>NC_056737.1:1730330378-1730450378 GCF_019279795.1 Protopterus annectens | reverse complement strand
TGACACAACAGTGCACTGCAGCAGGGAACCAAAGGATGCTACGAATGGCTGTATCTGCACACAGTCAGGGTCAGGAACTGTGGCAGACATAACCCTGACTCCACAGCAATAGTGATAGCAGTGTGTGAACTCCAAGGGATGTGGACATGAGTTGACCTTGCGATCATGCAGAGTTGGGGGACATGTGTAGGGCAGACTGACCATATACTGGCAAATGTAGATGGCCCATGCTAGTATACCTCTGCCAGGAATAGTGACTGCTGTAGTACACATAACAGTAGGTGCAACAAACCATCATGATAAGGGTGTGCACACATATGCACCCACAAATTGTATGCATCTCAATCAGCATCAGCACAACTAACACATTTGTTTGACACTGCATTTTATTGTACAGGACATATGTCACATATCAGGCTCATGTAATGTTAACATATGCAGTAATGTGGTCCCATGGCATATCAAGGAAGAGGGCGTGATAACAATAAGGGTGTGTACACTCCCCATAGCCACAGTAAGGTTTTATGGTTGTAAGTGTAATTGTAATGTATTGGTCTTACATGCACTGCTGATGATGACATCAGTAAATTAGATATCAGGACATCTGTTCACATATCATCCCAGGTATATGTCGGACAAACACATAGGGGCTGTGAGCAGCAGAGCAGACATAAGTGACACAGTAATACACATTCAGCAACGGTGTGTACACCTGTTAGGTATGGTGCACAGTACATGGCAGGGTACTGAACAGGTGCACAGCAATACTCTGTACATGGGTGCAGTGTTTTCCAGGGGAAGGGACATCACCTACTAACACAACCAATGCATCACACACATGTATACTGTTGCTAGCATGGATTGACTATAGCTGCACTGCATGCTGTTGAGTACCATATGTTATGCATGTTGACAGATGGATAATGGGAGGTCTGTGTGTAATAGCTTCATTCAACCTCACCTGTAAGTGTGTATGGGGGTGGGGGGTTATTTTGACAGTAGGTGCAATCTGGTGGAGTGGAGGGGAGGTTGATGCATGTAGGATGTGTGTGTGTGTGTGTGTGTGTGTGTGTGTGTGTGTGTGTGTGTGTGTGTGTGTGTGTGTGTGTGTGTGTGTGTGTCCATGTATGAACATGTGTGATTGTGGGGTTGTTCATACGTCTCAACTTCCCTTTGGAATCATGCAGTACATTGACATGGGCTGACATATGAAACATCAGGAATACTTGTCTGATTTGTAATCTCAGGACAGCTGATAGTATAATAAGGTCTGTAGCATGGAACTTGCACTGGGAGGGAAACTAGATGCCAGGTATACTGTTAAAACTACAACCAACAGAAAGGTGAAAGAATACCCATGTTTGCAGCACTACAGATGCATTGGGGAATTACTAGACAACACCAGTGAGTGTATCCAAATATTACTGTTGTCCACATAATAAGTTAACTCATTCACCCCGGAGCAGCTCAGAAAAATCTGCCTGCTTAATTCCACCATATTAACAACAGTGCAGCCTGAGCTCATTTTCTGATAATCCATTTGTAATACCATACAGAAAACAAATGTTCATAACTCTTTAACTATAAGAGCTAGACTAAAAATGTAAATGCAAAAGTTGTTCAGCAGACACTGACCTTTCCAACAGTGTAAATGTTCATAGTGCATATCAAAGTCTTTATTAAATATTTGGTAAGGAATGTTGATATTGTGCATATGTTTTAACTTTTTGGAAAAGCAAAGCACAATATCTTGGTCCATGTACCATGTAGACCCATACAATTTGTATTTAATTTGTTACTATGAATGCCAGCTTTAAAATGATACCTTAACTATTACTGTGTGATGCTCCTTTATGGAGATATTCACAGAAATATGATTAATATAATATTTCTCATAATTGATAAATAAACAAAGCATAATATATCATCACCTGTAACAGACAAAGCCTACATATCAGTGTAGACATTTTGTATCTCAATGTCAGCTTCAAAATGATGCATCATTTGTGTCATCACCATGCTCCCTTGCAAAGATATGGGCATAATAATGAGAAGTATTGGAAATGTATAATTTTCATAATCCTACAAGACTAAACAAATTGTGATATCTGTACATGTGTACAGTGCACAGACACAGTTATTTTACCATATTGTAAGGAGTAAAACTGTCTTCAAAATGAGGTATTACTTGGCACACTGACATGCTCCCTTGCAAAGTTATTTACCAAAAATATGAAAAAAATCATAGTTTCCATAACCTAACTTTAAAACAAACTTTGATAGTTGCACATGTGTACAACATACAGGAACAATTCTTTTACCAGGTTGGAATTATAAATTATGTCTTCAAAATGAGGTATTACTTAGTATATTGAGATGCTCCCTTGCAAAGATATTTACCAAATATGAAAAAAAATCATAATTTCTATAACCATAAGTCCAAAACAAACTTTGATATCTGTACATGTGTACAACATATAGGCACAATTATTTTACCGTGTTGGACGTACAAATTATGTCTTTAAAATGAGGTATTACTTAGCACAGTCAGATGTTCCCTTGCAAAGTTATTTACCAAAATATGAAAAAAGCATAATTTCTATAACCATAAGTCTGAAATAAACTTTGATATCTGTACATGTATACAACATACAGGCAGAATTCTTTTACCATGTTGGAAGTATGAATTATGTCTTCAAAATGAGATATTACTTAGCACATTCAGATGCTCCCTTGCAAAGTTATTTACCAAAATATGAAATAAAAACATAACTTCTATAACCATAATTCCAAAATAAACTTTGCTATCTGTACATGTGTACAACATACAGGCATAATTATTTTACCATGTTGGAAGTATGAATTATGTCTTCAAAATGAGGTATTACTTAGCACATTCAGATGCTCCCTTGCAAAGTGATTTACCAAAATATTAAAAAAAAAATCATAATTTCCATAACCATAAGTCCAAAACAAACTTTGATATCTGTACATGTGCACAACATAAAGGCACAGTTATTTTACCATGTTGGAACTATGAATACAGTCTTCAAATGAGGTATTACTTACCACATTCAGATGCTCCCTTGCAAAGTTATTTACCAAAATATGACAAAAATCATCCTTTCCATAACCTAAGTCTTAAAGAAATTGATATCTGTACATGTGTACAACATTCATACCCAGTTGTTTTACCATGTAGACAGATATTGTAAATATACACATTCTTGGTGTAGTCAACACACTGCTGAATGGGTACATGTAAAGAGAAAAAGTAAGGTAAGGACCGCCAATTCCACTAATGAACCCAGGACAAGCATGGATCTTTAGTGGCATGCAAGGCCATCTGATCTGTCCGATACCTGTGCTGGCTACCCACTCAGACAGCTGTTACCACTGCAGTCTCATGACCTCCTTCAGTGTCAGCTGTCTTCCTTACCAATGCCTTTTCTCTTTACACGTGTCCATTCAGCAATGGACCTAAGGGATCAAGTTCTGTATTACTAAGCCATTCCTTTCATCTAAACTCTATACATGCCTGATAAAAGAATAAAAATGAAATATTGCAGGATGGTTACTGACATATTCGATTGTACATGGTAACACTCTCCTGAAACAGTTGTTCTTCCTCAGCATCTTCACCAACTCCTTCCCACACTTATTTGCCAAATTCAGAAAAATATAATTTTACACAACACAGTTCATAATAGAGTTTTACTTACCATACTGGTCCTACTTGGTCATGGGTGTTTTCCATTCTTCCCACAAGCTGCATGTTACCAATCCTGCATAGCTCTCCTCATGCCATTGTGGAGGTCAGTCAAGAACAGCTCAATGCCCTCCTCAGTAAGGTGAACACCATCCCTTCTGAACAGGTGAACATCTTCTGTGGTGATGCTGTCATGGCAGATTGTAGATCCACCGACCCTGTACATCAAGCCATGCATGAACCCATTCTGTAAACGTCTGGCTTTGTGCGCTGCCTGTTGACTTTTTGCTGTTTTCCATATCTGGCGAGGAATTATGTCAGACCACACAAAATGAAAATGTGGCCACCACGACTGCAGCTGTTCAGAAATTGCTCTTATTTGAAACTGTAGCTTCTGAGTGGTTGACTGATGACATAATTCCCTCCAATGTGTAGAACAAGGATGTCGGGCTCAGGGTAGATGGAACACTTCTCTTCCAACAACTGCAGTACTCTGCTCCAATGCATACCTCTTCTTGCAATCCAGTATACCTTCAAACTGGATGTGGGGAAGCTCAAGTTGTAGTAGTTTTCAGTTATGGAGGCCTGGCTGGCAGCCCAGTGAATGTAGGAATGGCCACATACCCACACTCTCACTTGTCATTCTCCTGCTCATGAAGCCATGTCAGTGTCAGAAGGTGGATGAACCTGCACAGGAAATAAAATGCAAACAGATTACTACTGATGTTTGACAGATATATTGGAAGACTACATATATATGTATATGATAATCATTACCTGGTTAGACCATCCAAATGTTCACTTCTATCTACAGGGGCATTATTCTTTTCATAAGGTGCATAAGTGGTGATGATGCTGCAGAGGTACATACCTACCACCTGTGAAAACACCAAATTACACACAATGACTGACAAGGGGTACAGAAAGGGCACATGTAAATGGAAAAAGTAGGGTAAGGACTGCCACTCTACTAATATGCCAAGGACAGACATGGGGCTTCAGCTCGTGGGTGTCTGAAGTGTCCCATACTGGTGCTGGCTATCCACTCAAACTGTTGGAAGCCGCAATGACTCCTGATTGCATGCAATGCCAGCACTCTGCATTACCTCTGCCTTTTTCATTTACATGTGCCCTTTTGGCAGTGGCCATAAGGACTGAAAGGGGGGAGCTAATGTAAAACCTCTTGCCCTGACCTGTATACATGCAATACACCTGAAGGGAGGGAAACTGAGGGGAGACCTACAGCAAGACAACATGTGAAAAGACCAAGACTGACCCAGGCTTTCTCTTTTTGCATGTGTCCTTTTCCAGAGGGAAATACTGCATCACAGTGGCAACCCTGACACCATGCTTACCCAGGACAGTAGCACTATGGGACCAAGTTGAAGAGTCTCCAAGTTCCCTACTGCAATCTGGGTGGATCATAAGATCAGTGATGGCTGGGTATGCCCCTGTGATGCATCCACCAGCACAACATTCTCAGATGAGACAGCTTAGGGTTTTGGATGCTTCCTTTCCAGTGATTCCCAGACCAGCAGAAGATACAGTCTTACGTTACCTTAGCTGAAATACTGCATGGGTAGACAATGACAAGGGGGTGCAGAAAGGGCAAATGTAAAGAGAAAAAGCAGGGTAAGGACTGCCACTCCACTAATATGCCATATGTAGTTGGAAGTAGCGTTTCAGTACATATTTCTACTAAACAGACTCGGTCAATTCCCCCATGTTTGTGCAACATAAATTTTGAATATCACACTAACAATTACTTGTATTTTCTGTCTTCTCTGCATTTGGGAAGATTTTCTCTTCTGCCCTTTGCTGAAATGGACTATTGAGGTTGGTCACAGTACTATACCTCACAACCTTGCATCTCCAAAATGAGGAGCACTGCCTCTTAAAATAATGTGGCACACTTACCACCAGCTTTCTAACAACTTCAACTAGGAAGCTTATAGGACAGTTAAATGTGCCACTTTAATAACACTTATTAAATAAGTTATTTTAATGAATTGATATGATTCAATCCCATTTAACAGGGATTTTGGCTAAAAATATCCTAGCAATTAATATATGACAAACTCTTTCAATGTAACACTGTGAGAAACGTGGAGTTCTTAAGCCCCAAAATGAGGAACGTTGCTTCTAATGAGGCATATCTGAGACATAACTGTATCCCAGTTTACAAACAGAAAGAATAAAATGTTGACAGCTAATTTCTATGTACTTGTTATACATGTCTACTATTATGCACATTTCTTCTTTAAACACCTTACTGAAATATTATACAAACAATAACAAAATGAAATAAGTAACCATTTACATAGGTGAACGCATTATGTTATATATATGTTGATGTTGACTATAATTGCTACTGTGGCACAGATATGACTGAAAGGAATATTCCAACTTGGTTAACAAGCAAACAAATGCATGAATACAACACTACTTAAATGTAGATCAGTAGTTCTTTAAATAACAGTACACACTTATAGACACAAGTTGTGGGGGGGTATTCCGTAGATCAGCACGTGTCAAATAAAATACAAGTACATTAAAATGCTCAGAGGTTAAAACACCTTAACAGATGTTCATACAAACACAGTAATGCACAAAATATATACATTATATCTAGCAGTAACACCTGGTCACATTCTTTATTTTAATCGAAGCATAAGTTCCTCATGCCAGTTCCAGTCTCATCATTTACTTCTACTACCATTCTAACTTAACAGTAAAACCAGCAGTGAACCAAGATCACCTTTCATTATAACTCGAAAATACATTGGGATAGTTTTTGAACCTGAAAATATACTAACTAAAACAAAAGGCCTGGTTACAGATTTCATACAAGACACAACCAATAAAAAGCAATAATATATATAGAAACTGATAGGCTCACCAATATGAAATGAAGAATATCCAATTTCAGCTTCATAAGAGAACTACACTCTGGTACATTTCAACATAAACAAAGACCACCAGACGTATGCGGCCCTCAGTGGCCAAACCCCTTATCACCAAGCGGGAGCAGACAGGAACTCAGCCTGTCAAGGCAGAACCAGCCCTGCCTGGCAAGTGCAATACAGGGAGAACCAGCCTAGGAACCGGATCAACCTATCCATACAAAGTGCAACCAACTGTTAAAAATCATAATAAAGACTAGTCTTGTACCACAAACTCACCATGAGATGTGCTATTCACTTCAATATGTTATAGTTTCCAAACAATTAAAATAAAAAAATCTTTAAAATGAATTGCCATTCAATATTCCCACTGCTTTGTCTATCCTCTCACTCTGACAGTAAGTCAGTGTGACAAGGCCAATTTTGGTAAATGTTTTCTATTTAGTGGTATCAAACTGAGGTCTAATCAGAGTAATTCCTTCTTCTTAGCTGTGCCTAGGTACATGTTAGGTATTTACAGGGCGTGTGGTCTTCAGAGGAGGACAGAGCTTAAGTATAACAATTTTAATTAAGCATCACTAATGCCTTGCTTTATACTGGCAGCCAGTGAAACCCTTTAAAGACAGCTGCACGGTAAGATTATTTCAAGATATGACATTAAACCCAATACATTGCTTACCTGAATGACAACAAAAGCAGTTTCTGGGCAAAGTAGTACAGCAGAAGGGGAATGGCAACTTCCGAGGTGGTTTCTGAACAGCGATGCTTGTGATCCATACCCAAATAAAAAAGAGGAATCCAGTAACAGGTAAAATCAACAAATATAAGCAAAAAGAAAGGAAATACCTGCTGCTGGACCCTCCATTTATTTGGGTATGACAAAAGAAACTTTGATGGGGGTGGAGGTGTTATGCAAGTGGTGTCTTGGATTGCAGGAATCCGATTGGCTGTCACCACTTGCTTGAGCAAACACTTTTGAAAGGAGATTTTCTCCTAAATGTTTAATGTGAGCAGCATAGGAAAACACAATGAATTGTAACTATGGTAAATAACAAGTTCAGTTAAAATTTCAGCGTGTTTTACACTGTGCTAATCCACAAACCGACATTAGAGTTTCATGTGTCTGTGGAAGGCACTCGCAGGTAACAGCTTACAATTACTATCATCTCATAGCACGCTCAGATGTAAGAACAGAGGCGCTATGAGATGGTAGTCAGGGTTAATGAGTTAATAGAGCAACAGATCTTGCATCTACTGAGCAATAGCTACATATGACATTTCATTGCGTGACATTATTGAGTGACTGTAGTAGCCCCTAATATATGGGGGCCATGCTCACGATGTCTGGACAAACCCAGGGTGAACACTGGATGACAGCAGTGAGTCCTTGTAAAACCAACTCCAATCAAGTCAAAGAGGTAATGGAGTAGCAGGTCATATTTTGTGGTCACTTGTCTAGGCAATTAGAAGAATGATACATTAATGATTGGTATTAATGAGTGTATGCTTCCAAGTGTAATGCAGGATGGGGAACATAAGAGAATAAACTTGGAACAGTCTGTAAACTCAGCGACAGGTAGGTATTATGGTGGAATGTCAGGGTGTGTGTGTGTGTGTGTGTGTGTGTGTGTGTGTGTGTGTGTGTGTGTGTGTGTGTGTGTGTGTGTATGTGTGTACTGTTAAGCAATGACGTACAGGTCTTAAAGTGCATTCCTTGTTTTCCCCTCACAGGTGGCATGCAATCTGATGTTGGTGTCCATACAGACACTGAAAATGATGAATTTTGTGTTGAGGCACAGGTGGGGTTGTCAGAGGCCAAAACTGTGCCATCATTTGACATCCCCCTGTTATCCACCCCCATCCCCATACACAGTCACAGTGCCTATAGATACCCCATCACCAGTGGCCATAGTAGAGGGACAGTTGGTGGTTGGTGGCAGTGCCCAGGACAGTGTTGTGGATGTCCAGCAGGGTACCACATAGGCAGATGTTCAGGGGTGCTTGTGGGAGGGCTGCTGGTTATCGTGCCCCTGGCAGAAGTGCCACATCTGGTACCACCAGACACATGTTTCAGGCTGTCATGGAGGCGCAGGCATATATGGAATGATACGCAGGGTCTGAGACTTCAGAGGGCTGCTTTTTCAGCTGTAAGTGACAACATCCATGATCTTGCAGGTGCCCTCTGTTATTATACAGAGGTCATGGATAGAAAGTGGGGTGAGATGGTGAGCCTCCTTGACCATGGATTGTCCACACTAGAGCATGTGGTGGGAGTGGTGTGATGGCCATGTGGACATAGGCCAGCAACACCAACATCTGGAGGTCAATGTAGACATGCAAAGATGCCAAGCCACTCCCATAGTGGCAGTACCAGCCCCAGCACTGCAAGGGGGACACTGTCCACACCACACCACACCACAGCAGGCCACGTGCACATGGCCCTGTCCAGTCCCAGGAGGGACCTGGTTCAAGGGGACATTAGTCATCATCAGGGGAGAGTAGCATATCGAAGCTTGTACCTGGATGTGCCCATGGAATCCCTAGCCAGCACAGTTCTCATGTCCATGGCCAGAGACAGTGAACTGCATACCCTGCCAGGCATGGTCTGCAGCTGTCCACAAACACCTGTACAGGGCAGCCACATGGCAGAACTGTGTGCATGCATACTCACACACAATACAACCACACCTAGGGCAACCCCATACTTACACACACCACATCAATCACCACGGCCATATCAGTAATTAAAACCCCTCACTCGCACACATGGTGTCAAACATATGACCCAGCCTAGGTCTCTGGCAAACCAACAACACACCCTGTGCATATGATGATATCTGTGCCAGATCCCTGTCATCCATAACATCAATGCAGGGACAGGCTAATATGGTTCTGATGCACATGGTGACTGTACTACAGTGTACCAATGTACTGCTGTGTAACACGTTGTCAGCAGTAACATTTAATGCTTACATGTCAGATAGTGTAGCTGTCCAGCCATGATGCATTATAGCTGTTAGTAACACTGAGTGATTGTGGTCTCCAAAATGTTATCCATTTGTGTTGTAGGTGTCCATGTGTCAGTGGGAGGATGGTCTGCTGTCATATCTCACAAGGGGTATGGCACTGTGGTGACACTTTGGCTGTGCCATATCCTGGGTGCAGGTCAACACATGTCACAGGTCTGTATAACAGTTAATGCCTGTGCCACATGGTTGATAGGTCTGGGGGTGGTGTATACAGGTGAGTGCATGGTGGCTGCTGTTAGCAGCCCTTCTGCAGTGGACAATGGTAGTTGTATTGGGTGGTACACACCACATGTTTGTGTATAATATACACAGAGGCATAGGTGTTGATGCACTACACAGAGAATACTGTACACATGGATGTATGTACCTGTGCAAGGAACCCATTGTAGCCCATGTAATTCCACCAAGCCAGACTATGCATAACAACATATTGTGGAATAAGCAGTCCACTAGTTTAATGTCTTTGACGATGGTACCGGCAGGGTATATGTCCCCTTCCCCAATGTAGTGCAATCCTCAACATGGTAAACATATATGTGCTGGTGTGGATGGCAAACCCCTACCCTTTGGAGGTTGAGAGGTGCTGTAGAACCACAGATAGTGTCATAGACAAATAACTAACCTGTTAACATGAACTGTACAGTATTACGGCTAGCTACACAGGGGGATACGCTCAACAGTAAACACAATGATGTTGGCTGTGTCCACTACAGACACACCCAGCTATATATACCAACCACAGTATCGCTGCACACCTCTACAGTGGGGAAGTGGCCATTTACACAGCTAACAGTAGTTGTGATGGAATGTATGCCTACAGGATGATACCTGTGACATGTTAGCATATGCCAAGCAGTTCGTGGACAGATGACTCCCTGGGACATGTATATTCTGCAACCTGAAGTAGATCCCTCTGCATACACACACACTCTTATTTGGCAACACTGGGACTAGACCCCTAACTAGGTATGCAGTGCTACTGATGTGTGTGGCTTTAATTGCACACATCACACAGCTTTTAGGATGAGCCGTGTTCCAGGTTACATGTTACATGCAGAACATCCCCAGGCATGTACAGTATGGTAATGGGGGATGTAATGTTTTTATATGGACAATACATAGTGTGACATACCATCATATACACATTGACAAACACATAACAGTCAGACACACATCCGAAAGACCTGGGCCTATCAGTGCTAACTACCTTGTCAGTGTGTCCAATGTGATACAGGTAGTTTGCACATAGCACATGCATAACTGGACTGGATAGTGTTATCAGTTACCTGTATGGTTGATGGCGACAGTGGTTACCATACAGTGGTACATGGGACATGTACCATGGGTACCATGGTGTAATGACAGTATACCCAGCACCCATACCCCACTGTGGATATTGTATGCACTGGAGCCCATGATGACACTTTGACATACCCACCATCACACATTGACCAGGACTGCAATACAACCTCTTGTCCATCCCAAGAGTGCTACTACAGGAATATGCACCTAATGCACATGCCACAGGCATAGTAGGGTGATGCATTGTCATGTCTCTCCTATGGGCAGCAACATCACTATCCCTAATAGTGTGTGGCAATGCATATTGTAATAGGAATATGTGGCCTTGGACTGCTTTACCCTACATATATACACACATGCATACATACACACACTTGCCAGAACTCAGTGGGTATCCCATGCCTATCAACCCATTTGTACAACAGTGTTGTGCTGGTACTGCAAAGCCCAGGTATCCCTTAGGGAAAGGAGCATAACAAGGTCTATGCAATGTCCAGTACAGCAGCAGCACATCTAACTATGTCAATGGGTGGTGCTGTGGGTGTGAAGGGCCTCAGGGTATTTCCAACTACAGATATACTAACACACAGACACTGATATTCTCAGTAATGCACACATACACATTTGTCAGTACTGGGGTGCATCAGTGCAGGTGATCATAGGTGTGTACCAGGCTATTGTCCATGGAGAGATGGGAAGTGTGGGGGATGTGTGTACAGTGGTATCATGCTACCTGCTGTGTGCCAGCAGGCCATCTATCAACATACACCACTGTGGTGACCCTCAGGGTGAGAGTGACATGCATCAGCCAATTCTCTGGGTGCCTCCTGCAAAAGGCCAGTGAGGTGCTCCAGTTGACATGTATGCAACATGTATTACATAACATGGTTAGTGTCTGTCTTGGAGACCTGTGCCCAGGCATGTTCTGTTGACTGTGGTAGTGTAGTTGAGGTATCTGTGGCATGTGGCACGTACAAGGTGTTGAGTCCTATCTGTGCCATTTATAACACAGCTGGGCAGACATGTCAGTGTCAGTCAAGCACAGATTGCCTGTACGTATCCAAGATGGATACCTGATATTTGCACACCTGTACAGGGACTGACAGACATCACCTCACCAACTAGCTATGCAGTAGGATGAATGTGTTGACAGATAGACGTCTGACACTGATAGGTATGCCATTACTACATGATGGCAGCCCTCACTGACATGTGCTATACAGACTATATTTTCCACATGTCAGATCATTATCCAGTAGGAAATATATAATGTGACACAGCTCACACACCAGGAACATGAAAGTGAGGACTCAGAGTCCATCTATGCATGCAGGGGTGTTTGTTTCCAGTACTACAATTAGCAATCTACTCTTGCTTGGGAAAGCACTGCCAACAGTAGTAACGTAATGATACACTACATGCCAGTGTGACTGCATATAACCTGGGATACTACCCTTGTATGTAACACATTCACATGGATAAGAGTGTTGTACATGCCATATATACTCAAGTGCCCCAGACAGGAGACCCACACCCCTTGCTACTGTAATGAAAGCACATAGACACATGTTAATGTACATGGAATTAAATACACTTATTAAAGATGTCATTACCCTGCTATTTTATCAGACTGGAATGTGAGCACTGGTTACCAGCGCTGAGCCATGCTTAGCAGGTTTCAGTACTGCTGCAATATAACAGCTAAGCACATTTGCACACTGTTAAGTGAAGCCTACATGGTGTAAGGACCCTTACGTTTAACCATACCTTAGTACAGCTTAGCTTCATGCAAACCCGCACAAACGAGCTTAACGCTGCTCATAACTGCCTTACCCACTTTGTATCCAACAGCCCTTGTTCTGCCCAGCAACAAAATAAACAGCCCTTGCAGGTCTTGAACCCAGGACCCTGTAGACTATAGTCACAACAGTTAACCACTATGCCATAACAGCTGTGAAGACAGTTGTTGTTTTTCCAGTATATTTGTCAGTACACATATTGAATAGTATTGAACAATTCCTGTGACTTCTACAATTGTTTAGTACTTGTTAGTGATATTACTGTTGCATCACATATGTTGTTATATCTAAATATACACATATCAGAGACATACAGTGTGATATATCTGGGAAGGTATACACAAAAGTAATGTTTACACATGACAAGGATATGGATATATACATATACATATGTAGATATATGTGTACATGTCCATACACATATATGTTCAAATATATGTATTTATATGCATCTGTATAGTGCATCATATATATGGCCATACATAGATCTCTCTCTCTCTCTCTCTCTCTATATACATACATATATATATATATATATATATATATATATATATACATATATATGTACATCATATATGTGTATATATATATATATATATATATATATATATTTATGTCGATATATATGTAGATATCTATAACTATATGTGCATATATATCTATATATCTGTATATGTGTAGACATATATAGATGTGCATATGTATTATATATGTGTATGTATTTGTATATATATGTATGTAGATATGTATATGTGTATATATCTATATATATATATATATATATATATATATATATATATATATATATATATATATATATATATATATATATATATATATATATATATATATATATATATATATATATATATATATATATATATATATATATATATATATATATATATATATATATATATATATATATATATATATATATATATATATATATATATATATATATATATATGTTTACTGTATGAACATGGAGTGGAGTCATACCTCAGCACCAATAGTCTCAACCTCTTAGTGCAAGGGGATGTCATGTATGTATTGCAGGTATATATGTAGACTGTTGCTACTGTAACAGGGGTTATCTTAACAGACATGTTGTGGGGGAGGTCACATCTGCTATTGACATGTATGCCATCAGTTACTGACAAACATCCTAAGGTCATCATAGTACAGTACTACTGATATCACATTGATGATCCTGTGGACTACAGCAGAGATATGACCAATAAATGTGGACAGTATGGCACACTCTGGTCAGTCCAGAGGTATACACAAATCCCCTTAGTGCAAGACATGTGGACCAAGCCTGACAATGTGGATGTTAACAGCCATGTACATGGTTATATCATGTAAATACTGGAATACATATACCCACACAGTTTATGCAGTCACACACTCCTGTCTGCCCTGACACATAATAACCGGTAGTGCAGAGGTCACAAGGCCACATAATACCCACTAGTTAGTGACATACATCTGTACAGCTTCCCACTGCTTTGTCAGAAATACATGACAGTTATGGTGGCCCGGCAGCAGTACATCTGGCAAATATATGGACATAACATCACACTGGGTAATTACACTAAGCTGCTAGGCATGTAACAAAGCACTGTGCAAACTACAGACAGACTGCCACAACACTGGCCTAAATTTCTTATGGGGGAATACACATGTACTTGCAAATATGTCAGGCTCTACAGGCATGTCACAGCACAGAGTAACAGACATCTGTGTGGAAGTGCATACCCACAACCAATGTTAACACAGCCACAGCCACATATGGTAAGCAAGCTTAATATTACAGTAGATGGACTGTCTGATCAACACCATCCTCATATGTGCCACTCACACACACTAACCCTACATATACTGGGCCATGACATAGTGTGGTCTGATGCCTGTCTGTGGTATCGGACATGTGTGTTTTGTCCATACAAATATGTAAGCCGATAGGGTACCATACACTGCAGCAGCATGTAACATCAGATAGAATGGGACAAAAAACAATGCCATCTACCACAGTCTGTACACATGCCAAGGTACGTATTTGCAATACACATACTGTCGACAATCACCATAAATACACAGACCTCACTACTGTTCACACAACCTCAGAATGCCCAGGTTATATCCCCAAATATAACCTCTACTATACCTAACATGTCTAGCAGTCTGATATCTGACTGGCTTGTTATCAGGTATGATGTCAATAAATAATGGTGTACAGAACGTATGCACCTCTTATTGCATGACATATGTACAAAGTTTGACAGACCTGTGGCTGAAGGCACAAACACTGGGCCAATACTGGCATGTTGATGTGATAACCTCATACATTTACTGTTGTAACAGGGTTTGTTGTGATATATGTCCTATGAGGGATATGAAGTCAGTAACTCTCATGGCTGTCACCATGCACTGACTGCAATCAGTCTATGCTTCTGCAGTTTTAAGATAGGTGATCTGTGAGTAACACAAGTCACATAAGACTCCAAACACTGGTCAGTCTGCAGATAACCCTACAGGTTGGAGTTTCCTCAAACACATAACACTGTCATGACAGGTATTAAATCATGTAGACCAGCCATGTCCACACAAACCCTGTTAAACCAACATTACTCCAAATGCAGAAGAGCAACACTTACATTCTGTAGTCATGTCTGGAATATCCCCCTCCTGTTTGTTGGCCTGTCTCCACAGTGTATGTTCTTAGAGGTATATCCCACTAGCATCTGTGATGCTGTTTGTCAAATACTGACATGAAGTCCTGCTCACAGTGAATGAAAAGGGACAACACCCGCACAATGTTCTTAGTTATAGGAGTGTGTTTCCATGCATTTGCTTATGGGAATGTTACCACAGCTGTTCCACATGCAATCAGCTAGTAGGAAACTGCAATTCATGCAGAGGCCATCAGGTGATCATGAGCATCACTTAGCTGCTGCCTAAGCAAAGTAGGTGTACTTCTCCACATCCACCAGAGAGGGAGTGAGAGAGACAGACAGAGACAAAGTAAGACAGGGAGGGGGTGGGAGAGTAAAACCTAAGCATGTTTGTGTCACACACTTACCAGTATGGGGTTTCAAACCCTTGCCTGACTATGTATTGCTATCACATGTCTATGCAGTTATTGCATGTGCCACAGAGCTTACATGTTGGGAAGCTGTCCAAAGGTATACTCGATGGTGAGTGACATCAGCAACAGTGATAAAGGAGGGATAAGGTAGGTGTAGTACACATGCCTGTCCACATAA
The DNA here is from genome assembly GCF_019279795.1 of Protopterus annectens. Lineage (NCBI taxonomy): Eukaryota > Metazoa > Chordata > Ceratodontiformes > Protopteridae > Protopterus > Protopterus annectens. The sequence continues at coordinate 1,730,434,367 of NC_056737.1, read as the reverse complement.
ACAAGTGTCAAGGTCAACACAGCCACAATTTCTCAGGGACCCACACACAGTATCACAGTTGGCAGGGTCAGGATTAGACTTCTTAACTAGCTAGTTTGCCACAATACAATAATACGCAGGTATCACATGCACCACAGGGGTTATCAGGATGACATATGGGCAAAGGGTATGTCAAGGTGTCTAACATCAGAAGGCATGCTTCAGTAGGCCAATGGGAGATGTAGTGAATGTGAATGGCTTCCAAATCATTATACTCCGCAGACACAGACACAGGTTTGCCAGTACTGACATGCATGGGTACATTGCTTCACAGTTGTGTAGTGGTTGACTGTGCCAGAAGCCTGTACAAGGCTAGGTAAAGGGTATAGCTTGGCATCAGGCCACATGACAATGTTCTGCAGTGTGGCTCAGGGGTGTAGTGTCTGGATTGGCCCACATAGGTGGGTATTGTATTCACCATCCAGTCATCTGAGTTACTATTGTTGGTGGCCAGTGCTGTGCAATGCTTGTCATGTATGTGTTCTATATTCCATGACATGGATGGTGTCTGGGATGTGCACACATCCCACATGCATGTTCTGTGACATGTGGAAGTGTTCATGAGGTGCCTGGGGCATGTTGTGTAGACAGATTGCTATCATCAGATGTGCCATTCCTGACATCATGTGGTGATAACTGGCAATGGACACCAGGTTAACCCTGCACCTACATTGACAGCATGATACAGGTATTCCCTGATGTCAGTGGCATCTGTCCATACAGGGCATGTGTATAAGGCATGGTATGTCCTTTGTGAGTTACATTTGCTGGCTCTACAGTTGTTGCAGGCATCCAGTAGGGAACATAGTGAAGGAGCACTGTATGCAATGATTTGCCTATTGTAGGGATGGGACAGGGTGCCATGTCCTCTGTAGTCCACTACAGTCACACCATGGTTACTATCTATGGGCAATATGCAGGGAACTACAAACATAGTGGTTGTTGCCTAGCCAAGTGTGTTTGTGTATGAGACATGGATGGAGAGTGTTCTCTGGGTAATACAAGAGTTGCCTATATTGTTTGCCAAGTCATGATGTCACATGTAGGGGTATGGATTGTCTACCTCAGCCTCCCTGCTGTTTGACATTTGTTATCCTTGTAAGGTGGACATTGTGACATATAATAGGCCCACCATATAAGAAATTTGCAAAACCCACTCCACAATGAGTCCTGTTGTTACACACTTACAGCTACCTCCACACAGGATATGCATGACAAACACACCCACACCCACCCCCACACACACACACACACACACACACACACACACACACACACACACACACACACACACACACACACACACACACACACACACACACCAAGTCTCACAGTTGCCATGTCTGGGATTAGAACTCCTACCTAACTAGTACATCACACTACAGCATTACGCAGTTATAGCACATGCCATGGTGATTACTGGGTTACTTGTTCCCCAAAGGTGTATTTCAAAGTGAATGACATCAGCAGGCTTGCCAGAGTAGGGCAAGGGAAGTTGTAGTGACTGTGAATGGCCCCAAAAGCATTGATCCCTACACAGACAAACAAACATACACACTTTTACACTTGCCATGTCTGGTATTAGAACTCCTACCTAACTAGGTACATCACCCTACAGCATTACACAGTTATAGTATGCGCCATGGAGATTACTGGGTTACTCCTTCCGCAAAGCTGCATTTCAAAGTGATTGACATCAGCAGGCTTTCCAAAGTAGGGCAATGGAAGTTGTAGTGACCATGAATGGCCTCAAAAGCATTGATCCCTACACAGACAAACACACACACAAACATTTATACTTGCCATGTCTGGGATTAGAACTCCTACCTAACTAGTACATCACATGACAGCATTATGCTGTTATAGCATGTGCCACAGAGCTTACTGGGATAGTCTTTCCCCAAAGGTGTATTTCAAAGTGAATGACATCAGCAGGAGTGCCAAAGTAGGGCAATTGAAGTTGTAGTGACTGTAAATGGCCTCAAAAGCATTGATCACTACACAGAAAAACAAGCACACAAACTTTTATACTTGCCATGTCTGGGATTAGAACTCCTACCTAACTAGTAAATCACACTAGAGCATTATGCAGTTATATCACATGCCACAAAGCTTACTGGGCTAGTCCTTCCCCAAAGGTGTATTTCAAAGTGAATGACATAAGCAACCTTGCCAAGGTTGGGCAATGGAAAGTGTAGGTCATAGGTTCATAGGTTGGTACTAGGCTATTGGCCCTAGGGTCTATACATGCCTAGACATGACAATTCCCTGGCTATGTCTTCCCACAATATTTACTTCCCTGGACCTCTGAATAGCAGGGCAGCTGACATGATCCACGGGGTCAATTTCCTATCTCCCATCCAATTGTCCAGGTTCCTTTTGAAGAGGGCCAAAGAGGCACTCTGCTTGACATGTATAGGCAGTCTATTCCAGAGTCTGGGGAGTTTCTGGGTCAGGAACACATCGCTCCAGCATGTATTGTTCATTGTGATGACAAGATTTGGATCCCTGAAGCATGTGGCTTTGAGGGTTTGGAATTCCTTAAGTGTAGCATGTCCAACAGCTGTGGGTTTGATATGGCATGGTATGTTAAGCAGAGATTGCCTCTAAGAACACATTATGTGACAGAGTATAGCTGGATGATTTTCAGATGGCCAGCATAGGGCATCTGGTTTAGGCCTGTAATTCTTTTATTGAGGTATGTTTGCAGCCTTTCTAGTTGTTGCAGATGTCTTGTGAGGTACATACATAATGGGCCATTGTAGTCTGTACTGGGTCTACTGAGAGATGACTACAGTGGGACAATGGCCTCCTTTTTCCTGGATATAAAGCTCTTAGTGGTGAGGTGTGCCACTTATGTGGATTTCCTGATTGTTGTGGCAATGTGGTTATCAAGGGTGAGACCACTGTCCACCTGTGTCCCTAAGTCTCTTATCACACTTTAGGTGTTTAGTGTACTGTCACCTATGTGGTACTTCACATGTGCATGACCCTTCCCAAAGGGGATAACTATAAATGTCTTGGCATTTATCTTGGGGCCATGGCTCAGGCACCAAGCATGCCTTTCTGTAAGGTCTTTCTGTAGAATATCCACATCATGTGGGGATTCAGTATTGCCTCCCATTGTGTAGTCATCTGCAACCTTTGTTTGCCAGAATCCCTTACTATTGGACTGTACCTCAGAGCAGTACATACCAAACAAGGGCAGTACTAAGACTGAACCCTAAGATACTCCAACTGTCACTTGTCTGGGGCTGGGGTTGGTGTCACCTACATTTACAGTGTGGGTTCTGTCAGTACAGCAGTTGGCAGCCCATCAGATGACATATGGATTAATGACCAGCTTCATACATTTATCTATGATTCCAGACTGGAGGATGGTGCTGAAGGCCTTGTTGAGGTCCGGATAGGCTGTGTGAACCACCTTACCCTCATCCACAGCTCTGGAGATGGATTCACAGTTGTCATTCAGGTTGAGGTGACATGATCAGCCCTTCACAAACCCAACCTGGTTGGGGACCAGTGTTTGCAGGTTGCCAATGTCTTTGTTTTAATTTCCATGATAATACATTCCATAGCCTTGCAGATCAGGCACGTCATACTGTTGGGGCTGTAGTTCCCAAGATCCAAGGTGGATCCCCCCTGTGGACTGGGATAACTGTAGCTGTGCATCACACAGTGGCCACAAAGCCTGAGGTGTGGTTATGATTAGACATGGCACATAGGTGAGGTGCCAGTTCATTTTGTAGCTCATGTAGTACACAGCCCAGGATGTTGACTGGTCCCATGGCTGATGTTGTCTTAGCTCTGGAGAGTGTGGTTTTTACCTATGTGGCCATTATTACCAGAATCTGGCAATCTTTCCGTGTTGAGATGGGCCCTTTCGGGGGTGGGAGGGGGTGCAGTTGGCACTGAATCAATCTGCCAGGATATTGGCAATATCCTTGGGAACCGTATATTTAATACCATCCTGTTGTAGCTCAGAGCAGATCTGGGCATTGCCATTTAGATTCCTGACATAGCTATGGAATGGCTTGCAGTTGTCTTTAGCATCTTTGGCTATATTCTGTTTGTAACTAGCTTTGGTGGATGTTATGAGGGATCTCAGCTTCTTTCTGTGGCTGGTAAGGGAATATTTTGCATTCTGGGCATTCCCCCATTCCTGTAACAGTTTCTTCCTTTTGTTGTACAGTATGTTTATGGCAGGGGGCCACCACACCACCACATTAGATTCCTTTTCTTAGTGGGGACCGTCTTGGTTCTATATTCGATGGCACGATTCATGCATGAGTGGATGCACTCGTACAGTGCCTTCATGTAGGATTCAGCAGTCATCCTTTCAGTTCCCATCTGCATGGGTGTTATGACGATAGTCACATCTGACATGTGTAGCATGATGTTGGCTTTGGAGATGTGTGTTATGGAGGTTTCCTTACTGGGGTGTGGGGGAGGGATGTTGATGTTAAGGGTGATTAGCTCATGGGCAGACCTGACCACCGATGGGGTGTGGAGCATTGATTTCCCATGTTGGTAATGACCAGGTCTAGGATATTTAAGCCCCTGGTGGAACTCTAGACTTCCAAGAATCATTGGACACATGGGTTGGTACACAAGCATTTTTCCAAGTTAATGGCATGGTAGTGTAAGTCACCCAGTATTAGGGTGTTTGGTTGTATCATAATATTTCCCAGTATATTTCAAAAGCTGTAGTGAGAATCATGGGGCATGGTGGGGGATCTGTAGCAATTTGGATTGCAGTCTGACCTAGCGTTAGTTGCACCAGGGGTATTTCAGACACATTCTGTTGGGCAAGTAGCCTGGTGGTGTGAATATCCTTGGTGAATATGGACACTCCTCCACCTTTATAGTTTTGGTCCTGGTTTGGTGGCCAACAGGTGTGATGAGAGCTGTACCTGGTATTGCAGGGGTGCTCTCTGGAGCCTTGGATCAGGTCTCTGTTACTGCACAGATATCAATGTTCTCCATTTTTAGGTGTACCTAGTGACTGTGAATGGCCACAAAAACATTGATCCCCATATAAACACAACCAAACACACACAGAGTTTCACAGTTGCCATGTCTGGGAATAGAGCTCCTACCTAACTAGTATATCACACTACAGCATTATGCAGTTAAAGCACACGCCACAGAGCTTATTGGGCTACTCTTTCCCCAAAAGTGTATTTCAAAGTGAATGACATCAGCAGGCTTGCCAAAGTAGGGCAATATAAGTTGTAGTGACTGTGAATGGCCTCAAAAGCATTGATCCCTACCCAGATAAACATACACACACAAAGTTCTACAGTTGCCAATTCTGGGTATAGAACTCCTACCTACTAGTACATCACACTACAGCATTACACAGCTATAGGACATGCCACGGTGAATACTGGGCTACTCCTTCCCCAAAGGTATATTTCAAAGTGAATGACATCAGCAACCCTGCCAAAGTAGGGCATTTGAAATTGTAGTGAGTGTGAATGGCCTCAAAATCATTGATCCCTACACAGACAAGCACACACAGTTGCTATGTCTGAGCTTAGAACTCCTACCTAAGAAATACATCACACTACAGCTTTACACAGTTATAGGATACACCACAGATATCACTGGGCTATTCCTTCCCCAAAGGTGTATTTCAAAGTGAATGACATCAGCAGCCCTGCCAAAGTAGGGTATTTGACATTGTAGTGAGTGTGACTGGCCTCAAAAGTATTGATCCCTACACAGGCAAACACACAGTTACCATGTCTGAGATTAGAACTCCTACTTAACTGGTACATCACACTACAACATTACACAGTTATAGGACATGCCATGGATATTACTGGTCTACTCTTTCCCCAAAGCTGTATTTCAAAGTGAATGACATCAGCAGCCCTGCCAAGGTAGGGCATTTGAAATTGTAGTGAGTGTGAATGGCATCAAAAGCATTGATCCCTACACACACACACACACACACACACACACACACACACACACACACACACACACACACACACACACACACACACTTGCCATGTCTGGGATTAAAACTCCTACCTAACTAATACATCACACTATAGAATTTCGCAGTTATAACACGTACCACAGAGCTTATAGGGCTACTCTTTCCCCAAAGGTGTATTTCAAGGTGAAGACATCAGCAGGCTTGCCATAGTAGGGCAGTGGGGAGTGCAGAGTGTGTGCATGGGTCATAACCCATTCATCTAGAACCAGACACACAACACTCAGGCACACACATGTGTATATACCACAGGTATGTGTATACAACTGCTAGATGACTACTGCCTTGTACAGTCATGTTAACACAGTTAGCACAAGCACCACAGACACTATAGTGCTGAGGGATACAGTATCTACAGTGATTGACATTTGCACATCATGTGGTTTTAGCCAATTGGACATGTGCTGGGTGGGACAGGCCTCATAATGGGGGCTCCTTGTCAGTGTCTGTCACTCTCTTCCACACATCAATGTATATGTAAGTTTGGCCTATTATACTGTGTTGTCCTTGGATATTTGTGTGTATTCCTATCCAATGTGTGTGCAAAGCATGACTGGTGTGTACTGAGGAGTATGTGCACAAATATCTGTGACTGTCAGATATGTATAGTCCACTGTTGTTGTCAGACATGGGCTTCATTTCTGTTGCGTGTGAGCATGCCCAGTATGGCCTTTCAGTATTTTGTTGTCAGGCATGGGTGTGGAAGCATGCCCAGTATGACCTTCTGTAGTGAATGTGTGAATCCATTCCAGGTAGGTTGTACTCCAGTGCAGACTTTTGTGTTCTACACCTACATCTAGTAACCTGTTTCTGGGAGATATCTGTAGATTGGTTGACAATATGTGGTCAAAATGGGCAAAGGATAGTGGGTTACTGTAGGTAATTGTGTTTGTGCTGCTTCTGCTATATGGTCTTGGTGTTAGCAGAGATATTCAGACATGTGTACTGTTTTACACTGTGAGGTTTTATGTCATCAAGTACTGTCAGGTATACATATTTGCTTGCAGTGATGTCCTGGGGAACACAGGGTGAATGCAGCTGTGTCCAGTATTGTGGTCTGCAGCCTACATATTCTTGCACAATCGTGCCATTCTGGACGGGAAGCTGCAGACACTTGCTGCTGGATCTGTGTAAATGATTCAGCACCTTGGTACAGTGGTGGCTGAGGATCCCATGCTTGTACATCCAGTGACGTGACAGTATGGCCATATCCTGCTGTGGCCATACCTCACAGCTGTACAGATTCACACAGGTTACCCAGAGGCAGGGGTCATAATTCTGGACATTACCCCTTCACATTGTGGTTTACAAGCAGGTTTGTAGCCACCCATTCCTGTGTTTGCAGGCAGGGATAGTATGTGGACATGGCTGAGTTTTCGACTTCACACACTCTATGCCACCCATGCTCCTATCCTCCCCCTCTGTTATTCTATCCTATTCCAAACATTATGCAAACATTATCTGATAAGTTCCCTATAGTTATCACCTCATCCCAGCAGTAATTTGGTGTTGGTCCACAGTTCATGCAGTAGGACATGGTGGACATGTTACTGGGATTTGTCCACATGGTCTTGCATTTGGTTTCTGTGGACTGTGTTATGTTGTTATTTGGGAGTCCATGACATAACATACAATGGCAATAAGGGTAAGACACAGGCCTTTGGCAGAGGACTGTAGGTCATTTGGTAGTGATGCAGGCCAGCTGTAGCAGGCTGTTGCATTGTGTAACTCCTACAGTCCCAGACTGCAATACACTGTATTCCCCTGGGGAAACAGGGTAGGTGTGCAAGGTGTTAATGCCAATAATTTCTGCCATTATTGATCCAGTGGTGTGGATGCTGGCAGGGTGCTGCTTACAGTTAGGGACACACCTACATGGGACACCTGTTCTGCATGCTGCATTCTTTGGCTATTGCCATACAGAGGTGGGGGTCATACTGTACTCATTCCCAACAGCAGGTATAAGACTGGAGAGGTACCTCTGGGTGATGGTGGGGTGAGCTGGGTGCATGCATGCTATGTACACTACTTGCATCTGACACACAGATATACATGGGGCATTCCGCTTATGCTGGCTTGTGCAGTAACATCAGCTGTTTCTCAATACTTCATATCTGTGTCCTTTGTGGTCTGCCAGTGTTTGGCCAGATGACATCGGTATTCCCTACTACAAGCCCAACTAATGTGCTGCTAACTTGTATGTACAATTCCAAAGGTGTGTCCATTTGACAGTTACATATTGTACACTGTCTGTCTGGGGTACTTCCCCTTGTGTACTGTTTGTATGCCTGGGTCCAAATTCATGCCATGTCCATCTTTCAGATGGTGACACATATTACTTCCAAACATTTACTATGGCTTACTGCTGGAATGTGTTTTGCTAGGATGCATTGTTTTTGGCACTGCAGTTGTGAGAACTTGGCCCTGTCATTGGCAGTACTGGCCAATGGCCACCAGGACAAACCTCACCATGCCTACATACTGACCACTCTCACACAATACACAACACACACCAACCTAACACATGCAGCCCTGCATACTGTCCACATGCTACAATCTATCCTACTACCTTGGCCAGCTCAGGTAATCTGTGCTCCACTGTTATTATACCTACACATACGTGTTACTACATTTCTACATAGGATTGGGGGGGCACACCTGACACTTGTACTCATTTGTTATGACTGCACTGGTATTTCAGGTACTCCATTTCATTCTTTATTCTGACCTATCATGCTGACTAGAGGCATATCAGTGTACTACAGGTCTTAGGTTTGATTTACCTACATTTCAGTTTCAGATATCTTACCCTTCAGAACTAGCATCCCACTGCCTGACCTGTTGTAGTCTGTCTGTGTAGGTCTGGAGGGGGTATGTTCTCCATAGCCATCCATCAGAGGCCTTAGCACAGCCCTTGTTTGTCTTTGTCTACACCTGTCCAGCTGGCTGAGACTGTTGTTGGGTATGTGAGCCTCCCTGACTGGCATGTGTGTGTCCTATGGACACACATATGGCCCACCACATTTCCTGCAGTGAGTTTTGTCACCTTGTTTAGTAGTGGCTACTATGGTGACACCAGTATTTTCTACAGATCTCATGCTGCCACTATAAGTGTCTACTATCTGCTGGCATCCCATTCAGCTACCCAATTCCCTTGCATGCTCACATCCATACCATAGATACAAGTAACAAAACATACTACTCCATTCGGCAACTGATACGGAGAGTGACTTACCTTGTGGCTGTGCCAGTATTGTGGATGGTGCTGGAGGGCTGACTATGTCGGATGCACAAAGTACACTCCCTATACATGGTTAAGCACAGGTAGTGTCATGTTTGGCATCCCTTTTACTGTATGTGTGAGTCAGAGAGAGGTGTTATTCCCTGGGTTCCTACCGTGTCAGTGTATGTGCTATGCGTTGTCTCTTTGCCATGGCCTAAGCATACTGGGCATGCCTCCTTCTGTCTACTGGGGCAGGCTCATGTTGTTCCTCTTTCGATTCACTCTGTGCCTGTGCAGGCCTTGGCAGTGGTGGAGGGCTGTGTGGCCCTGCCCCATGCTGTTCCTGCTGCAGCTGTTTCCACAGGATCATATTGTGTAGCATGGCACATACAATGACAATTTGGGTACATGTAGTGGGTGAGTACTGCAAGGCTCCACCAGATGTGTCCAGGCACTGGAACCGTGACTTGAGCATCCCAAACACATGCTCTATTATGATTCTGGTCTGTGCGTGTGTCTCATTATGGAGTTCTTGTTCAGGTGTGTGTGCATTTCTGATGGGTGTCATCAGTCACGGCTCCAGTGCGTACCCAACATCCTCCACTAGGTGGCCATAAGGGATGTCCCCATTGGCAAATCTCTGGTACAGCTGCATCATATGGCAGATGTGGGAATCGTGATAGCTTCCAGGGCAGCCAACACACACATTCATTATAATGCCCTGGGCATTGCACATGACCTGGCAGTTGATTTAGGGAAGCCCTTGTGGTTGATGTAGACCCTACTCCACTCACCGGGTGGTGCTTTGATGCATATGTGTGTGCAGTCTATAGCACCCACTACCTCAGGGTATTCTGCTATTTGGTGGAAGAGACACATATTCCTGGTCAACACCTCACGGCTGTTGTGGAAATATACTTGCTCACCAGCATGTGCTGACATGGCATCCAGGAACTGGTGGAGTACCCTGGATGCTGATGCCTGTGAGATCCCGATGATAACCCCAGTTGACCTATGGAAGGTACCTGTGGCTAGTATTCTTAGGCCTACACATACCTTGGTATCCACTGGGATGGGTTCCCCTCTGTTGGTTCTGTGTGTGAGGTGTGGTCAGCACAGCTCAACAATTTGCTGTAGGAGGTCCCTGTCCACCCTATAGTGCTCCACTATCTCCAGCTCATGTAGCCCCTGGTAGGTTACCCTGGGTCTGTACACTCTTTTCCTTCTCCTCACTGTGGGTTGGTCATCAGCATTCTCATCCTCACCACCCTCAGCCTATTCCACATGTTGATTTATGATAGCTGCTGCAACCCCTATCGTTTTGGTGCTTTTGTTTGGTAGAATTTCTCTGCTTGTGTACACCGGTAGTGTTGAGTTTGTAGGAAAAGCCAGAAGGAAACGTGTCTGCATAGTTTATAGTAGTGTGCTGGGTTGGGCTGCTGCCTGTGTAATTGGCTGATTCTAATACATTTCACCTGCCAGCTATGCTTGCTCTACCTTCATGCAAACATATTGCACAGATGAGCATGGAGCTGGTATTTCCTGGTTTTACTTTTTTTTTTCATTTAAAACACAGTACACGGTGCACACACCCATTTAGGCACTGTAAAGAGTGCTTGGCAGCTTCAGACACACCTCCTTGCTTAGCTCTGCTAAGCTAAGGGTAAACCCAAGCCACAGGGCTCCAATAATCTTACAGTATTCCTGACACACCCCTCTATGATGTCAGCTAGCTCTTAGGCTTGCACCATGGTCTTCCTGCATCCACACGGTTAGGTGCAGGCTAGCCATGAGGGGAGATCTAGGATTCAGTATCATTCCCCTCATTTGCATAGGATTGCCTGCTAATGCCTAGTTACAAGTCTGACACTGAGCCTTCCCCCTTAGCAACCACTATTCACTGGCCATGTTGTCTTCTGCCTGCCATTGAGTATAATGGCAACATTCTGATTTTGGATAAAATGCTTATTAAAAGTTTGTTTTTTTTTTATTTTCGGCCCGATCCCATTTGCACGCCGCTGCCCTATGCTTAGCCAAAATCGGCTAAAAAAAAAAAATTAAACGTTATTTTATTTATTTATTTTTTTTTGCAACTGTTTGCCATGCCAGTGGCCATATATTTGGCCATTGGCATGCTTTCCACATTATATACACCCATAATTCGCAGCTGTCATGTCTCTGTTTTGTAGTTTGCAGAAATGTATTCGGTTACTAACTGATTACATTTCTGCAGACTACACTAGTCCTGCAAATTCACCTCATTTGCATAGTTTTCACCTGCAAATGGGGTAATTTACATACAGGAGCTGTGTCCGTGATAGGAATAGTGCAGCAGCGCTCGTGCACGTCCTGGTAGCTTATTCCTGGTTCACACGGTGGCCATATTGCCTTCAGCAGCTCCTGCACTATTCCTGCATGCTGTGCAGAGATTGCTGAATCCTGGGGTACCGCTATTCAGAGGAAGTCTGATCTGGATTTTGTAGCTGGGGTTTACTAATAATGAGAGAGAAGTTGTCAACGTTTTTTAATTCACTGATTTTGTATGTCACACATTTGTATAGTCACTCATTTTTGTACTCTCATTTGTGTGTTACTCATTTGTGTTGTTGACAAATGATGTTATAATCATGTCTTTCTATAGATAGATACATAGATAGATATGGTTACAGGTAGCTGAAGATAACAGAATATGTACACGGCTTACAAAGTATATAGAAAAGTGAGAGATAAAGACAGCTATAGGTTCTGTAGTACAGAACTGGAAACACCTGCATATCTTGTTGCTATCTGTGATATACTTGTTGCTGAGACTTTGTATACTGAAAGGCACAACAATGTGGCAAGACCGTTGAATTGGAGATTGTGCAAATATGACAACATATAGGCAGTTGAGACGATTGGATGGGAGAAAGGAAATTCACCCCGGGGATCACGTCAGTATCCTGGTAGACAGGGGTCCAGGGAATTAAACAGTGTGGGAAGAAATAGCCAGAGAATTGTTATGGCTAGGCTTGTATAGGCCCTAGGGCTGATAGCCTAGTACCAACCTATGAACCTATGAACCTATAAGAAGCGTTGGAAACATGAACCACCAAGAATTACTGAAAATGAAGAAGTTATGATGATATAAGATCATCCAGTACCAACAGTTAAGAAAGTAGAAGGAAGAAGGCGAGGTATAGTTGTTGTGTCTTTCGGCTTTTCACGGTTAGGGGTCACCACAATGGAAACTCTGGTCCGCTAATGATTGGCAGTAGATTTTTACGTGCTGAGTTGCCGGCCCTGAAGCACAACCTTCAACGAAGATATGCTCATTCACGCAGGTCTCCACACAGAAGACGGTCTAGCTGAGAATCGAACAGGACAACATCTTACTGTGAGGTGACAACACTACCACAGCACCACCACTGCAGCATTAAGGAAAAAATGGACAAATATAAGATGAATCACTGAAATAGCTACACCTACCAATGATAGTGTCCTGTATACTGAGAGACTTAAATTTATAAAATACTAGGACATGCAAGCAGAAACTAGAGCAATATAAAATTAAAACACCCTGCTAGTTCAAATAATAGTAGGAGCAGCATGAATAATAAAAAAGGAATTTTCAAGAACACTTAAATATGCAACTCCATATGAACTACAAAATGAGGCAATTCAGGGTGCATTGTGGTTACCGAAGAGAGTACTCTTGGCAAACATCAAAGACTGGAACATTACTAATTTCATGAACTTTAATTGCACCCTGAATCAGGAACGGATCTAGTCCTGTCATGGTATTAGAACCCCAAAAACATTTGGAGAAATTAAAAAAAGGGAGAAGACTATGTGCACAGGTCCCAGAATAAAAACGTGCTCACTACTGGTGTAGGTACTGATGCCAGGAATGGGAAGAAATGCAGTAATGAATTTTCAAAACATATAAAGATTCTTATGAGTGCCTCCCACCCCCACCGTGGCTGAAGGAAGCAGAAGCTTACAAAACCAATAACTTGCCATCTAACAATATAAACATTATATATTAGAATTGGCATATTGAGAGCTTAGAGGCTATGGGAAAAATTCCATCCTGTTAGGATCCTCTGGGAGTGACAGGAGAAAAAGGCTTATGAGCTGGCAGTGGATGTAAACTGGTAGTGAGCCATGTTACTGGGATTTGTTATTGGATCAGGAAGGGATTCTAAATTAGGACATGGCTAGGATGAGATTTAATATACCCGAAAATAGATGCAGTACCAACGTTTGGTATGTGAACCCTTTTATTAGATGGGTGATGGAGATTAGAGCAAGTCTTATTAACAGTAGAGGCCTTACAACTAGGAGGGCTAAGGTCCTGCTGTGGGATAAGTGTGGCGAATGAGAGAAGACTGGGAAAAAAAGTTATAGGCACTGAATTACCAGAGATACTTTGGGAGGAGGTGATTTGCTTGCTTAAAGTGGCTATGATAGCTAGAAAGTATAGAATGATTTGGTGAACATGCCACCTCAAATTCATCTGTACTTTGAATAGACTATTTAAAACATTTTCTGCAGTTAGTCTGGATTGTTGTAGATGTCAAGACCAACAAGCTACAGGTACTTGGGAACACATATTCTGGAGCTGTGATAAATTATACAAATTCAGAAGAAAGCTAGAGGGGGTGATCTAGGTATTAGTAGGGCAAGACTGCTATCTTATGAAAAAAATATATACTTTCTGGGGGCTTGTGAATGTATAGAAGTAAACAATGAGAAATAAAAATAAGCAAAGAAAGCAATAACAAAGAAGTGGAAAAAAAACAGGAATCACCAAAGTTAAAGAAAATGATGAATCTTATGTATTCCGTAAGATGGAAAGAGACTAGACAGAACAAGGAAAGAATAGAAAGTTATTGATTAAATGGTAGACATGCAATCGAGCAGTAATGGCCTAAGCTAGTCAGAGATATGGACTGCAGCAGAAGATGACAGCAAGAAGAGGAAGATATATTTAGTGAACTGTGATGAAGCATGGGACTAAGTTAGCTGGCACAAAAGAGGGGCAGATGAAAAGGAGTGAAATGGCATAACCCAAGTTTATATTAGCTTAAAGAGGTACACAGTTAAAAAAGGTAGTTAATGCTGTAGCCCTTCATGTCTTTCTTAAGTTTTGATATGTAATATGCATTAAAGGATTATTGTAAACCTTCTTTTGAATGGTTATATCATAGTGATAAGTGTAGAGGAAACAAGAGCAAGAGGTAAGATTAAGATGATACTATACGCCTCAATAATTGTAAACTCTGGCGTTAACTGCTTATCCTCTATTAGATAGGGAATGATGAGTTTGTGTTTAAAACTGAAGACTGCTGGTAGCCACCAGCGTAAATGGTTTTGTGCATCATGGATGGGGATTCAATTATGGTTTTGTAAGGTTGGATGTTTTTAATAAAGATTTACAGCATGAAAAAAAATAATTGATACGGATGAGTTCACAGTCATTTAGAAAGAAATATATATCATAGCAATAGAACAGAAAAGTAATAAAAGAAAAACATATGGTGTAAAGGATAATTTATTATTATTCAGTCATCCTGGGAGGGAGGAATGCTGCCTAAGGGCCTGACATGTTCTGTGCTGCAAGTTATGTACTGCTTGGTTGGGAGGTTGCTCATGTATGGAAGCATGCATGCATCTCCCAAAGGCAGCCAAGGCAGACCTCATAAGGCTACTGTGGTTTGGTGGGGTTAGGGTATGCTGCTCAGCAGCAGTATGACACTGCACCAGTATCTTGATATGCTAACTGTCTTCTAATTGTATAGTGTAGAGCCCAGGGATGGCTAAGGCATATCTGGTAGACCTTGCGAATGAGTAAAGGAGCTGGTGGCAGTCACAAGGAACTTAAAAAGGGATTGGCTAGTATTGAACAAAGCCATAATTGAGAGATGTAAAAAGGGACAGAACCTAAGAGTTTACCTACGAGCTGTTGATGATCTTTTTTTCTGTTCATCATTTACCAAAATATGTAATTTGGAAAATGCTGAGCCAGAAAACATACAGAAGTAAAAAAAATCTTATTTTTTGTAGTGGTAAGCCCGCTGCACCTCCACACCCTCTGAAATTATATAGACAAACTCCATGGTTGTGCCACAGTGGAGGAAACAAGGAAAAAACAAACGTGCACCACTGGCTCAGACAATACAATACACTGCATTGAAACTCACCATAAACTGAAATCTTCGCAAAAAACATGCAACAAAAAAGTTGGCAATGATTCATAGGATAGCCAAAATCTCAGTATGAAATGGGTAGATTACAAAACATTTGACAGCATTTCACATTCATGGGCTACAGAATGCTTACAGATGCATAATATATAACATAAATTGATAAATTACATAGCAGTCACTATGAAATAGTAGCAAACCACTTTACAAGTATGCCATTGATAAAGGCAAATTACTATTCCAGAGAAAGAAATCTAAAGAGAGTTATTCCATGGCAGCTCTCTTGTCACCACTGCTGTTTTGCCTTGCTCTAAACCCATTGAGCTGTTTACTTAGTAGACTAGACTATGGTTACAGCTTGATTTCCAGAAATCTACCCTGCCCAATTAAATCTCATATTTTTGTGGATTGTTTAAATCTGTGTAGCTGCTCAGATGAGCAACTGTAAGCACAATTACAAATTGCTAAAACTTTTTAGATGGTTGTCGATCTTAATAAATGTGCAGTAGCAACATTTATAGAAGGAAAACTGAAGCATCAAGAAAATATCAACCTAGGTGAAGACTGATATAAGAGGACTTAAACAAAGAGAATAAGTATTTGGGAATACATAAAGGTTCAGCAATACAGCATGAACAAATGAGAACAAAGCTCAGTAAGGAATATTTTAGGAAAATAAAATTAATATGGAAAATGACCTTGAATAAAGTTCAGGTGATATTTCAGTTGCTGTTCTTGTTTTTACAGCTTTGGCATGACAGACTGGCCCTAAAATGTGGTGGATCAGTTGGAAAGAAAAACAAGAAAACTGTTTCATGCTTATCAGATAATATATAAAAAACGATATACAGTGTGATGTCCATCCTCTGGGCCAGTGATCAAGGAGCCTCAGTCCTCACCACTGATACTGGTGGGGAACATTCACTGAGAAAAAAAAACAGACACAGTTTTTTCAGATGCATATCTCTGCACCTGTACAATTTCCATTAAGAGCACACAGGGAATGCACACTCCAGTCCTGGGGCTGGACTTTCTCTCCAGGCCCCAAATAAGACTCCCCACTGACATAGCTATAGAGTTAAGCCCTTAGATGGGTCTTCCAAGCCAAGTCCTCCACCACCCTCTCTGTGAAATTAGTGTTTTCAATGTCCCTGTTCGAAGTAGCTAACACACACACACTCTCTTTCAGATTTGATTTTTACACACACACACACACACACACACACACACACACACACACACACACACACACACACACACACACAAACACACGCCTGGGAAAGGCTGGCACAGCTTACTTGTATTGCCATTTCCACCCAGACTATAAAGACGATTCACTGCAACCAGCCAGCTACTTTAAGGCTCTTACCAGGGTACCCAATTACTCAGTAAAATTAATACTTATACAAATGGTAGCATTTCCAAACAGCAAGACTTTCAGGAGTGTGTAGCCATAGTGCCACTAAATAAATTCAATTACTCTCAAAGTTTAAAATGTTTTCTAAAAGACCAGCCACAATGAAGGGTTTAGATATATTTAATAATAAATAATAAAAGAAAAACATGAAAATACTGAATATCTAAACACCAGAGTTTCAGTCACAGGAAATAAAAAAAAACAACACAGATGGAAAGCATACCTCTCAACTGTACATATTTTTGCAAAATGCCCAGATTTTTACCTCATATTTTTGGTTCATTTTTCATAAAATGATAGTTTTCTGAAAAATTAGAGGCAAATCATTAAAAATTAATTTAGAAAATAATGACATACATGTGAGTTTCAGACTTCATAACCTTTAGAAAATTCATGCTAATGCAAAACCTGTTATTCTATCAAATTTCAAAGTTTATAAGAGCAATATTTAAAAACTGTCCCTTTTTTTGTTCTTTGTGCCACTTTTATTTAAGGCTTTGTCCAGATTTCTTGCTCAAAGAGGTTGTAAGGTATGATGGAAAGACTCAGACAGATACAGAAAAGCATTTAGATAATCTCAGTATATTTTCTTAACTGACTGAATAATTATTGCTCCCAAGTTTAATTACTAAAGCAAGGCAAGGTGAAGTTTGATGAGTGTCTCTTGTCAGGTCTAATAAAGTGCGGAGTGCCACTGACACATCTCTTACTAGTATCTAAATACAATTTCAGTGCTGGCTACAGAATGACATCATATCTGGTTATCTGACACTGTGGTTCCCACACTACCCCCTCTCTAGAAATTGAGCCAGGATCTGACGTATATGTGTTACAATACATACACAGAACTTTTCTAAGGCTTAATACAACACCTGAAAACTATAAAACAATTCCAACATTTCTACTCTACCTGCAAAAAGGATTTTCACAGATATTGCATCTCTGGCTGATTTCAGTCCGGTGAAATAGAATATTTATGGCCTAAACTAAGTAATTTAACTTCAGGATATTTTTCTTAAGGTTAGCTGGGCTGAGCTTAACCCCTTCCCTTCCAGTATTCTCTGTTAAAATATATACATTTAATCAGTTATAGCAATACAATCTAACATACGTGTATATGTTTTTTTCTGTTCAGCAGAACCCACTGTTGATACATTTTTAAAACAAGCAACTTAAATACATTTTTAACACAAGTATCTGCATAAATCAGTTTGATATTCAAATGCCATATAATTTAGAAAACTCCAGGTAACTATGCTGGCATATGTTACACATGCACTGCCCTACTCCCTCTAGCACAGCTGGCACTATCTCACATCATCACATCTCTCTTCCCTTTGAAGACTCTAGCTAGTTTTTCAAGTGACCCTGGAGAAACATTGCTTGAAAGAATTGAGACCCAGTCTTGAGATCCCATCTGCAATGGCATTGCTGATCCCACTATGGTGCTGCACCTATTGGAAACATCCAGATTTCCCAGTGAAAATGTACCCAAACTCCTGAAACACTGCTCAGATTTCTCAAACCTGGGTAGGGGATAGCCGCTGGGACATTGCTACCCCTTCCACTGAGGTGTCCTTCCAAATCTCATTGAGGAGATCAGCTACCAGGTTCACCTCAGTCTCCTCCTGCTACCCACAACAAATACACAGCACAAGAGCCTTCCCATCATGGTAAGGCTTCATTATTTTAATGTGGTGGACTTTATGCCCCTGTCTCCTGCCTAGCAGGTTTACCATGTAGTTAACATTGCTGACGTTCCTTACTACTCCAAAGGGTCCTTCCCAAGCTGCCTGCAGTTTATTGTGTCTGACAGGAATGAGCACCATAACCTGCTGTTCCACAGCATACTGTTAGGCTTAGGCATTCCTGTCGTACCAGACCTTTTTCTACTGTTGGGCTCCTGCCAGGTTCTCCTGGGACAAGCCCATAAGCTGCCTAAGCCTTGTCCTGAGGTTTAGAACACACATCATAACAGACTCCTTGTGGGATACACACTCACCCTCCAACTCATCACAAATCAAATCCAAGGGCCTCCTCACCCTATGCCCATACAGCAACTCAAAGGGTGAAAAACCTGTGGATTCCTGGGGTACCTCTCTGTATGCAAACAGCAGATGGGGCAAATATTTTCCCACTCTCTCTCAAGCTGGCTTGCAAATGCCCTTAGCATGGTCTTCCGTGCAGAGTTTAACCTGCCCACAAGACCATTAGTCTGGGTTTGGTAGGGGATAGTCTTTAGATGCTTCACCCCACAGTGCTCCCACAGACAAGCCAGCAGGTATGACATGATATTGGCACCTCGGTCAGTCAGTATTTCCCTCGGGAAACCTACCCTGCTGAAAATATCTAACAAAGCATTTGCCACCTTCTCTGCCTCAATGGAGGACAGAGCCACCGCCTCAGTGTGTCTAGTAGCATAATCGACTACCACTAGGATATATTTCTTCCCTATGGAACTTTAGGTACTCAGAGGCTCCACAATATCCATAGCTACCCTCTAAAATGACTCCTGAGTCATAGGTAAAGCCATCATAGTAGGTTTGACCTTGTCTCCTGTCTTGCCTACATTTTGGCAGTGCTCACAGTTCTGCAGCACCCTGTTACATACTTTACAATCTCAGGCCAATAAAAGTTCTGCATAATATGTCTCTTGGTATGCTTTATGCTCATATGACCTGCAAAAGGAATGTTATGGGCTATGGCTAGAAGTGCCAGATGGTAGGCTCTGGGCACTACCAACTGCTGTATTACCTCACCCTCTAGTCCTCCCTCAGGGGTCTACTCTATATACAGTAACCCTTTGTTCCAGTATACAGACTCCCCTTTTCCTTGAGAATCAGGTGCCTCCTTAGCTGCCTCCCTCAAGCCTCATAGTGTAGGGTCCAAGAGCTGAGCCTCTCTCAACTCTACCTTTTTGACCCTTCCCAGTTCCCCTTCCAAAGGAAGTCTGGTATTTTGTGGCAGTGGTGCCTCACTGTCAGCCTGGGTACTACCACTCACCTTTGCCCTTACAGTCACCCTGTCCAAGGGAACATCAGTACCTATCAGCACATATGGCTCACCTTCAGGCTCATTGCTACAGGGTAGCTCCCTCCCTGAAATAGCCATATAATCAGCCCCAGCTTCAGATGTAGGGTCTGTCTGGGTGCCCCCAGGCTACCAGACCAACATGCCTGTCTCCAAGCCTGACTGCATGTAACTGCATTCACACAAGGTACTGCATTATCAAAATCATTCCCTATTAAGACATCTGCTGGGATATCCTCAAACACATCTACTTGCATCTTTTTCCACCGTCCCAGCCAAAGTGATCTGTGGCCAAAGGTATTTGGAATGGGGTCCCTCCTAAATCTCTGATGGTAGTGGACTGCCCAAGCAAGTACTGCTGTTCTTTAACCACTCAGGCTTCACAATGGTTATGTCAGAGGCTGTGACTCTCTTAGCAGTGCCCTGTTTTCCATCCACTAAGATAGGATACAAACTCTGGTGATAGTTTGGCACCGCTATTGTCTCCAGACAACTTACAACTGGCATTCTGTTTTTCCTACTTGTTGGCTCCCCCACCTTTTGTTCCCCACCTTGCTTCAGTGGACATTTGTATGCTACATGTCCCCTCTGGTTACATTTAAAACATCTAAACCTTGATCCTGGCCATGTACCTGAACTAGTGGCTTCCCCTGTTACTGGTGGACTCTGTTGGGGTGGTTTAGGCTGCCCACCATGGGTTCCCATATATCCATTTACAGCACTGGGTATCCCCTTCTTGTGCAGTGGTGCTCTGCTTGCTAAGTAGAGATTCCCTTTTCTCCCCGGCTCACCTGCAGAGTTACATTCCCAGTCTGCCAACCAGATTATCATATCCTCCGGCAAAGTTCTAAGGGCTTGTTCCCTCACCAAAAGGTCTGCCAGCCTTTGAGAAGTGGTGACCTGACACTCTCTCACCCACCTATGAAAATAAGTGCTTAGCTCAGCAATATAATCACATGCACTTTTATCTGCCTTATGCCTATTGTCTGAAAACTTTTTTCTGTAACTTCAAGTGTTAACTTAAAACATTTTAATAAACATTGTTTTACCTTGTCATAATTTAAACAATCATTATCAGACAATTTAGAAACAGCGGTTACAGTTTTACCATGGAGTAAGGGGGTCAGAAACTGTACCCAGAGCCCTCGGTCATCACCAAATTGTCTACATACTCTTTCAAATGTATGAATAAAAACTATCAAAATTATCACCTTCTGTATGCTGTGGAAGAAATTTACTGACCTTTGTTGCTTCTGGGGTTTGGTTATTCCCTTCCCCATTACATCCATGTTGCTGTCAAATAGTCAGCATGTCCCTCTCATGTGACGTGGTTTCTCTTTTTTCTGCCTCCAAACACCACAGTCTCTCATTTTCTTCAACCTTTAAATTCCACAGTCTCTCTGCAGTTCTAATTCCATTTGTTTTGCCTCCAGTTCAAGTCTCTTTAATTACAGATTTTTTTTAAATCCTCTGAGGAAAAGGTAAACTGTCCTGTTTCTGAGGGCTGCACATGCCTATTACCAAACTGGTTGTCCTTCTGGTTGCTGGCCTGTGCTGCATCTGTGACTAAGGCTGAAATCATTTCCTCTTTAGTCAGGTTAACATGCACCAGACCTTTGGATTTGTACACCTTAGCCAGCTGGTTCATTATTAGTTTGCCATAATCCTCTGCTATCTTTGCCTGCTTTCCCTGACTAAACTAAACTAACAAAAATAAATAAAATTGTTTTGAATAATGAAACTCTGTATGTTTACCTTGTGGCTGCTGAGAATAAACACATCTTTAGTGACAACTGCTTACAGCCTACTGAAGTTCAATTAATATCCCACCACTGCCACCAATATGTGACATCCCTTCTGTGGATCACTGACCAAGAAGCCTCAATCTTCACCACTGACACTGGTGGGGAATGTTCATGAAGAAAGAAAATAGACACAGTATTTTCAGATACAGTTAGACCTGACAAGAGACACTCATTTAACTTCATCTTGCCTTGCTTTAGTAAGTAAACTAGCAAACAGCAATTCCTCAGTCCCTTAGGAAAATTTAGGGAGATTAGCTAAATGTTTTTCTTCTTCTTCTTTCGGCTGCTCCCGTTAGGGGTTGCCACAGCAGATCAACTGTTTCCATTTCATCCTGTCCTCTGCATCTTGCTCTGTCACACCAACCGCCTGCATGTCCTCTCTCACCACATCCATAAACCTTATCTTAGGCCTTCCTCTTTTCCTGTCACCTGGCAGCTTCATCCTTAGCATATTTTTCCCAATATACTCTGCATCCCTCATCAGCACATGTCCAAACCAACATAATCTTGCCTCTCTGGCATGGTCTCCAAACCTTTCAACCTGGGCTGACCCTCTAATATACTTATTCCTAATCCTGTCCATCCTCATCACACCCAGAAGAAGAAGAAGCTAAATGTTGTTTTTTTCTGTATCTGAGTCTTTCCATCTGTGTTGTTTTTTTATATTTCCTGTGAATGAAACTCTGGTGTTTATTGTGAATAGATATTTAGTATTTTCATGTGTTTCTTTTATTATTCATTATTAAATATATCTAAACCCTTCATTGTGCCTGGCCTTTTAGAAAATATTTTAAACTTTGAGAGAAACTGCACATATTTAGTGGCACTGTGGCTGCCTGCTCCTGAAAGACTTTCTGCTTGGAAATGCTACTATTTACATAAGTATTAATTTTACTAAGAGTAATTGGGTACCGTGGTAAGAGCCTTAAAATAGCTGGCTGGTGGCAGTGAATCTACTTTATAGTCTGGGTGGAGGTGGCAAAGTAAGTAAGGACTTAACTCCATAGCTGTGTCAGTGGAGAGACTTATTTGGGGCCTGGAAAGAAAGTCCAGCCCCAGGACTGGAGTGTACATTCCCTGTATGCTCTTAAGGGAAATTGTACTGGTGCAGAGAGCTGTATCTGAAAATACTGTTTGTCTATTTTTTTACTCAGCGAACATTCCCCACCAGTGTCAGTGGTGAGGACTGAGGCTCCTTGATCACTGGCAACATGATATATATCCCTCGATCTGAAAGAGGTATGCGCCTCCTGAAATTGCTTATATGCCTCATTCCAATATCATTGGATTCCACACATATTTGTTGACACTGGATCCAAGTATAGTGAAAGTTCTAAACCATGAAGAAAACAAGTCTAAGATGACATCTTTGTTAAATTATTAGAATAATTTCAGAAAAGACTGGGTTTGGAAATCAAATGGAAATCAAAACAATAGGAACAAAACTGATGACAACAGAAAGTATATATATATATATATATATATATATATATATATATATAATTATACATATAATTATACATATATATATATATATATATATATATATATATATATATATATATATAGTTTTAGTTATATAGAACATGGCCAGGAAAAAAAAGAAAACTGGAAAGCTCACAATAATAATGGCAAGTATAGAGAATTGTTTGAACAGGCACATTGATCAAAATTTGATGCATAAATGGCTAATAAGAGAGATTAATTTAAACCAAAAGATGAAAAATAATGGGAGCTCAAGATAATGGGCTACATATAGTTTATTAAATGTATAGAAAAAGTGGGGGAGACAGACAAATGAGATTCTGTAGTACAGAACTAGAACCAGTTTCACATCTTGTTGCTGGTTGGGTGTATGTATACTGAAAGGCACAATAATGTGGCAAGACTGTTACACTGTATATTCTGCAAACACCCCAACATGCAAGTGGCGGAGAAGCATTTGAAACATGAAACACAGAGAATTTCTGAAAAGTTCTGATCACATGTCATCATACAATACCAGCAGTAAGAAAATAGAATCAAGAATACCAAATATTGTAGTCAAGGAAAAACGAGAAATGTAGCATTAATTATTAAAATAGGCACACCTAGCAACAGCAGTGTCATGCACACTGAGTGATATAAAGTCATAAAATACCAGGATATGCAAGCTGAAACTAGAGTAATGTGGAATAAAGATGACAGATATTTCCAATACCATTAGCAGTAACAGGCAAATAAAAAAAAAAGAAGCATACTTAAACATGCTACCAGTATGTGGAACTCCACATGAACTATGAGTAATTCTGAATACTTTACTGGTGATGAGAAGAGCTCAATAGGCAAACATCAAAGACTGAAGGAATTCTAATTTCATGAACTTTAATACAGCCCTCACTTAAGTAAGGGGTCCATTCCTATCAAGATATTAAAATTTCTTAAAAAGAGACCGTTTGCATTCCTAAGTGAATCTTTGTCACCACTAATCTTTTGCCTTTCCTTATAATATTAAATTGCTTTCTTAACTGACTAGGTAATTATATAGTTTGATTTCATGGAAACAGTTCTGTCAAACATCTCACCTACCTATTACCAGTGCACCTATCTGTGGATGATCTAAAACTGAAAGCACCAGAAATTGCCACTACAAGTGGTTAAAACCTTTTTCAGATGATAAAAGAATTACATTTGGTTCTGACAAATATGCAAAGGGAATGTTTATAGCAGGAAACTGAAATATTAAGAAAATAGCCTGTGAAATGAATGTGATACAAAAGAAGGAGTGTAATAATATCTAAGGCTAAATGAATTACTATAAATACAGCATGAACAAATGAGAACAAGGCTTGGTAAGGAATATTTTACAAGACTGAAATGATTCCTAAATGTCAAAGCAATTTTAACTATTAAAATTTAAACTCTGAATCAACTTGTTGCCCCTGTTGTGATTTACAGATTTTGGTATGACTGACTGGCCCCAAAAAAGTGTTGGATCAGCTAGGCGAGAAGAACCCTGCCTCATGCCAGCCAAGTAGCATAAATTCAGTGACTAATCATAACTATCACAGTACTGTTTCTATGTTATGCTCCTTCAGTCTGTTATTAGCTATGGTGGCTGTAGGTTTCATTATGTATCCAAACAAATTCATAGCTTTTTCACTGCATGTTAATCTTTTCTGTAATGTTTTTTTTCCTCATCATGGTTGCAGTGGTGATGTGTTTAATGTGCAAAACATATCCTTTCTGCAATGTCTTTTACTGCTCCATTCCATTTCATTTTCAGCCCAATTCCCATGTTGGCTGTATAAAATTACATTATTAATAATATTCTCTTAATCATATATTCTTTTACGTTTGTTTGTCATCTGTGTATGTTTTGCACTTTGCATGGCTCCCCATTATAATGTTTGTGTATTAATCATCTCTTGTGAAATTATGTGCATAGCTACTTTAGGAATGCTTACTGCTACTGAAAAGGCCAGTCTTCTGAACACCCAGTAACATGTCTCTCTACTCCTAGCAAGCTCCACAATTGTCAGGCTAGCAAACAGAAGTTTGACCAGTATGAAAACAGGTAATGCCAATGAGACAAGCAGAAATGGCTATTAAATAAAGACGCTCCATTCACAATATGTTACACATATGTCTGCATTTTTACTTGTACAATAGTAAAAAGGCACAACACAAATTCAAGAATGTTTGCTCATCATTTATTTTCTCTACCAACTTCAGTATTAGGAAGCATGGTAGGTTAATGCACTTAATATTTTTAAGAAACATTGTAGTGTACTTTGTCAAGCCCATTTTTCTCCCATTTTTCCTAGTGTTCCACAGGAACTACTGCATCACCTGATTTCTCTTTCATACATTTTAGCCACATCTTGTCTGCTGTTTCTGGTGTACTTCTAGTCTTCCCATTCAGTTCATGTGTCAATTGTTTTTTTCTTACGTAGCACTGCTTACCATATTTATATATGTAATGCACGAATGTCACAATCAAGGACTCAAAGGTTAATAAACTGATCAATGAAAAATAGAATGTTTGAATTCCTTGTGTCAGTGTTTCTCTCTCTCTCTCTCTCATGCTTGGTAGTTTAGCCATACTCTGCCTCACCTGTACTCAGTGCTGGATTATGCATCTACTGGTTATGGAACTGAAAATTATAAGTAGCCTATTTAGTGTTTCAATAGCACATGATTTCAGACTAAATTGGAAATAGAAACAGCAGGCCCATTTCATACACGTGAGCCTGGAGCTTCATCACCATACTCCCATTGCTTATTTGCTTATTTACATTTTTTTACAAGGAAAGGTTGACTGGGAAATAAACACCTTTTTCAAAGGATTCCCATGGAGAAAAGCTCTAAGGTTACACATACAAAGTTATTATGAAAATGTGCAAAACATCTATTAAAGCAAAAGCATTTATAACTTTATGGGAGAGACATCTCAAGATTTAAAACAATGAATTAACTGCATTGTGCAATGCACATACTTTAAAGTGAGTATTTTATACTAAATAAGACCATTCTGGTAGTTGCATTATACAATACAAATACAGTAAAGGAATGTTTTTTTTTTTACTTTTAAAAGTTTCTCCATTATACAGACACTCATATGTTTCTATGCATATGTGTAAGATGTGTGCTACACAAGTATGAAAATAGTAAATGTGTTCATACTTTACAAGAATTACAAGAAAAAATATTTTTTTTCTGACTTTTCCCTAAATGTCGCAGGCATCTTTAATACTACATGTAAATCATTGTAATATATAAACCAGTATAAACAGCCAACATTTAAAGCTTAGCATTAATACTATAATGCTGCTTATGTAGATTTGTCAGAAGAGGTAACAAGTGCCTTTGAATCCTTGATTGATCTAATTGCTATGTTTTGTTATGAAAGGCATGACTATATTGGAAGCAGCTAAAAATCATTGTAAGTTATCTTCCAATTTGCAATAAATACAGTGGAAAACATGTTCACACCTCTATGTTTTTTATAGTAACTGCTGGGCTTCTGGTATCAGCTGGACTAATTTTCCATATAAGCTTCTCAGCAGTACCTGATGGGATAAAACTACAGCTTTTTGTGTGTCTGTTGTATATTATGCACAGAGACAAAATTTCTATGCAAAGTATGTGACATGTTTAAAAAGTGGGTTGGCTTTCCCTTTCTGTGATTCCAGGGTAAGGAAAAGAAGATTGTATAAAGTATGAACAAGTTTCTGGTACTGACACAATACTGGAACCATATTCTAGGAAGAAAAGCAACCTAAGGAGATGAGTTAAACTGCAGGAGAAGGTGGAGTTTTCCTTAAAACTGACAATTTGTATAGCTCTGTAGTTACAGGACTGACATCAAACTGAAATATGACAGAAGTTCTAAACCATGAAGAAAAGAAGATGAAGCTGATAGCCTTGATCAGCTTAGCATAAGCATTTTGCAAAGGGGTAGTTACAGAGATCAAACAGGTGTGGGAAAAAAGTAGCATCAGAAAGTGCTAAAAAAGAAAGAATATGAAAGCCATAAGCAGAAGAAAATAGAAATTTGGAAGTCCAAGATTTATAGTGGCACTTACAAAGAAGTGCTGGAACAACCACATGTTGATCAAGATTTATTGCACAAATGGCTATGGAGAGACAAGCATAAACCAGAAGATGAAAGTTTAATAACAGCACTTCTAGATAGTGGACTACATATACATTGGTTCACAAATTCTGTGGAAAAGTGGAATATACACATGTAGGTTCTGTAGCACAGTACTAGAAAGAGTTTATTGGTTCTACAGTGGAGAGCTTGAAGCAGTTGTACATCTTGATGACGGTCAGTATGCTAATGGGCAAAATAATGTAGTAAGATTGTTACATGATAGACAATGCAAAAATTATAATACAGAGGCACTAGAGACAATGAAGAAGTAGTGATCATGTGAGATCACCCAGTACCATGGGTTAAGACAGCAGAAATAAAACAGCCAGTGTAGTTGAAGAAAAAAGAAAAATCAACCTTAATTTCTTTTTTTTCAATAATTTTTATTTATTCGTTTCATTGATTTAAAATAGCATACATGGTAGAACAGGTAGAGGTAAGACCTCTTCACAGTAAGCAGTTGTTATACATTGAGGGTAGTACAAACAGAAATAAAACAATCAACCAATACTATTTACATTATATACATAGATGCTTTCAATATTCGAGAGAAAAATTGATACATTTCAGTGAGAGTTGTAGTGATTGTGAATATACCTTAGAAGAAAAGAGGAAGAGGAAAAAGAAGAAAATTTCTTGTGCTATGAATATAGTTTAGTAAGGGATCTCTTATTTGTATTTAAGTCTGATACATTGTCATGAGCTAGGCCAGAATAATATTGAAGATTTGTTCCCATAATTTCCTGTGTTTGATGTTTTTATTCCCTTTATCGATTAAGATTTTATGAGCTAAAAGATGTTTGGTCACCATTAATTTGAAATTCTCCCAGGATATGTTATTTAGGTTAAGCCAATTGGTTGCTATATAGAGTTTTAGTAAGAGAAAAATATTGATCATAGGAATTGCTTGAGTTTTAGAGATGTTATTTGGTAGAATATGTAGAAGAGTGAATTCCCAGGCGAGAGTGGATGTTTGATAGCCCATTTTTTTGTAATTGGAATTTAAGGGAGTTCCAAAGTTTAAATACACATTTACAGCTCCAGAATAAATGGAGTATATCAGCCGTTTGAATTTTACAATGAGGACAAAGAGGGGATTTCGTAGAGTTAAATTTATGCAAGATAGCGGGTATGAAATATGTGTTGTTATAGATCATCAGTTGGGTAAATGCCAATTTCTTAAGGGGTATGGATCTATTTGTTATGTTAATAGCTTGGTTTGGTTGAATGGTATTGATGGATGGATTGTTCTTTCTCCAATAATCTGAGACAAGCAGATCTTTTAGGAATTTAATGTCTTTAATTAATTTGTATGTATTAGTAATATATTTTTTAGTTGAGAAGATGGTTTTCCATAGAGAGTTACAGGTTGTAATATCACTGTTGTTTATGTTGCAATTTTGTAAATAGCTGGTACATAATTCTTTAATTTGCCTTAAAATCACTGTATAGGATTTGGGGAGGTTCCAATGATTCCTTATTTCTTGTATAGAGTCGTTAATGTATGGGTATATATCTTGGATGGTTATATTAATTAATTTAGGGAAGGGATTCAGGTTTAGAGACTGATTGTTCATTTTAGGGTTGGGATTTTTGTGTAAGGGTTGTAGCATCATCATAGCTTGAGTTAAATTTAGATACTTGAAGAGTTTTTGAGTTAATGAAATAGAGTGTTTCAGTGGTTCTAATATTTTGCATGGTTTTATTAAACTTGTATTTAGAAATGGTAAGGCTTTGGGGTTGTTATCCAAGCTTTTGATATGTCTTTGGTATATTATTATCCACATTGGGGACCAGTCTTTGTTCTTTGGGTTGTATTCAGCTATTCACAGTACTCTATTAGCGTTCGTATCTGATCTGATGAAGCGTGCACAGAGCATGCGAAAGCGCTTATCTTTTGTTCTTATCGAATAAAATGGTTGGATTTTATTGAATTTTGACTCTTCGTGGTGTATTCAGCAGTTCTATTTTACCTGATTTTGAGCCTTGGCTGTGTTGCTGCTAGGTACTTTGGAAGGTTTGCGATATTATATTTCTTTGTGAGCGTTCGTAATTAGGTAATATGTCTCAAAATTGGGAAGGTCTAAACCACCTTTACTTTTTGGGGTCGAAAATTTGATATATGAGATTCTGTTTTTTTTTTTTTTTTGGTTTCCATATAAATTTTGCAAGCAAAGTGTGAGTTTGTCTAAAAAATGTATTGGGTATGTTTAATTGAGTAGTCATGAATATATAAAGTAATCTGGGTAATACATTAATTTTAACTATTGAGACTTTTGCCAGGAAAGGTAGTTTAAGGTTTTTCCATCTGTTAAGATCTAAAATAATATTTTGCCATTTTTGAGTTATATTATTTAAGTAAAAATCTTTATTGTTTGTTGAGAAAGTGATGCCTAAGTAGTTGATCATCTCTTTTGTTTTTATTTTTCTTATTAGGGTTAGGAGCAAGAATGGTTTGGGGGC
Source organism: Protopterus annectens (assembly GCF_019279795.1). Taxonomy (NCBI): domain Eukaryota; kingdom Metazoa; phylum Chordata; order Ceratodontiformes; family Protopteridae; genus Protopterus; species Protopterus annectens. The sequence goes on along the minus strand of NC_056737.1, from coordinate 1,730,404,557 downwards.
TTTTAATGGAAATATGCTAGTTTTTTTAAGATTTAATTTGTAGTTTGATATCTTTGAGAAGTGTTCTATAGTCGATAGTATTTTATTTATATCTGAGATTGGTGTGGTACAATAGATATTCAAATCATCTGCAAAGGCTGAGAGGAAGATTTTGGTATTAAATAGTATTGGGGGGTTATTGTAAAGATTTTGTTTCATATTTAAGAAGAGCGGTTCAAGATATAAGTCAAATAGTATAGGAGATAGAGGGCATCCTTGCTGGGTTCCATTTTTGATTGGAATTCTGTTAGACCAAGTTTTGTTAATATATAAAGATGTATAAGGCTTGTTGTATATAATTTGCAGGATCTGGATACATTTTTGTGGAATATTAAAATAGGGTAATGTTTGGAGTAGAAAATCAATATTTACTCTATCAAAAGCTTTATGAGCATCAATAATTAGAGCATATATGTTTAGGTTATAATGATTAGCCTGGGATATTAGAGTATTAAGAGTTAATGTATTATCACTTGTTTGTCTGAGTGTTGTGAAACCAGATTGTTCGGGGGAGATTAATTTATCTAGTAGTTTTTTCAGTCTATTTGCAAGTATGGATGTTAGTATTTTGGTGTCAATGTTTAATAGTGAGATGGGTCTATAGTTATCTGGGTTCTTTGGGTCAGCTTGATCTTTAAGTATAAAAATAGTTTTAGATGCGTTAAAGTGTGGGTCATTAATTTTGTTGTTTATTATATAGTTCAGTATGTGGAATAGAATTTGAGCTAATATTGGGGAGAAGGTTTTGTAAAATTCGACTGTGATACCGTCTGGGCCTGGGGCTTTGTGTGATTTCATTTGGTGGATAGTTGTGGTTATTTCACTGATAGAGATAGGTTCAGTTAACTTTTCTTGTTGTTTTGAATCTAGTGTCAGGAAATCGAGTCTTTGAAGGAAACTTGTTCTTTCTTCTTTAGAGGCTATTGAAGTTTGATCTCCATAGGTCTGTGAATATATTCGCTCAAAAATTTTATTAATATCTTCAGTATTCATGTAATGGATATTTTCATAAAATATTTCAGAAATTTGGGAGGGGGGTTTAGTTTGGGTTATGATTCTGGCCAGAGCTCGGGATGGTATTTGGATTTCGTTAGCATAGTTAGCTAGCATTTTGGTTTCATAAAAGGATAGTTTGCTGTTATGTAATAGGTATAGATCTTTTTGAAGTTTCAGGATTTCAAATTCAGTTTTGGTATTATAATTTGTTAATAGGTCATTCTCAAGCTTTTGAATTTTGACTTCTAAGTCCTGTTCTTCTTTAAGCTGAACTTTTTTATAGTAGGATGCTTTTTTAATAAGTATTCCCTAATTTGGGCTTTGGTTGTCACCCATTCGATGTCCACAGGTAATTGGGAATTAAGAATGTTAGATAAAGTTGATTTGAGTAAGGTTTGAATATAATTTATTATTTCCTTTTTAGTTAGAAGGTTGGGGTTCAAAAACCAATTGTAACTTTTTTTTATTGTGTTATTCATTGTGATTCCAAAAATCAACCTTAATTTCTGAAATGAAACTATTTAACTGAATATAAATTTAACTGAAATTAATATTTCTAACTTATTTTTATAACATATTTTTTATAACATATTTTTAACTGAAATTAATATGAATTTAACTGAAATAAAACTATGAAGTAGAACTATTTTTATGAAGTTTAACTATACCTTGACTTAGCAAATGAATGTGTCACAGTATTAAAATCCCTAATCATTTTTAAAAATTAAAAGAAACTGTTATTTGGAAGATGTTGCATAAGGCTTTTTGGATACCAGGCAAACAGTCTGTGATATATGTCACTACATCATCTCACTGCCAGAGATTCATTACAGCATGTAAATGCAAATGTATGTGTCTCCAGTATGACTGCTAACAGAATTTTCAACACAAGTGCAAAGTTTTTTTACAAGCCATTTGCTCTGATAATGTGTTAATTGCAAAATCACTTGTGTTAACATTCTAGTTCCATAAGTCAGTCCTCAGTCCTAGCTGCAGTTGCTATGAATAGATATGATAGTTGAAAATGTATTGGAAACTGGAAACATTCTCACTCTTTACAGGTTTGAGAATGTATCTTTTATACACGGTTTATGACATGGACATTTCTACAGTGGATTAAAAGAACAAATAAACTGCCGTACTTGGGGGTTGTTGGATTAAACTACACCTTTAGATTTGGTGGATAATTAATATTTACATTTGTACATTATGCCAAATAGTTAGATACCTTTATCATGCTGCATTCAGTTTAATACATTTCAGTATTGTTTTTTATAGTATTTGCCTCCATAAAAAAATCATGAAGACCAAAAATATGGATTATCTTTGAAGGTCAAACATGCAAGCGCTATGAAGAAATAAGAGTCTGTGTCAAATTTCTCAGTAGTAGAACCAGTTAATATTATAAATGATATGCTTAGAGTAGTACATATAAGACTGAAAAAAATTTTCCATTATGAAGATAGTATATTAATAATAATAATAATAATAATAATAATAATAATAATAATAATAGGTTCATAGATTCATAGGTAGGTACTAGGCTATCTGCTCTAGGGCATTTATAAGCCTAGCCAGAATGTGTTGGCTTTTGCCTCCCTTTTAGACTAGATTCCTGAGCCTCTTTCCAGCAAGGCCATAGAAATGATCCCAGGAGTAAATTTACGATTTCCCATCCACTCATCAAGATTTCTCTTGAAGAGGGTCAGCGAGGGGCTCTGCCTAACATGGACTGGGATTTTATTCTAGAGCAAGGGAAGCCTTTGGGATATTTTATTTTTATTTTATTTTATTTTATTTTACATTTGTTGACCGGGCTAGTCTAGCTGGATACATGTCCATTTTCAGTAGAGGCCCGGGGAGAAAAGCTCCAAAGACATATGGAATAGAAAAAATACAAAAATGCAAAATACAAAATATAAAACTATAGTATAAGATATACAAAGGAGTAACAGCAAAGATACATGCAAAAAACTAAATTAGAAAGTGGTAGGAGTTTAAGAAGTAAGCAAAACATTTTTTTTCCCACATAGTAGCAATAGAGAGCATTCATTACAAATAGTATTAAACTACAATACTTCGAATGAGCTTAGCAAGGGCAGTAGGGGATACTGTAAAAATGCAAGACAGTAAGTTTACAATGTTGTTGAGATGTAGGATGTTAGCCAGGGTTAGTGCAGGAACATAACCAGTGTATGTTGAAATATGATTTTAGTTTCTTTTTAAATAGTGCAAGAGATGACAGAGACGTGAGGTCAGTAGGAAGTGAATTCCATAACTTTCCAACAGTGTTAGAGAACAGGGTATCACCTGCTAAGTTATAAGATCTGCAGGTGTTAATAAGAAGTTTGTTGGATGACCGTAGGTTTTTAGGATTGTTGTAGGGGATGAAAAGGCTTGAGTGTATTGGTGTATTTGTGGGTTGAGCGAGGATCTTATGGGCTATAGCAAGCTGGAGATATTTTAAATGGTGTAGAAACTCAAGCCAGCCAAGTTGTTTTAGGTTAAGGCAGTGATGAGTCCTGAAAGGGGAGGCAGTAGCAAATCGAGCAATATTATTATAGGATACTGCTAGTCTGCTGAGGTTACTTTTAGAAAGATTTGTATAAATGGGAGAGGCATAGAGTAGAGCAGAGATAAGGTGATTTCTTGCTAAAGCAGCCCTGGCTGTTGGTGTAAGAAAGGGTTTGACTCTATAGAGGGAACCTAGTTTTTTATTGACTGTTTTTATAGCGTTATTGATATGAGAATCAAAATTGAGGTTATTGTCAATTGTTATTCCTAGTAGTTTAGCAGTTGGGTCGGGAGAAATAAGTGTGCCGTTGTTTGATGTGAGTGCGAAATTAAATGGGGGGGACTTACGGGTAGGTAAGAAGAGGAGCATTTTAGTTTTTTGGGGATTTAGAAGGAGGCAACGGTCAGTGAACCATTGCTCGACAGTATTAAATGCTTTCTGGGTAAGGGTATGTAATTCAGTTGGAGAAGTAGCTGAACAGATAATAGTAGAATCATCTGCATATTGAATGCATGTAGTATGTGGAATTACTAACTGAAGATCATTTATATAAATGGAAAAAAGCAGAGGACCTAATATAGAACCCTGAGGGACACCAAGGGAGATGGGCAGGAGATTAGAAAGGTTATTGTGCCAAAGTACAGCCTGCTGTCTGTTTTCAAGGTACGATTTGAACCAACTGATGGCTAAAGAATCAAGAGAAAGTGATTTCATTATATGTAAGAGGAGTTGGTGATTAACCATGTCAAAAGCTTTGGATAAATCAAGGAATACTGCAAAGGAAGGAATACTTTTGCTCTGGGTTTTATTAATACAATCAGTGAATGATAGCAGGGCAGTGGTAGTACTGTGGTATGGCCTGAAGCCATGTTGACAGTTAGCTAGTAAGTTATTTTGTAGAAGGTGTTGAAGAAGTTGCTTATGGATACACTTTTTCATGATTTTTGCCAGAGGAGATAGTAGAGCAATTGGACGGAAGTTAGAGAAGTCATAAGAGTTGCCACCTTTGTGTAATGGAATAATGTGGGAGATTTTCCAGATTGATGGGATATTACCTTCACTTATGGTTCTATTGATCAGAATAGATATTGGGTAGGCAATGGCTTTTGCACCTTTTTGAAGGTATTCTGTAGGGAGTTGGTCAGCTGAAGGGGTGTTGGGTTTAAGTTTTGTGAGTAGGGAGGATATGGTGGAGGTGGAGACAAGTTGTAACTGAAATAAGGAGGGAGCAGTTAGGGATGAAATAGTAATATTAGAGGTATCAGGAGATAGGTGGTTGGCAAGAGCTTGGATGGCATTGGTGAAGAAGGAATTAAAGGCATTGGCAGTGTGAATAGGATTGTTGGGGTTAGAGCCTAGTGGATTGGGAGTGATAGATTGTCCTAAGTGAAGAAGTTTGTTAATGCTGTTCCAAAACTTTTGAGGTTTGTTTTGATATGTCTGCTGTACTTGAAGGTAAAAGTTTTTTTTGTCTAGAATGATGGCTTTTTTTGTACTGTTTCTAAGTTGCCTAAAGGTTTGGTGATCTAATGCATTCTTAGTGGAATGCCATTTTCTCCAAGATTTGTTTCTTAAAAGGATTTTTTGCCTAGTATCATTAGAGAGCCAGGGGGCTGGTTTGGATTTACATCTAACAGAACGTTCTGGAGCATGGCAGTTCAGGATGGTTAAGAATGTGGTGTTGAAATACGCTACTGCTTCATCCAGTGGGAGAGATTTTAGTGGTGACCAGTTCATTTGAAGAGGCTCTGTCTGAAAGAGTTCAGGATTAAATTTATTTTTGTTACGTACAGCTCTGACCGTATTAGGGTAGGTGAGGTTAGTTTTATGTCTAATAATATATGTGAGAGCGTGATCGCTTATGTCATCAGGAAGGATTCCTACTTTATAGGTTTGGTGATGATTGTTAGTAAGTATCCAGTCCAGGGTACTTTCTTTATTGTTGGGGTTATTTATTCTGGTGGGGAAGTTGATAGATTGTGAGAATCCGAATAAGTTTATATGGCTGGTAGGGAGATCATTATGACAGGACTGCCAGTCTATGTTAAAATCTCCTAGGATTATGGTTTCTTGGGGTAGATTAGAAGAAGTCCAGTTGAGGATATTTTCAAGGGTGTTAATGTTATTACCAGGGGGCAGGTATAAACAAATGACATTTATAGCTTTACAAGTATTGATTTGAAGTTTGGAGATTAGTATTTCTGCTTTATTATCTTGAGGTGGAGAAAGGTCTATAATGCTGACTTGTAGTTTGTGTTTATATAGGATTGCGACCCCTCTTCCCTTTCTAGTAGTGCGGTCTTTTCTAATGATGTTATGCCCAGGTGAAGTTATTTCATTGTCTAGAACCGTGGGTTTTAGCCAAGTTTCAGATAAGCATAAAAGATCGAATTGGTGGATATCTAAGAGGGCATGTAGATGAGGAATTTTGTTGTTAATGCTATGAATATTAAGGTGTGCTATGAGGAGAGAGTTAGCTGGCTTTGAAGGGGCTATGGAGCTAGAGATATTTGTTTTACATGGTGCTGAGATGGGGGTATGGTAAGGGCCAGGGTTAGGATGTATATCACCATCTAGTAGGAGGTGAAGGTGTGTTATGTTTTTATTGAGAATATGTTTTCTAAAGTTGTCAGGTTGGAGTATGAAATGAGTATGGGTATATTTGATGGGAGCTAGTCTATAATATTTAGAAAGAAGGTAGCTAGGTTTGTATATGATGTTGAGGAAGTTTAGTGAGGTATATGGTGGAGGTGTAGAAGTGCATTTGGAGGGGAAGGGAGGGATGTAGTGTAGAGGGTGCTCATAGGAGGTTAGAAGATAGGCAGTAGTGAGGGAAGAGATGAGTAGGAGCAAGAGAGGTATGTTGAATAGGTAAGGGGTGTGGAAAGTGGACATAGTGGGAATGATTAGTGGGAGGAGAAAGTTGGAGGTGAGGCTAATTGGTAGGTATAGGGTTGAATGTGGCAGAGTTCTGTAGAGAGGATAAATAGGAGGTGGGATTTAGGTAATCGATTGATTAATGTGAATGGATGAAGTTTTGTGGAGGTGTGGTGTAGGAGGAGTAAAGGTAGGAGTGTTGGGGGTGGGTGGGAATTGGGGGCAGGGTAGGAGAGCGGAGTGAGCCCGCAGGGTGAATGGAGCGGGAAGAGAGCAAGGAGTAGTTTGCTAGGAGAGACAATCAGTGCAGTAAGAAGACCGCAGGCGAGTCTGAAGGTAAGAGGTTTGGCTGAGGGAATAGGAGACTTAGGAAGAAATGGAGATTAGGATGTGAGAAGAGTAGGCAGTGATGTGAGATGCCTTAGGACAGAGAAGATGAGGAAATCAATGAGACATGAGAAGCTGGGGAACTTAGAAGGGGAGATAGAGAGGAAGAAGGGTATGATAAAGTTCAGAATGCCTATTATACAGAGATAAGGTGGAGAAGGGTGCAGAAAACAGGGCAAGAAGCTATTCCTGAAGTGCCACCAGCAGGTAAGACATGTACATTACATTAAGTAAGACAGCACAGGGGATAACAACTAGAGTGGGGAAAACAAACAAAAAATGGGGGGAGAGAGGTATGGGAACTAGAGAAAAGTATGAGTTCGGGTTGCAGAAATAATGGAAGAGAGAGGTAGTTTGGGTGCTGGCTGACCTGACCAGGGGCTTGCCTAACCTTACAGTATGGTAAAGTTGTGTTTTGGATACAATTTTACAAGTAGTTTAAGCAACACATACTTTCACTGTCCTTAGCAGGGATGGTCTCACAGGGAGCTGGTAATTAAGTTCTTAGCTCAGAATAAGTTCCTTGGATAGCAAGTAGGGCACTTTCAGTTGGTCAGGAGCAAGGATGTGTAGGAACACACAGGCTGGTACATATATATAGAGAGAAAAACAGGTAGTGAGGCATACAGTACATTAGCTAGGCATTCAAAGCATCACAAAAATGTTAACACAGATTCAGTACCATGAATTAGCTCAGCAGAGAAAACAAACTACACAGTAATAATGTTAAACAACAGGACATAACATGATACATTCTCTAGCAACTATTACAAGAGATTGCAAAGCTAAGGTTTTGTAACATAAAGTGAAATTCAAGTACTTTACTTGTCCTGTACTAGTTCTTAAGCAGGGTATAGTAAGATAGGAATAGGCAGAGGGGGAAAGTGGTAGAAGGAGGAGTAGTTGTAAAGGCTATTTAGCTAACATTATGCTGATAAACAGGTAAATAGTAGATATGAATCTATCCCTCCAGCATGTCCTATTTATTGTTGTGCTAAGGTTTAAATCCCTGGAGCATGTAGCTCTAATGGATCTGGTTTTCTTGAGGTGGAGCATGTCCAACAATTCCGGGTTAGACATGGCCTTGTACATCAGGCAGAGATCGCCTCTGAGTAGGCAGTAAGCAACTGCGCAGAGCTGGAATTTCTTTAGTTGAGCTGCATAGGGCATCTGTCTGAAGCCCACGATCCTCTTGGTGAGGTATTTTTGAGGTCTCTCCAGCTGTTGCAGGTGTCGGGTAAGGTACATCCCAAATGGGACATTGTACTCAATTATGGGCCTGATGAGCAATGAGTAGAGGGGCACAATGACCTCTCTTGGTCTAGATGTGAACCCTTTTGTGATTAGGTGAGCTATATAGAAGGTTTTTCTAACCAATTTGGCAATGTGATTGTCAAAGGAGAGGTTACTATCTACTTGGATCCCCAGATCCCTAATTACTTCTTCCGTACTTAGTCGATTACCTCCTATGTGGTAGTCTGTGGGCACTTTGTTTTTCCCCCAAGAGGATGACCATGCATTTTTTGGCATTTAGCTTGAGGCCATGGTTCTGACACCAGGTATCCATCTCCGTAAGGCCCTTCTGGTGGATGCTTGTGTCAGCCGGCGAGTCGATTATGGATCCCAGTTTGCAATCATCTGCAAACTTGGTAAGCCACAGTCCTCCCATGTTTGTCTGTACCTCAGTGAAGTATATACCAAACAAGAGGGGTCCCACGACTGAGCCCTGTGGGATGCCACTTGTAACCGGTTTAGAGTCGGACATGGCACCAGCGACTCTGACCATATGAGTTCTATCCCTGAGCCAGTTTGCAACCCATCTTGTGACATATGGGTTAATATTTAAGCTGGTGAGCTTATTTATGATAGCAGAGTGGGGTATTGTGTTGAAGGCCTTTGTGAGGTCCAGGTAGGCTGTGTGGACTACCTTTCCCTCATCTATGGCTTTGGTTACTATTTCAAAGAAGTCAACTAGGTTTAAGAGGCCAGGTCTGCTTTAACAAATCCGAATTGGGTAGGGTCCAGTGTTTGGAGGTTCCCAATGTCTTTGTTTATGAGATCCATTATGATGTGCTCCATAGCCTTGCAGACCAGGCTAGTCAGGCTTATAGGGCGATAGTTCCCAGGATCCATTGTGGTGCCACCTTTGTGGAGCAGGATCACTGTTGCTGTATTCCATTCTTTGGGTACATAACCTGTGGTAAGGCTGAGTTGGAACAGTACATTTATGTGAAGGTTTAGTTCATTTTGGAGCTCATGTAAGATGCAGCCCAGGATACCATCCGGTCCCATTGATGCTGTGTTTTTTACTGCTGCTTTCACCTGTGTGTCTGTGATGTCTGGGGAACTGCATTCTTCTGGGATAGACACTGGCCCTTTTGGGGAGGAAGGGGGGGGTAAAGTTTGCACTGAACCTGTCTGCCAGGATGTTGGCAATGTCAGTGGTTTCAGTGTATTTTGTGCCATTTTGCACCACCTCAGAGCAGATCTGAGAGTTGCCACCCAGATTCTTGACGTAGCTAAAGAATACCTTGTGATTATCTTTAGAGTCTTTGGTGATTTTTCTTTCAAAGCTAGCCTTTGATGATTTTATGAGGGATTGAAGTTTCTTACTAGTACTGATCAGGGATGCCTTCCCTTTTTTGGATTTTGCCTTATCATGTAATAGTTTCCTCCTTCTGTTGTATAGCTTATTTATGGCAGGGGTCCACCAGACTGGTCTCCTGTTTTTGGAGGAGTGAGTCTTGGTTTTACTTGGGATGGCACAATCCATGCATTCCTGTAGGTGCTCATAGAGTGCATTTGTCCTGCGGTTTGGGTAGCATTTTCCATTAGCCCGGGGGCTTTGAAACTTTCCACCTCAGTCTTGAGAAGTGTGAAGTTTGCTTTTGAGAAATTTTTCACACTGGTTTCCTTGGCTGGGGTTGGGGTTGGGATGCGGATGTTCATTGTGATTAGTTTATGGTCTGATCTTACCAACGAGGGGTTTACCTCTGGTGTGGAACATTGAGCCCCCATGTTGGTGATGACCAAGTCCAATATGTTATCCCCTCTTGTGGGAGTGGTGACCAGTTGTTCCATGGCATTTGAGTTTATAAACTCCAGGAACCATTGGGCGAAAGAGTTGGGACTTGAGTAGTTTTCCCAGTCAATGTTTGGGTAGTTGAAATCTCCCAATATCATGGTGTTTGGTGAGACCTTCATATTCTCCAATGTTCTCAGGAATGCCGAGTGGGGGTCCTGAGACAAGGTGGGTGATCTGTAGCAGGCAACAAACTGAAAAGCAGTTTTACCTACTGTTAGTTGCACATGGACCCATTTGTTAATCAGGTAGCCCCACTGGGCACACAGTCTCTTTTCAGGAGTGACCCAGGAGTAATGTCTGGTTAAGTGACTTGCAAGGTTGTATAGCAGGTAGATGAGGGCTAAGGGAATCAAACCCTGTACCACAGGAACTACTACCTCAAATATGAAAAAATACGGTGGTGATCCTCATTTATAAAGATATATGACCAAAACATGAATTGGGGAATTATAAACTTATCAATCTGCTAAACTATTTAAAGAAGTTAATTAAGTGCTCTATCATGGATGTACTATTATTAGAGGTCAAAATGGCTGAACATTCAAAACATCACTTGGTATGCTTATAAAAATATAAAGTTGTTCATAATCCCTCTAATTATTTGTTAAGAATAGTATAATAAATATAGAAAATAATATATAAATTGATGCTCATTTGAAGGTTATTTCAAATTGCTAAACAAGGGATTTATACACCATATTATGTGTTGGGTCAAATATTGTCTTAACGAAAGAACTAAAAATATTCTACTAAAAATCAGTGTTTTCAGGTTTCTATGTTGAGAATCTGTCTTTTTAGCATGTATGCTTGTCTTGTTTTAACTTCAACCAGCTTGAAAAATCAAAATATGCTGATGGTAGCTAGTTGCTACAGCTCATTATTATAGAAGACATAGATATAATGTAGTTAACACCATATCAGGTCTTTATCTCTTCCATTTGTAATGTCGCCTCAACAAACTTAAAGAAGACACATCGGCTGAGATGTGACCAAGCATCCTATCTGATCCAATACAAAAATGGGAAGCAGTCACATAAATAAAGCTGAAATTTATAGAGATCTTGGAGTATTATTGGGCACTTTCTTGATATTTAGACAGCATAGTGATAACTCCAAGCAATTCACTAAATTAACTATTTCCATCTTTAAGGTCATCACAATTTGAGCTCAGTGTATTAATATTTCTGTTTAAAAAGTCAGACCCTTTGGTATACAGAGCTAAAATCCTGGCTATAACCCAAGGTGATCAATGCTAGATTGGCAGTTTGAATGCTGGAGAAGCTGGCCAGGGAAGAAAGTACAATGATGGGGCACAGCCTGCCTACTTATCTGTGGTTGAAGTGATAGGGAGTAAATACTTAGGATGTGAACTTCATGTGAGATCCTTAGTGGGGACCAGAGATCATCCTAGATGTTTACATTTCTAGGATGACATGGCTGTAGAAGAGACACCTCTTTTGGAAGTGGGAGGCATACACCCCACCTTTGGCATGCCATCCCTTGGGTATGTAATTGGCATCTGCAAACAAAATAGAGCTTAAGAAAAAGCACCAGAATCTCAAAAGTGGGATGACATAATTGCTCCTTCTCCCTCATCCTCACTTCTGGGAGAACAAGTAGTCATAAGGCTGTTACCTCTTTGAAGAATTAATGTGATGATTAGGAGGGGAGTCTTAATGTTCACCACAGGGCCAGGGTAGAAACAAACAAAAAAAAAACAACAATAAGTAGCAGATTAAAAAAGGAATGCTGTGTATGGTGTCTATCACAGAAGAAAAATGTTTTCAAAGCCAAAAATGCTAAGAGACAATTTAACAGGCAGATTTTGGTATCCATCTAGTTTATGAAAGCAGGTTGAAAGAATTGAGTCAGTACTCCTTAATATACAACTGACCTCAACATAATCTTATCTTAGTATTTAAGGCCTTTAAGGATCCAAATCTCATTAGGTATTTGAGTTTGAGGACTTACAGTTTTGTGCCCTCACTAAATCATAGGACTCTAAGACTGCAAATGTCAATCTGTAAAAATATTACCAGGTGTTTGTTTATTGCCAAGGGAATAATCATTTAGAACTCAATGTACATTTTACTGTAACGTTTAACTGTATGTATTTATTTACATGTTGTTGACGGGGATAACCCTGTTGGGCAAAGCCCATTTTCAAAGGGAACCCAAGCAGTAAGAAATACAGCAAAAGCTACTAGATTTCATTAGGTTGTAATATGTGTTACAGGAACACTAAAAGAAAAAAAATGTAGTTATGGGTAGGTATATGCATAGTTAATTAATACAATGTAGATAGGGTGGCAGTGCCTGCACACCTTTGTATACGCAGGAACCATAAAGCTTGGATATGTGAGGAAAAGGAAATGGAGAAAGAGCTGATAAAGGCTGCAATTAACATTTTGCCTTGGCTGAACAGTGGCTTACCTGTCTGCAGGCATAAAGATCTAGTGTCTATACTTCATCATACATGGGATAACTTGACAGGAATGTCAGAGTAAAGGGACTCAACACCCCATCCTTCTATTATATGTGCCAAGGCAGTGATCCAAAGCCCTAAGAGTTCTTATAGTTGAAGCATTACCTGTGTACTCTTAACAGAAACTTGTCATTATAGTTCTGCCTACCTTGTAAATCCCAAACCAGCAGATCAGAAAAAAAATAAACTGCAGGAATTGCATACAGAAGCATGTGGAGAGAGTTTACATGTTTTGCCTCAAGTATTTTAATGCTTCACAACAAGACATATCCTTCCACATAAAAATAAGTACAGGCTAATTTAATGCCAATTTCCACTGAGCCAGCAAGATAACAATCCCATTGCAACATACACTTGAAGGGCATGTGATTTAGCCTTCTGTTAACACCTTAGTATATACCTTCAAGATCAACAAAGTCAAGCACTAACATCACTACAACCAACATAATTACAAACTTGTCCACAGTATATCATAAATAACATGACAATAAGTACATCTACAGCATATTAAAAGACTTTGATTCCAGGTGAAGTGCATGCTTCAGCAATGCTGTCACCTTAAAAACTGTAATATATTGTGTATCATGATGGTATTTCTTGCATTTATATTATGTTTAGAGCTGCTATGAAGACTGGCAATTGATATATAATTTAGACTAGTCTGCCCTGATCATCATTTCCTGTCTGTTCACTGAGTTTCCAAAAGCTGTTGAGCTATTCACATACATATGTTAATGTTAAAACCACAAAAAAGCAAAAGTCCAAAGACCAGACAGAAACCACTCAATAAAAAGAAAGGCTTTATTAAATTATTTAATCTACCACCTCACCTCAAAAAAACAGCCTTCAAGGAGTATGAAAAAATGAAATCATACACCTCACCTATATATTTAACCCAGTTAAACAATTAACCAATAAAATACTAAACAAGCATTTTTCAATTACAATCCAAATTAAGACCTGATTGACATAAAGTATTACATTTCAAAATGAAAACTGTTTCCTTATACAAATGTCTTCTCTTAAAAGCATTATCAGAGCAAAAATTAAAAGGAACCTTTTCCAAAACTGTGGCTTTTAAACCACCAGTGTCACAACTGTGAAATTTTGCAAAATGGTGTGCAACAGGACTCTAATTTAGCCTGCCTAATATTACTAACATGCTCTTGCAATCTTAACTTAAAATGTATTTTACTTTCACCTATATATATCAAACCACAAAGACAGTGAAGAGCATAAATAATTCCTTATGTGTTGCAATTATAAAAATCAGAAGTTTGGAAAGGTATCCCATTTAAATAATCAAATGTCCTAACAATCCATTGACAAACACAACAATGACCACAGGGGTGAGTACCCAATACAACAGGACAGGAGGTAAGAGCAACTGGAGGGCAAACAAAAATAATTATAAATCAAAATATCTTTCAAATTCCTCCCCCGCCTGTAAGAAATACCAGGAGGGGAACATAACACCCTTGACAAATCCCTAAATTTCAACAAAAACTGCCAATAATATTTAATCAAAGCCACCAACTCTGAACTTAAAACACTGTAAGTGGTCACAAAATAAATTTTCGTCTCTCCCCCATTAAAACTGACATGCCTGTAAGCAAATTTGCCATCCACTACACTCCTATCATTCTGCAAAACAAAATTGTCCAGGGCTTTACTAATAGTGGATTGAACTAAACCGCTATCATAACCTCTGGCACAAAAGAAAGATTGCATCCTATTAATTTCATCAAAAAAAATCTTTGCAAAGCCTCCTTAACTGGATGCATTCATCATAAGAAAGAGCAGCTAATGTATGGGGAGGATGGCAACTACGCCCATCGCAAAAACTGTCCACCATCCATGAATTTTCTATGTACTGAAATTATTAACTCATTTCTAGAATTTAAAGACAGATTAACACCCCAAAAAACAATCTGTCTCCCAAATTGTAAACAATCAAACAAAAAAAAAAAAAAACAATTATTCTGTAACTCATTATAAAATTTCTGAACCAAATCAAATCCACCCTTACCAATAAAAATTAAATCATCAATAAAACAATAATATTTAACAACAAATGTGTTAAAAATCATATTGATAAAGATACTCAAGTTCATACAAACCCATAACCAAGCTGTCAAACATGGGGGGCAAAAGATGTCCCATGGCCGTCCCTTGTACTTGATAGTATAAACAGTCATTAAAAATAAAACAATTATTAGTCAAACAAAAACTCAAAATTTCCAAAATATAATTAGATAAATGAGTATCACCTAAAATATTTAACAGCCTGTAATATATGTATATGTCTATATATGTTAATGTTGTTTTCCTGCCACATAGTGAAGTTTTTGAACCGTACAAAGTGTTGGATTTTTATATCAAGTTATAAAACTTACTTTTGTAATGATAATGATTAAGATGTTTATGGTTTCTAAGGATTACAATTAATAAAGGATCAAAAGACAGGAAGAAATGGGAACTGTATGTTCATTTAACCTATCAGTTGAACAGGTAATGCTACTGGACTCAACTGCCCCTTTTCTGGGCAACCTGGGAGTACTGTCTCATTAAGCAATTTGTTCAGAGTCACACAGTAGGAAAAATGAAAGTAGAAGGAATCAAACCCAGTGGCCTTGGCACAGAAAGCCATTGATTAACAGCTCAGAGTTTCAGTCCTGGCTAGATGCTAGTTTGTATGTTGTCTGACTTTTTTAATGTCAAAATATAGGCCTGGCAGGAATATTGTGAGTTACTGGAATAGGTTTATTATACTTATTTATTTGCTTGTTTTGCAAATGAGTAGTGAGTTTTAAAGATAGTGTTTAAAATTAGGACAGAAGGAGGGCAATCCACCAAGCATAGTTAGATATAAAAACTACAGTTTAGTAAAAGAATCCTAACTCCTAAAGAATGACTAAGAAGACCTATGCAGAAATTACAAGCTTATTTCAAAATCTCATTTTAATCCAGAACATAGTCAAATAATTCAGATGCTGATTCCATTTTCATTACAGAAAGTTTAATGGATCTATGGCTGAGTATATGTCTGAGTTACTAACTTACCCCAGAATTCGTGAAGCTCAGTGCAAGGACGGCATTAGCCTTGCGCCAACCGTGCAGCTTAGAGATGGCGCAGCAGCACCATATGCATATTAATGAAGGCGCGCTGCTGCAACATTCACGTGCACAGGAAACGTGTGCGAGTGCAGGGGGCGTGTCTAAGCGCTGCACGGAGGTGTGAACATGGCTACAGATGCACAACCTCAGATGCTGACTAGTACAGCCTGCCTCTAATAGTAATCACTCCTGTCAGTGTCCATGGATACTGAAATGTACGCAAAGCATACAAAAGAGTTCCGCCACCAAAATAAAAAGTAAACACAAAAGCACGTAGCTGAATATTGAGCCCCCATCCCTCAAACAATGACATTTAAAACCCTGTGCCCGTATTTCATTGTAGTGTTGATTGTTATACCAAGTGGAAGTGAAACACAGCGTGTTTGCATGCCGCTGCCCTTTGCTAAACCTAGCCCACTGGTTAGGGTTACCATCTGTCCTACTTTGCGAGGGACAGTCCCTCTTTGGGCAGTTGTATCATTACCACAAATATTAAAAATGGCAAATGTCCTGCGATTGTAGGACATAATTATGTCCCATATTTTATGTAATAGTTGCATAAAATAGTTATTTCTGTATCTAAAATACCTAAATGTTACAAGAAACAGAATAAGCAACTAAACTGCTTTAAGAATAAGCTTTTATTTAGGCAAAAAAGTAAAGTTCTATCCTTTGTACTGACCGTGGGTATGTGATGGCCTGTAAAATCTGATGTGTGTCCCGAAAATGTCCCACTTTGGCCATTTGAAAAGATGGCAACCCTACCAATAGTCAGAGCATTCACTCAATATCTGCCCATTCGTGGTCTGAGTTGTCCTTGTCTGGACAGCCCAAAGATGAATGGGTATTACCCGGGTCTACCTGCCATGTAATGAAAGATAAGTATTTGCATGTACATATGTGCATGAAGTACAGCATGTGGAAGATCAAATATGCTATGGTTGTCCTCACAACCATATTGGTACCAGAGATATGTAGAGTACACAATGTGTACTGCTGTCTGTGCCATGGGCCATCAACCAGAGAAGGGATGGATGGTGTGTTTGTGGAATATGGGGGGGGGGTGACAAGTAATGTAATAATTTGCCAAGGGGAGACTGGATCAGATGTACAATAGGTGAACTGGAGGTGTATGAGGGAACAGTGGGTGAATCAGAAAGGAAACTAAAGAATATACATTCACATCCCCAATACACCCTGACAAGCCGTACTGCAGAACACAATCCCACAAACATATGAACATTAAACATATGAACATTAAAATGTGCGATACACATGTACACAAACATTACCGGCTCACACCCACATAATGGTCTGGCCTGAACTGGGCCATCCAACCCCAACACACCTAGATACATAATTAATACCCATCATCCCCTCCACAGTACCCCCCCCCCTTGCTGAACGTCCATCAAAACCACCCATACTCGGGCTGCTAGCTTGGCGCAGCCATATCTGCTCATAGTGCTCACTACCTACATCTAGTAGGTAGTCTCACCCTAGGCAGTCTCAGGCTTACAAACTAGGTATCCCATGCATGCATAACTCTCCCACATTTTCAAATAACCAGAAGAATGGGATTCGTCATCCACAATTTTTGGGCATCCCTCATGGGATAAGTGTCTGTTCTCAAGATTAGACTTTGTGGCATAACACGATGTTCACCCCCGTTGACATCCGGGCACAAGTCAGATTAGCAGTACTTGTCCACAGCCCTGCTCAGCCTCCACCCAGTCATGCAGAACCTATGACCCGGGATTAAACACCTGACCGTGATGCACGTCTCCCCATGTGCATTATCGGGAATATATACCTTTCACATGTTCCCATGAAGCTTCCCCATAACCATCTTCCAAATAGTACATGTCCACAAATTGTATAACCCATCCAGGTTCCTCGTCGTAATGATGCACACAACCCCTGTATACAAATGGTACAGGTACCTCCCGGATGCGGTTGTTCATATACATGGCCATGTATAACTCCAGATATGTAGTCATATATCTATAAATGTACATACTTATATTCGCATAGCTACACATCACACATACATGCATATAAGTAGTTGTCAAGTATGTGCCCTATTCATAAATATGTATACTTGTAAATGTATACACATGCCTCTCAGAAACATATGAACAGTAACATGTACTATACATATGTACACTAACCAACTCACATTTGTTGCTAGTACTGTGGAATGCCTATAGTAAAGTCATATATCCTAATTACCATCCATACAGAATGTAGCATGGATGGTTTAGTGGTAAAACCAGTGATTATGGTGTTTCTGTTCCCGGGTCAAAGCCATGCAAGGGCTGCTAATTTTATGTGATGCCCAGAATAATGGCAGTCGGATATAGGGTGATTAAGGCACTGTCAAGCAGACGTAAGTGGGCATGCGCAATGGTAAGTGGCGGTCATTCAACAGTATGGGAAATGTAAATAAGCATGTAGGTGTATATGCATGTGTATGTACAGACATATATATATATATATATATATATATATATATATATATATATATATATATATATATATATATATATATATATATATCCATGAAGAATGAACATGGTCACAATAAAGCAATCATAATGAATGTGAAGGAAAACAGTAGCAAATCTGACAGGAGAATGGATGACAGCAGTGTTAGGGAGGTGTTGGGGTGTGTTTGGGGAACCAGGAGCCATGGGTATATGGGTATATATGCATATGGAGCAGCACAGCAATAGTGCATTCATTAGAGCAACCCACTAACGAACAGACATTCTCGTACCGAATCACACTGTATCACATTCCAATTAACATCAGTAATCCATACATGAACTTATTGTATAACCTGCTAAATATCATTTACAAGATAACTGGAGTGAAGTGTCAGTGTCATAATGAATAAGGCACTAGTATGCAGGTGAAGCATATATAAACACCATTACGCATGTGTAAGTGCGTATGCGCGGGGTATGTATTGGTTTACAGACACACACACACACACACACACACACACACACACATATATATATATATATATATATATATATATATATATATATATATACATATATGTATATATATATATATATATATATATATATATATATATATATATATATATATATATATATATATATATATATATATATGTGTGTGTGTGTGTGTGTGTGTGTGTGTGTGTGTGCGCACGCGTAGATATACAGAGATATACAGCTATGATAGGAAACAGCACACAGGAATGACATATGTTCACAGGCTACGCCAATGGAAGTGAGGAGCCCAGGCAAGAAACATGAAACAGGCAGCATGCCCTTCCACCCCCCCACCCCCACCCCCACAGCCGGACACGGGAAACATACACGCAATCAATGTAAAGTGTCCATTGCTCCCCAGACCACAGGCAGAATACAACGGGGGGGGGGGGTACATAGTGCACCCTTGTATTCTAATCATGGAACGCAGACTGGAGCGTCCCTTGCCCCCAAAAATTGCCCAAACCAAAAGAAGATGATAGACCATCCATTTTGTCCACAGCCTATACAGACTCGGAATACAAGGGTGGGTAACCCTGATGACCCATGGGCCTAGACAATTGTATGAAATGGGTCCCATGAAGTGGAGAGTGGGCAGCGTGTAGTGGTGTGTCCAGAACCGACCAGGTCCCAGAGTAAGGATGTGTGCTGTTGAGGAGGCGAGGGTGGGGGAACTATGGGTAGCTACTTATGGGTCTAGTTGTGCAGGTCTTGGCTGATGTTGGCCAATATGGACAGCCCTAGGAATGCAAGCAAATGTGTTCATTGGGTAGATGCGTCGCCCAAGGAGCAGCCACACCCACTGTGAGTCCCACTAAAGCAAAGTGTAATCTGTATGGCAAGGAACGGAATAACTAGATGTAGACATATATATGTAGAGCTATGTGTGTGTGTATATCTACCCATAGTGAGATAGAGATATGCCTATCCCTCACCATAGTATGAATGTATACATACAGAGAAAGAATACAGATACATACCCACATATAAATATATACATATGCAGACAACCATAGACCCATATGTCGTTAGATTTTATATATACATATATATATATATATATATATATATATATATATATATATATATATAGCAAGATATAAATATACATGTATGCTTACATATGCAGATATATTTGTGTATATATATATATATATATATATATATATATATATATATATATATATATTACAGTAAATATACACATGTATATAGCTGGGATATGATATAGCAGTTATGAGTAACATATGTTCACAGGCCGTGCATATGGTGGTGGGAGGTCCAATAAACAAACGTGTAACAAGTAGCATCACCCCCACCCCTCCAGCTAGGCCGGTGAGACATACAGACACAAAATAAAGGTAAACACACTATTGCTTCTCAGACCACTGGCAGGATACTAGCAGTGGGAGAGACCTGCAAGGTCTAAACTTGAAACATAGACATTGATGTCCCTTGTGGGACACCAAAAATTAATGATCGGAGTCAGTCCAAGTAATGATTTATCAAACCAGGCTGTAGATGTACACGGACCAGTAGGCTGTGCAAGCCTGATAACACATGGGTCAACACAACGTACATGTGTCCCGCCATGGGGAGAATGGGCAGTGTGTAGTGGTGTGTTTATACCCCACCTGCACCCACAGTAAGGATGAGTGCTGTAGAGGAGTGGCAGGTGGGGGAACTATGGGCATGTGATTATGGGCCTAGGCGTGCAGGTGTTGGCTGGCAGAGCTGTATTAGGACTGCCACGGGGATGTAAGTAATATTCCGATATGGGCATAGCTGATGCCCATACCTCCCAACCCCTAAGAGCACATCCACTGGATAGTCTGTAAACCATTGGGGGAACACATAGGGACCATACCATTGAACTGTCCCCGATTACCAGGGACGTCCCTGATTTTGACTCACATTCTAACACTTGTCCCACCTAACCCCTCCTAGAATTTGTGATATTAGGAGGAAAGGTGGTGGATTACACATAAAGAATAACAACAACAATTAAGAGTCATAAACAGCATGTACCTCAGACAATGAGTATGAATACATATGCTCTGGGTCTGTCAATGTGTCAGGTTAATAGCACCAAAAATTTAAATGTGTCCCTGATGTTGATATGCAGTGTCCCTGATTCAGTCTTCATTTTCCCCAATTGTATGAGAGGTCTGATAGGGACAGAAAGCACATATTCTGCTGACTACCTTAGAAAGATGATAGAATAATAGGTATGCAGTAGCATGACTTGGCTGACAGATGTGGGTCCCAAAACCCAATTACTTGTCTGTATTGAAGAGTCTCAGTTCCCATGTATTGGCAAGACGGGTGCAGATTGTAAGAGGAACACACAAATAATATGAATAAAACACTGGACAGGCTGCTGATTCTGTACAGTTGAATGGCATGCCGTCACCTAATGAGTAGCCATTCCCGATACTCTAGGCATGTAATCCAATGTAATAGGCATCACAAGGTAATCTTGTCGTCCTCGCTCCCACCCAGGGGTATGAGTGTCAAATGCAAGCACCAATGTCGGTGCATTTGCAACTGCGGGAGCGAGCGGGTATAAGCCTGTTTGGCTACCAGTATGCGAGTATTAAAAGCAATGTATGCCACGGTGGTATGGCGGTAGCATTGTTACCTCACAGCAAGAGGTTCTCCCGTTTGATTCTCGGCTTGGCTTGGGAGTGCCTTCTGTGTGGAGTCTGCATGTCCTCCCTGCAGATGGGTAGCGTTTGAAAGACATGCATGCATAAATGGGCGTGTCTTCATTGAAGGTTGGGCATCGAGCTGGCACCTCAGCGTTTCGTAAAAATCTACTGCTAATCATTAGTGGACCGGAGTACCGCTGTGGTGACCCCTTACTGGGAAAAAGCCGAAAGACAAACCACACTGGTAAAGCAATGTAGAGGCTAACTGAGTGTAATAGCTGTAACCAGAGGTTAGCATTGCTTAACACCACACAAACCCACGCACATCCACTCACAACTACTTTAATGTGCCTTAATCCCTCTGCATCCAATGGACTTGTTCTGCCCTGCAACAAAATAAATGGCCTCTGCAAGACTCGGAACCAGGACCCTGCACACACAGCTAATATGATTTACTTATACGTCATGGCAGATATACAGACATCGGACATTACCACAAACATATCATACAGCGCAGTCATTCAGCAGTATAGGAATGTATCCCGTCATGTAGATGTATGTGTGAGTGTTTATGTCCAGCATATAGGTACATACATATATAGAGATGTATCAGGAACATACCATGTGGCAACAAAGCATTACAAATGAATGAAAAGGGAAACACCAGCGATGCCTGTATTATGTAGTGGTGTTGTCCTATGTAATATCAAGACTCCCTCAGACAGACATGTATCATTCATACACGCAAACAGTTGTACATTGGCCATATACATCACTCTGTGCATGTAATGTTCATTAACGCACCAGTACCTGTCCAATCATTATGTGAGAACAGTATTCTTGCAAGGTGCTGTGTGCAACATCATCATCATGATAAAGGTAAATGGGGTAACCATAGAGGGACCAGTAGTGTTGTGTGTATAATGGGGTCATCCGCATCACGTGTACCTGGACCATTTAGGAGTGATGTGCATACCAGGATCATGCGCCTGAGGGACAGGGGTGAGGATAACAGGAGTATGTTGTGATGCATATTACAAGGGTTACATGTGTCCAGTGGGCATGTGTGTGAAATGGACAGCTATGTATAGGGCAAATGTTGTCCTAGGAACTGATTGACCTTATGTTTCAGTAGGGTGAGAGTGGGATGTGGGGGAAGGAGAGTAGGTATGCCTGTGGAGGATAGGCAGGGTAGGATCACAGACAAGACAGCATACAAGGTTGGTATATGACACATGTGGGGGGATACACCTCGGATGGGGATGGGTGTTCGGCATTCACAAGCCCATGGGAACAGTGGGACGGAGGTCCCCAGCCATGGGCAGTTGCCACTGCACCAAAACAGCTGCAAAGGAGGCAGTGCTGAGGGATGTCCAGGAGGGGCAGCCTCACCCTGTAAATGTGACACTCCACCCTTGAGCTTGCGTATCTGGCTTCGGAACCCCTTAGTGAGCCCCCAACACACCACATCCAGGACCGCACGATAGCAGACATGTTCCTGTCTGGCCCTGCTCCCAGGGGGGACATGCCTCATCCTCAGTGGTGGTACCACCAGAAGGTGGTGCTAAGCCAACAGAGGTTGAGGTTCAAGGCTGGGCCCCAGATGTGCATGATCAGCTGAAATGGGAAAGGAGGTTCTGCCGGGACCTCCCAACCCATACAGCCTATGGTGTTGCAGTTTAAACACAGATATGGCTTAGTAATAGACAACAGCATTCAGGATTACTTACAACAGTATGCATAGATATGACCATCAAACCAACACAACA
This sequence comes from Protopterus annectens, assembly GCF_019279795.1. Taxonomy (NCBI): domain Eukaryota; kingdom Metazoa; phylum Chordata; order Ceratodontiformes; family Protopteridae; genus Protopterus; species Protopterus annectens. The sequence continues at coordinate 1,730,381,607 of NC_056737.1, read as the reverse complement.
GATGGTATACATTTGCAGAGGGAGCACAACACATGCATATATACTGCATGACATCTGTACAATGTGTAGTAGATGTGTGACTGCAGCTATGAACAGTTGCCCATTATTGGCTTATCCCTGTGGACCTCAGACAGTGTCTGTCATACCACTGTTTCATGTGACATATGTCCAGTCAGGGATGCGATGGTAGTAACACATCCCTATCACCATGTACTGTCTGCAATCCTCAAACTATGCTCCTGTTGTGCACAGATGTGTGTTCAGTGTGTAACACAGGAAACAAATTGTTCCACACACTGACCAGTCCACAGATGGCCCTACAGATGGGGGTCCCTCACGAACAGAGCACTGTCATGTCTGTTTTAAAACATGCAGAATAGCCATTACCACACACAACATGTTAAACAGACAGCAGTCTCAATGCAGCATAGCTACACTTATATGCTGTAGTCATGTCTGGCACATCACCCTCCTGTCTTTAGGCTATTTCCCACTGTGTATGATGTTTGAGGAACATCCAGATATCCAGAGAAAAAAAAAACATTGGTGGCACACAGCAGGTACGTTAGCTTATCATGTGAATGGCTATGGGAGCATTATTATAGCTGTTCCACATGCAATCGGCTAGAGGGGTACTGCAATAGGTGCAGAGGCCATCACCTGATTATGTCCATCACTTACAATACACATGCTGCTGCTGAGCAGCTGTACATTTCCACATCCACCAGAGAGTGTGCGGGAGGGACAGACAAAGTACATCAGAGAAGGGCTTGGAGACTAAACCCTAAGCATCGTCTGCCACACGCCTACCAGTACAGGGGTCAAACCCCTGACTGACTAGTCATTACTATTACATGTGCATGCAGTTACTACATGTGCTACAAAGCCGATATGTTGATGTGCTGTAAGAACATATATGTGTGTAGGTGAGAGACATCTGCAACAAAGATATAGTAGACATACATTAGGTGTAGCACACATGGCTGTCCACAGTAACAGATGCCATTGTCACCACAACCACACTCTCTAATGGACTTGCATTGACACTCTTTGCCAGGGCCACGAATACACTCACTAACTACTTAGTTTTCCACACTGCAGTAATGCACAAGACGACATGCACCACAGGGGATATCTAAAGGTTCTATGGGATAGGGCATGTGAATGTGTTTGACATCTGCTGGTATGCCAACGAGGGTTATACTGGAAGTGACTGTGGTTGGGAGCATCATATCCCACATGCAGACACAAGGTGCCAGTACTGACATGCATGTATGCATTGCTTCATGGGTGTGTAGTGGTTGGCTGTGCAAGATGGCTGTACAAGGCTGGGTGAGGGGTAATCCTTGGCATCATGCCACCCGACAATGGTGTGCAGTGTGGTACAGGGGTGTAGTGTCTGCAATGTCCCACACAGATGGGTACTGCATGAACTGCCCTGACATTCTGGTTACCATTGTGTATGGCCATAGCTTTGCAATGCATGCCATGTCTGTGTTTGATAGTCCTTCACATGGACATTGCCTGGGATGTGCATGTCCCACAATACTGTACAGTGACATGTACAGGTGTACCTGGTTTGGCAGGCACATGTTGTGTACACAGACTGTTATCCCCTGATATGCCAATACTGGCCTGGTGTGGCGAAACCTGCTTATAGTCAGCAGGTCGACCCTGCACCTGCATTGATAGCATGATACAGGTATTCCCTGGTGTCAGTGGCATTGGTCCATACAGGGCACATGTGTATGGCATTGTATGGCCTCTGTGGATCACATTTGATGGCACCACATATGTTGCAGGCATCCAGTGGGGAACATAGCGAAGGCACATTGTCCGCAATTATGTGCCTATTGTACTGCTGTACAGGGTGCCAAGTCCTCTGCAGCCCACTGCAATCACACCATGCCTACTATTTGTCATTAATGTGCATGGTACTAGCAACACAGCGGGATATCCTAGGCAAGTGTGCTTGTGTATGACACATGGGTGCAGGACATATACCAGGTACTAGTAGGATTGCATACTATGTTCACCAGGCATTTTGCCAGATGTACGGGTATGGCTTGCCAACACAGTCCCGTGGCTGACTGACATCTGTACTCCTCGTGAGGTGGCCATTGTGTCATAAGACAGACACCATATAGAAAAACTACAAAATCTGCTCCCCAACATGTCCAGTGGTTAGACACTCACAGCAACCTCCACACAGGCTCTGACAGCTAAACACACACACTTGCCATGTCCTGTACTCGAACCCCTACCTACCGTATGACACTGCAGGAATACCCATTTAAGGCACGTGCTATGGCGAATACTGGGTTACAGCACTCCTAGAGGTGTATTCCTAGGTGGGTGACAACAGCAGGATTGACAAAGGTGGTCATGTGATTTGTACAAAGTGCATACTCTAGAAAGCATTGTACTTGTCTCACGCAGACACACATACACACACACACACACACACACACACACACACACACACACACACTTGGCAAGACTGGGATTAGAACACCGACCTAACTACATTGTCACACTACAGCATTACGCAGTTACAGTACACACAACCAAGATTACTGGGTCACAGCACTCTCAGAGGTGTATTTCTAGGTGGATGACATCATCAGCCTTGCCAAAGTTGGGTATAGGAATTGCATGGAGCGTGAGTAGTCTAAAAGCATTGTTCTGTCCTCAGGCAGACAGACACACACACACACACACACACACACACACACACACACACACACACACACACACACAGTTGGCAAGTCTGGGATTAGAACACCGACCTAACTACTTTATCACACTACAGCATTATGCAGTTACAGAACATGCTACCGAGATTACTTGGTTACAGCACTCCCAGAGGTGTATTTCTAGGTGGGTGACATCATCAGCCTTGCCAAAGTTGGGTATAGGAATTGTATGGAGTGTGAGCAGTCTAAAAGCATTATTCTGTCCTCAGGCAGATGGAGACACACACAGTTGGCAAGTCTGGGATTAGAACACCGACCTAACTACTTTATCACGCTACAGCATTACGCAGTTACAGAATGCGCTACCAAGATTACAGGTCATAGTACTCCCAGAGGTGTATTTCTAGGTGGGTGACATCATCAGCTTTGCCAAAGTTGGGTATAGGAATTGTATAGATTGTGAGCAACCTAAAAGCATTAGTCTGTCCTCAGGCAGATGGAGACACACACACACACACACACACACACACACACACACACACACACACACACACACACACACTTGGCAAGTCTGGGATTAGAAGACCGACCTAACTACTTTATCACACTACAGCATTATGCTGTTACAGAACAGGATACCAAGATTACTGGGTCTCAGCACTCCCAGAGGTGTATTTCTAGGTAGGTGACATCATCAGCCTTGCCAAAGTTGGGTATAGGAATTGTATGGAGTGTGAGCAGTCTAAAAGCATTATTCTGTCCTCAGGCAGACGGAGACACACACACACAGACACGCCAGTGGTGGGATCAGAACACCTGCCTATTTACAGATCACTATTACATTACTACATAGTTACAAGTCGCGCCACAGAGACTACACATTTCAAAGCTGTCATTATGACCTTCTAGGAATGCAGACATCAACAGGGATGCTGGCAGTTAAGATGTACATACCTGTGAACCTGTGTGTTTAAAGTAGGAATCCATCCTGAACTGGAGTATGCCCATCTGTGGAATGGATGACTACTATCACTAAACAGGGTTACAATGGCCATGCCCTTACACATAGAGGCACATAACTGACACAAGGTGTCACTGGTATGCTCACACACTTAGTAGCACAGGGCTGTTTGGAATGCACTATGTCTCCAACTACACAAGGTTATACTGGGCATGCTCATACACTTAAGTAGCACAGGGCTGTTTGGGATGCAGTCTGATTCTAAACACAGTGGCCATGCTATTACAGTTAGATGTAAAGAACACATTGTAATGGACTCCGGTGTTAGTAGTTGTCATTGTTAGCAGGAATAATGCACTACATATATCTGACAGTGTCATCTACACAATGTCTGCTGCTGTCCATCACCTTAGATGTACCATTCTATACCAAGCACAATACTACCACTCAAAGTGATGTCTTGCTAGGTGTGGCAACTGCTTGACCAACACAATGAGCCAATGTCCTGCTGTAATTACGAGTTTGTCCAGTGTTTGTCATTCTGGGATGACATGACTGAAAGTAGACAGGCCTTTGTCACATATCACATGCATCCATGATTCAAGGGAGTGGGGATAATACCTAGGTCACATTCACCCATATAGTGCCATTCCAAGGCAAATGTCCTAAACACAGGATAACACCCTGACACCTACAGGACAACTGCATTGTATGCTTATGCTAACCAGTGCTAGATGTGTAACATTTGTAATCACAGCTGCTCACTGTAGATCCAACAATGGGGAATACTGACATCTGTGCAGTGAGGAACACCTGGCTGAAGGCTCTGTAGTGCACAATAGCACTACCACCATATACCTCAGAACCAGACATGTGGGCCATAACACAGGTATGGACCGCTCCAGGTGGTGGTGTCCCCACATACATAAAGGTCACTCACATGTACTGACCAGTACTCCCACAAAAGGCATCACAGATGAGTCAGGTGCAGGTCACAGTGTCAAAAGCTGCATTCTAGGATGCAACCCTCAGACACCACCATGCCCTTGGACCACCAACACACATCCATACATGTGGTATGACATATAGTAGTACAACACCATGTGACCTTTGACCAGTGGACTGTACCTAGCTCTACATCAACTGTGCAGAGTACCCATGTACTGACACAGTTGCATCATGTGTTATGCAATGCAACAATACCAGTGTTTGTAACCAAATCAGCTGTACACATACCAGGGTCCCTTGGTTATTTACAGCATTAACAGATGACTGTTGCTGTACACCAGTAAACACCCTCATGTTTGGATATGACATACATGTAACTGCCCTGGATATGTATATACCACACACAAACAACATATATGTAAATAGCATAGCTGTTGTTGTCCTTTGTGCAGACAGGTGGCTACAACCATTATACACATGCACATGGAAGGTAGGTCCATGGCTGCTGAATGCTAACAGTACATAAGGTGTGATATCAATGATGACAGAGGTAACATTCCCTCTGTACTGGTCACCCATGACACCTATCGTATCATACAACAGTCCATGTGTCATGTATGTCATTACACATGTCCAAAAAATGCAATGCCTACAAACATGCCCAAATAACAGGAATGTAGGACCTACACACATGTACATGTAGTGGTGTGCATTCAGATACCATGTGTGTGCAGTTGCTGATGATTGCGTCTTAGTACATCATGCAGTTGCATTGCAGCCTCAACATTGCCAACTGTATATGGTGATATACTGAAAGTACGGTAAGATATACTTCAGGTATGGACAGATGTGTGGACATAACTAAGTGGTGGGGCATCTTTGCAGATAGATGTTTGCTGAGGACAGCCCACAGGTGTGTCACAAGCATTCCTACAATAACCTGTGTAACTGCTAAGCTATGGTTTTGTTAATTGAAGGGAAACACACACAACTTAGACAGCGGTCAGGGTGACACCGAAGGTAAATCACATTACACCTGTAACAGTTAAGACCTCCCATGTACATATATTGTGCATATATCAGCACAGTTGCCAAAGGAAGCATCAGTACACTTTGTAATGTGTGCAATACTGCTGTAAGTCTGTCATATGTATCATGAGATAGGCAGGTGTTTGATTCACAGTACTGGCATGTGTGGTTGCGTGTGTGTCCATATATGTCACATATGGTGGGGAATACATCTCAATTGTTATTCACTCTCCTGTACACTGTTGTAGACATCTGTACAGACTGCGATGTAGAAAGCAGAACATAGGCAAAGGTGTGTATCTCACACATGAGAGGTATCTGTATGTGCATGACATAGGTGTATTCAATAGTGAATGCCACAGTGTGTGTGTGTGTGTGTGTGTGTGTGTGTGTGTGTGTGTGTGTGTGTGTATGTATGTATGTATTTCTGTCTGGTCTCTGGAGTAAGGATGTATGTTACCATACTGAACTGATAAGACCCCTCCCCCCATCCAGGCAATGCAATCTAGTATCCCTGTTGATGTCCTCGATCTTAGGCCATATTGACTACCTGTATATGTGTAATCTCTGTGGAGTGTCATGTAAGTGCACAGTAATGTAATGATGATTTGCACATAGGCAGGCATCCTCACCTCAATACTAGCAAGTGTGTATGTGTGTGTGTGTGTGTGTGTGTGTGTGTGTGTGTGTGTGTGTGTGTGTGTGTGTGTGTGTGTGTGTGTGTTACTGTGTGGGTGAATCCATGAGTGTGTGGGCGTGTTACTGTGTCTCTGAATACATGTGTGTGAATACCTGAGTGTGTGGGTGTATTTGTGTGTTCGCATCCTGTCATGGGAACGTGTATTACTGCTTCCCAATGAGGCAACATGCTTTCCACTGGCCTCTACCCTTGTTATCAGCTAGGCCGCTTTCTTACCTCCCTACTCCATGTAACTGTACATGTGATATTGCCCAGTATGGATGTCATGTCTCTAGCCACAGTAGCTTAATACACGGCTATCATGCTCTTGGATCAGTAGATCAGTAGACGTGTTTGGAACATGGGACTTTCTAACTGTGATATGGAAGCTACAAAGTGCATGCTGGTATTTTCATACATACCTGTGAGTAGTCCTCATTTACATATGGGACACTAACTGCAAACACTGACATCCACCAGCACATGCAATTAGACCTGAAGGAGGAAGGCAGAACATCAAGACCAACATGCAGTTACTGTTGTTACACATGACACATACTGTTAACAGTACAAAATGCATTCTAAACCTGTACTACATGGTTTGTCTGCTGCCTGTCAACAGTACACAACAACTGTAATCAACAATCATCTTCCTAGTCTGTTCACCCTGTGCATCAGACCATATGAGCATGTCCCTGCACCGATGGTGTGGATGACATGGATGCGGCACAGGCATCATCATATGCACAGGGTGATAATGTTTGCCAGAGGCCTAGGCTGCACCATTGGATGACATCATGTGTGTGGGTTAGGGCCTTTGATCTCATTGGGCATGTGTGGATGTTATGCATGTGTGTGTTGCGGTGCCCTACATATGTTTCCGGTGTGTGCGTGTATGTATGCACACAGTTCTGACATGTGTCTGGCCTACACAGGGATATTATTGACAGCTGCAGACTGTACAGGCCAGGTTTTACAGTTCACAGTGTCCAGCCATGGCCACGTGACCTGTGCCTGCCAGGGATTGCACGGGCACTACCAGGCAGAGGTACAGATTGGGTACTGTCTGATGACACATGTCCACTGGAACCATGTCCCTGTTGGGACCATCCAGGACCATGTGCATGTGGCCTGTTGTGTCCTGGTGGGGACAGCACAGCACCAGCTGCACTGCTGCTGCTACCTCCACTATTGGAGCGGGCATGTGAGGTAGCTCATTCATGTAGACTTGCAACAGGTGATGTAGCTGACCTACGCCCACATGCCTAATGCCTCACTCCTACCAGATGTTCTAGCACAGACATCTCACGCTCGCAGATTGTCATGCCATGGTCAAGGACTCCAATCATGTCACCCAATCGTCTATCCAAAACTTCAACAAGTTGCTGTTGAGCATTTGCCATTGCCTGGATGTTGTTGTTTAAAGAATGGACAGCAGCCCTCTGAAGCCTCTGACCTTCTCTGTTGTGCCATTCAGCACATGCCTGTGCCTCCATTATAGCCTGAAACATGCATCTGGTGACACCAGCTGCTGCGCTCTGTCTTGCAGAGGCATGTTGGCCAGAGGTCCTCCTACGAGCAGCACTGGCCACATGCCTGTGTGGGGCATCACCAGTCAGTTGGCTGACACCATGATGTGCAGGCACACCTTCCATAGCCTCCACACCTTCCTGTTCCAAGCTACCACACGCCAACTGTCCTTCCTCTATGGCCACTGGTGATGGGGTATGTGTTGGCATGAGAACTGTGTGCGGGGATGAGGGGGATATAGGTGGAATGGCAACCAATGGCACAGATTCAGCCCCTGACAACCCTGCCTGTGCCTCAATCATACGTTCATCATCACTGTTAGAGTCTGTGGGGACACGAACATCAGATGGACCGCAGGAGGGGAACGCACCTACATTAACACCTGTGAGGGGCAGACAAGAACTGTAAATTACAATCTATACAATAGACACACACAGACACATACACAGACACATGCTATGGCACCCAACATGCATGTGGTATGACAGAAGGCATGCAACATGCATTTGATATGGCAGATGGCATGCAGCTCAGACAATAATAGTGGTAGTTATCATACATCCCTGGGTTGCACACAACAGCATGCATGTGTCATAGCAGAAGGCATGCACATTACACAATCATAAGTAGTAGTTAGCATACATCCCTGTGTTACACCATGTATACCAGCACAGGTTAACAGTACACCTGCCTGATGTGTGGCATATGACCTTGGCAATCACATGTAGTATGAAAAGTGATCTGCTGATGTGTGCAATGACATGCATACATGTTTAACACAATGGTGTCCTGCCAAATATACAATGGAGTAATGGTGTCCCAATGCAGGGATGTGTTATACTAACATGGACTTTCCGCCGATGCAGTGTTGTCTGTCCACCATACAGATATACTGCACATTTAGCTGATGTGCATGGCCATTGCAGGGAATCATGTGGCATCTCTATTGCTATACAGTGTGAGTTACAGACATAGTTCATAGTCATGACTGTGTTCAGATACAGTACATATATACTGTGGAATGTGACCCACTTCACTGAGGTGTATACACACTAAACCATGATGTGGAATGCGTGACACAAGTCACTGAAGAGTATACGGATGACACCCCTGTTCATCTGCAACCATATTGCTGCTGCCTGGCAACTATGGCCAGACATGGCAAACTCACCGGTACACCATGTCCCACATGACATCTGTGTACCACACACACACACACACACACACACACACACACACACACACACACACACACACACACACACACACACACACATGAGGAGCAAGGATGACAGTGATATCCAAAACCAGTAAGGGGCATGTACTGTATCTGTGGGCTGATGTGGTTGTCTGTGTATGAATGTGGATACTGTACAGGTGACTGCTGTCATGTCGTGACACACTCAAGATGTTCAACACATCTTATGTGGTGGATTGATGTCATGCCTACACAAGATGTGCACAGGCCTGTAGGATGTCTAGTGTTCCACATCTGCAATATAACCATTACACAAAGGCCATAGTTGGACCATGTGGAGCCAATGTATGACAGGGTGTACACACAAGCACATAACATCAACTGTGTGTGTTGCTTCATGTCTCTGGCCATCCTCCATGGCCATGTGTGAACATGTGTTGGCCAAATGGTTGTGACGGGCATCTATTTCACATGTCTGTGTTGTCCCATATGACATACATCCATAGATGTCATATGCTTCACTGATGACAGGGTTATGCAGACAAAGGGTGGTATGTTTGGTATGTGGGATATGTTTTTCAGGATAGTTAGGCAGTGTTGCAGCCAGCCCACCAGATGTCATGAACATGTCAGATAGCACATAACATTGTGTGACATTCATAGCAGGGGTATAATCCACACCGGTGAATCCTGTGGGCTGGCCATACTCCAGCTCACTGTGTAATACTGTTTGTATTTCCCACATGTGTAGTTCTGATCTGTAGTACATGTCCCTACACTGAACAACACCTCCACCAATGTATGCACAGCTGTCCACACATCTGGCAATGACATTTTGTGAGGTTTCATGTCGGTGCTTCACATATTATGCAAGTATTGCACATGGGTAGCTATTGTGATGCAATGCAGATCTGACCTGTATATTGTGACAGGACCATACATTATGTGTACATGTGGTAAATGGCCACATGGCAGATAGATCTGTGCATTAACATGCCTGATAAATAATAACAGTCTCACCTGCAACGGGCTGCTGTCGTAGCGGAACACCAGAGGTACCTAAATAGGAGTGACACAGCAGTATGATCATTATCTATGCCTGTATGATAGCTACAGGGTGCAATCTGCATGTTAACACATACGCCAGTACAATAGACTATACTATGGAGTATGCACATGTGTGCATACACAGATTAGTATACAATAGTATGCAGCGTGTGTGTATACATGCCTTGCATATGATGTTACATTACATATTGTACAGTGACACATGTAACTATATGGAATATAGTTGTTATATGTGCAGTAGTGACTTACCAGGCAACTCCAGGCTCATTGGTTGAGAGACACCCACCTCCACAATATCATCTAAGGCTTGTGGATGTTGTTCTGCAGGTGTCAGCAGGTTGGCCAGTAGCTTCTTGGTACATGTGAGTGGGGACTGGGTTGGTGGTCCACCACCTGTTGCACCTTGTTCCCTGGTGATTGCATTTGCACAATGTTTTGCTCATCTAATTAGGTCTGTACAGTGCCTGCGCACCTGCTGGTACGTGCAGTTGTGGCCACCCACATCATTAACCTTCCTGTGAAGTTCCTGCCACAGGGCATCCCGCTGCTGTGCATCCTGTGGCACATGGCTAAACAGTACATGATGATTATCAAGTAGGTATGGGATGAGGGCCTCATCCTCCAAGCAGGTATAAGGTGGCAGCCTTGCACGAGACATACCTGGAAGACATAATGATGGAGACAGGTCACAGTAACTCACAGAGACGTACAGAGCTACAGCTAAACATACATGTGTATCACATTTATTACGATTAAATAGTTGTCTTTGCAAATCTACATGACACTGACACCACTGACATGTTTGTGTCACACACATTTGACACTCAATGGTGATTGGATATTATCACCATGTATGTGTGTGTCACCTGATTACATTGCTCATACTCCATGTGGATGCTGTCTTGATGTGGGCATGTCTGTTTGCCTGTACTGGTGTTCTTACCTGTTAGCACATGCCTGGATATGTCCACATTAATGCAGTCAACCTTGATGCTGTGTATATGTCACATATAAAGACTTACACTGCCTTAACAGACATGACCTGTGAACCTGCAGACTTGCTCATGGAAGGTTTTACATGTATGTGTTTTGCCATATACATCTACATGGCACTGTACAGCAGTTCAACATCCTGCCATGTATCACTTGTATTGCACAGGTGACACATGGGACACTGGCTAGCCTGATTGTATTTGCAGGGTTGGATATCAACTATAGCATGTATGGTCAAAGTCAACTAGTAGGCTATATGCCCTGGACCATGTATGAGCCTAGGATGGAAGGTTACCTAGCTGTAGCTGACAGGGGGGTTCTGGGGCCAAGTCAAGCAGTGCCACATAACTGATCCACAGGGTTAATGATATATTTACCATGCGGTCATCACACCATGTCTGAAAGAGGGGCAATGTGCAGCTTTGCTGGACAGGGATGCATAGTATGGCAGGAATATGTAAAGTGTATGGGACAAGGATCTGTCCAGCATGTGGTGATCCTTGTACTAGGAAGGTGGATGTCCATGAAGTATGTGTTTGGGATCTGGATGTGTATGTGTAACATGTCCAACATCACTGGGTTGGACATGGTTTTATTCAGGGTAGGCATCATGCTACATAGTGAAGAGTGGGATTGGGAAGGCTGGTGTAGGCCATCTTATCATGGCCAATACCCCTTAAAGGAAATATGTTATCTGATATGGGTCACTTGAGTGTTGAGTATGGCTGAACAATGATCTCTATATTCATGGATGGCACCCTGTCATTAGGGTTGCCACTTACGACTACCTGACAGGTGTGGTGATGTAACTATCACAGGAAAGACAACTGCCCAGCTGCATCCCTTACACACAGTGTCCATTATGTTGACCGCTGCCTAGGTGGTAGTTCATGGGTACAGGGTTATTAACATAGGGGTGACAATGCAATATGTAGCTGTCAGATTGTGGCCATATGTCACACACCTCACCTGCAAAGCCCCTTCTGTATGTTGCCTGCAACACTCATTGAGTCAGCTATTACTCCTAGGTCATAGTCATTCGCATACTTCAATAGGCAGATGCCTTCTCTTAGTCTGTGTGGTATAGACTACAATGAGGGGGAGTACAATGAATTAACCCTCTCTTACTGTAGCTGGCACTGGTGTGATGTGCATGTATTATTCAGACACCTGCTGTAGTGTTGGTTCTGCCAGAAGTCCAATTGCAAAAACCTCCTGTGACATAGGAATGTACATCTAGTATACTGAGTGTCGCTGGAACACAGTATGGGTGATGATGTCCTATGACCTGGCAAGGTTATGATATGCTGTGTGAAATCAACCTTACTGTCATCTACATCTGTACTGCTGACATCAAATAAGTTGATCAAGGTTCATGGCCTTTTAGACCAGACTCAGCAGGGTAGTAGTGCAGTACTTCCCATTATCAGTGGTGTCTCCCCCTTTGTGAGTTGTGATTAACTGTTGGTGTGCACCATTCAGTGTGTACACAACCTGACATGAAGCTATGTTTTACATGATGTGTATGTGGAGAGCAAATTGGTTTGCCATATGTGTATGATACAACCTGGGATGTGAAAAGGTCCCATGCAGCCTGAGTGCCACTTGTACCTGCATAGTTGTGGTTACAGGGGCTCTGTAGTGTACATGTGTATATGATTGTGTACCTGTTGGGGGGACAGTATGTTTATGTTATCCAAGACCCTATCTGGATGAACAGGTGCTATTTCCATAGGTGCAGTGCATCTCATGCCATAATACTGTGAAGCACAGCAGATCTTGTTGTTGCCATTATGTTTCATGACACAGCTATGGAATCCTCTGTGGTTGGCCTCATAATATGTGGATGATTAGTTTCACAGTAGCTTTGTGTGGCATTACATGGTGTATCTGCATCATACAGAGGCTGTCCATAGATCATCTTCCACTCATGTGTGTTGACTCTTGCAACAGTTACTACCTTCTGTGATACAGTTTAAGGCAGGGTACCACCGGTTTGCCTTCATGTTTGTGTTTGGTTGAATCCTGTTCCTGTTTCACTGGCACAATCACTGCACATATGTGAGTGGTTAAAGTGCATTTGTGTAGGACTCAGCATTTACACATGCATTGTACATCTGCATGGGTGCCATGACAGTCACCACTCTTAAGGAGCATAAAATTGTCTTTGAAGACTGACCATGTGTGGCATACTGTCAGCCCTGTTTGTGTGACTATGGTGATCCAGGCCATTGCTGTTGCTGACATCCAACATGCATTGAGCACATGTGTTGGTACATGATGAGTCTTCCCAGTTCATAATGGGATAGCTGAGTGGCCATGATTATGGTTTCATGTCTCAAAACTGGTATTCTCCATTACAGCACAATGACAGTTGGGAATTCTGAGGCATGGTGGATGATCTGTCACAAGGTGCATTTTGGATTAAACTTTGGCACAAAGGTTGTTGCTCAGCATAATGCATCTTACGTTGTGCAAGTGCAACTAGCATGGGGGTGTACATATCCCTCAGGAAGTTGGACACACCTGTGGGCCATGTGTTCCAATAAAGGGTGATGGCCATGAGGTGAGGTATGTGTTATAACATGGTCATGCAGGGGTGCTTTCCAGAGCATTGCACCATAACTATCACTGCACAGATATGTTCCCCATGCTTCAGATTGCCGTACGTGAGTCCATATTGAGTACCTGATTTGTATCATTGAGTATCAAGACCCACAGTTTATTTCTTGGCTGTCCCTGTTGCACCAGTGGACTTTCACTTGAACGTGGCATGATGAGGGCACTATAGGGGAAGCACAGGCCATTGCCAGTATCCAGATTCTCAGGGGTGACAGGTGCAGGCCCTGTCTGTCAAAGCATCATGGTCTGTCAACCATGTTATCCCAGGCAGAGAGATGCTGGATACTTTCTGAATTACACCAGTACATTACATGATTATGGAATACAATCCTTGTCCCTGTACTGCTGCACCATTCTGGCCAATGGCAGAATGCTACCCAGGACTTGGGACATACCTGCATGGGCTACAAAACCTGATGGTTCCTACATGTGTTTCCATGCAGTCAAGGCTACTGCATCACAGGTCCTGCACAACAACATAGAATATGCCAGAGACATGTGTATAGTTCAAAAGGTGGTCTGAGTGTATGGGTATGTGGCTAATCATGGCAGACAGGTAGTTGACATTATGTTTGCCCTCATATAGCTTCGTGTGTAACATAGTGCTAGAGTTTGCATTCACAAATGCATACTGTTGGCCATGTTTCTGGCCACATGTTCTGAGGAGTGACACAATTATGCAAACTATCTCATACAGTCTTTGTATCCTGTTGTCTGTCTATTCCAACTTGGGAGGCCTCTTGCTTGGCCAGAAACTTAGAGGCCTCTGTGGGTGTGTGTGAATTCTGGTGGCATGTGTGTATGTCCTTACTGTGTTCTGATAAGGGTATGTGTTGGTTGTAGTGATGGGATGCATGTGTTAACCTACACCTCTTGACTGTCTAGTCCAGTCATGGGTGTGGAATGGACTGCCTCCAGGTTCACCCCTGTAGCTGCATCCCAGACAATGTGTGGGTGTTGTGTTAGGTGGGTTTGGCAGTGTACATGTCTTAGAGATTGCATTCTCCCAGGATGGCCACATACACAAAGCTAACATTAGTAAACACCAGTAGCTGACTAGTGGCCATGCCTGTATGAGCATTCAGTATTACAAGTACCATATACTGTATTTAGTTTACTTACTGCTTATGCAGATGTTTTAGACAGTGATGCTCACAAGTACATATTTGTTTTATGGACGTGGCAACACTAGCTATTACAGGAACATGTTAGCTACCTTTAGTAGCAGTCCCCCACTGAGAACCACATCACATCCTAATAGTTGAGTACAGATGATGCACATGTCAACAGGGCTGTATCCTTGTCTGGGTATATGCTCACATACCCACCAGAACCATGAGCTCTGTTGGCCACAGACACCCACTCCCCACACAGAGTCAAATATCAATAGACACTGCTGCCAATATCAGCATGATCAGGATATGATCAGATAGTGTAGGCCATCACCTATGAAGCAGCTATTACACATGGGCAGTGGTTTCCTACATCTTACACTACTACAGCAGATGTCACACTAAAGTTAAGGATGATATGCACCCTGTTTCATTACCAGTACTGTCCACATATTTCCAAGCAGCTGTTAGTCCGCCAATGAGAGGTTAGGCTACACAAATCTACACGTTCAACCAGTGTGTCTCTACTGCCAATATTCACTCTATGTAGGTGTGCACATAGCCATTTGGCACAGCCCCGTAACAAGGGTCAGTACACATTTGCAGAACATCTACACATGCACAGCTGTCATTGCTTGCAAACAATACTAGAGAGGTGGATATTAAGCAATGTGGACATTTATGCAAGGCTCAAAAGACAAACCCACCACCGTATATAGCACAAGTAACCATAAACTGAGGGTGATGCTACTCAACACCAGAAGTCTGGACCTCACATTGCATGCACTCGGGGCACTCCTCTGTATGGAGAACATCGATATCTGTGCAGTAACAGAAACCTGGTTTAAGGCTCCAGAGAGCACCACAGCACTACCAGGCTATAACTCATACCACACCTTTCGGCCACAGAACCTGGACCAAAACACAAATGGTGGAGTTGTATCTATATTCATCAAGGATACTCACACCTCCAGGTTAGTAGCGCAGCACGATGCATCACAGATCATCCAAATGCAACTAACAATGGCCACAACTGCATTCAAAATTGTAGCTTGCTACAGATCACCCACCATGACCCAGGACACACAATCTGCATTTCCGGAGACACTGGGACATATAAAGGTCCTACCAAACACCCTAATACTGGGTGATTTCAACTACCCAAACATTAACTGTGAGAACTACTCAAGTACTAACTCCCTTGCCCAGCGCTTCCATGAATGTATACACTCAAACATCCTGGATCAACTGGTCAACACCCCCACCAGAGGGAACAACATATTGGACCTGGTCATCACCAACATGGGTGACCAGTGTTCCACACCTGATGTCAACCCCTCGCTGGTTAGATCAGACCATGGGCTAATCACTCTGGATATTCACATTCCACCCACAACCCCAAACAAGGAAACCAATGTGAAATACTTTTCCAACGCAAACTTCACATTGCTTAAGACCGAGGTTAAAAGGTTCACAGCCACCACAACAATGGACAATGCTGACCAGGATGTTGAAACCTATACAAAGGCACTCTATAATCATCTGCAGGAATGCATGGATCGTGCTATCCCAAGGCAAACCAAGACTCACTCCTCCAAGAAAAGGAAACCAGTCTGGTGGACCCCTGCCATAAACAGGCTCTACGATAGAAGGAGAATACTAGTACAGATAGAAGAGCGAACTCCCTAGAAGGAAAGACATCCCTGATCAGTATCAGCAAGACACTACGGTGCCTCATAAATTCTTCTAAGGCTAGCTTTGAAAGAGATAATTCCAAGGACTCTAACAATGACCACAAAGCATTCTTTAGCTATGTCAAGAACCTACGTGGATACTCTCAGATCTGCTCTGAGTTGGTGCAGACTGGCACACAATACACTGAACCGACTGATATTGCCAACATTTCGGCAGACAGGTTCAGTGCAAACTTTACACCCCTTTCACCCCTGAAAGGGCCCATAACCATACCAGAGGAATGTACGACCTCAGCAATCACTGACACACAGGTTAAAACAGTCCTATCCAAAGCCAAGAACACAGCCTCAATGGGACCAAACGGTGTCCGAGGCTGTGTCTTACAAGAGCTCCAAAATCAACTAACCCCTCACCTAAACACACTGTTCAAACAGAGCCTGTCTACAGGCTACATACCCACAGAGTGGTGCACAACAACAGTTATCACGCTCCACAAAGGTGGCGCCACAACGGACCACAGGAACTATTGCCCTATAAGCCTGACTAGCCTGGACTGCAAGGCTCTGGAGCACATCATCATGGATCTCATTCACAGAGACATTGCGTACCTCCAAACCTTTGACGTCACCCAGTTTGGCTTTGTTAAGGGCAGACCATGCCTCCTAAACCTGGCGGACTTCTTTGAGACAGTTACCAAGGCATTAGATGAGGGTAGGGAAGTCCACACAGCCTACCTTGACCTCTCAAAGGCTTTCAACACCATTCCCCATTCTGGTATTACAGATATACCCATCAAGCAGAACATTAACCCCTACGTCACAAGATGGTTTGCAAAGTGGCTCATGGACAGAAACCACACAGTGAGAGTTGCAGATCCTAGGTCCGACTGTAAAACAGTTACAAGTGGCATCCCCCAGGGCTCAGTCCTAGGACCCCTCATGTTTGATATATACTTCTCTGAGGTAAAGGCAAGCACAGGATGGCTTTGGTTGAAAAGGTTTGCAGACGACTACAAACTAGGGGCCATAATTGGTTCCTCAGCTGATACAGACACCCTCCAGAAGGGTCTCACTGAGATGGATACCTGGTGTCAGTATCATGGCCTCAAGCTGAATGCCAAAAAGTGCATAGTCATTCCCTTTGGAAAAAAACTATTTACCCGCAGACTACCACATAGGTGGTAGTCCCCTACATACAGAAAAAGTAATAAGGGATCTGGGAACTCAAGTAGATAGCAATCTCTCCTTTGCTAACCATATTACCAAGGTGGTTAGAATATCCTTCTACGTGGCCCCCCTAATCTCAAATGGGTTCGCATCCACAACAAAGGAGGCCATTGTGCCTTTCTACTCATGACTTATTAGACCCATTAAAGAATACAACACCCCATTTGGGATGTACCTTACAAGACAATTGCAACAGCTTGAAAGACCACAAATGTATCACACCAAGAGGATTACTGACCTCAAACAGATGACCTATGCAGCCCATCTAAAGAAACTCCAGCTGTACTCGGTTGCATACCACGTACTCAGGTGATCTCTGCTTGACATACAAGGCCCATGTCCAACCCAGTATTGATGGATATGCTCCACCTAAACAAAAGCCTCTGAGAGCCACATGCTCTAGGGATATAAACCTTACCACAACGATAACTAGGACATGCTGGAGGGATAGATTCCTAACCTGGAGACTCCCCATGCTTTGGAACATGATTCCAATTTACATCAGGCAAGGCCCCTCACTAGCACTCTTCAAGAGAAACCTTGACGGGTGGATGGGAGACAAACATTCACCCCGGGGATCAGTGCAGTGGCTCTGCTGGACAGAGTTGCAGGGAACTAATGGCTCTGCTGTTCAGAGGCACAGGGAAACAACCTAAGGGTGTGGCGGAAGCAAACACACTCTAGATAGGCTTATAAATGCCCTTGGGCAGACAGCCTAGTACCTACCTATGAACCTATTACATGTCTTATGTGCATGGATAGTTAACTAGCTCTTCCATTTTACTTTGTTATCATGCTGATAAACTGTCGGGTGACTACAGGTCATATGTATTCTGTTATTATGTATTGTAAATGCCAATAGACAACTAATGTTTGCCTAACATAACAGTAATGCTATGTAAAATGTAATACATATCTGCCTACAGTCCTGTACATTACACAGTTATTGGCATAATATCCCACAATGCAAATCATAATTGCACAGAAGGCCCACCTTCGACATGTTATTTTCAGTAATACACCCATACATATGCCTACTGTTACAATATATCAGCATATACTATCCCCTGTTATAGCACATACTTGTTGGACCAACCCTGCCACTGACAGTGGCTGGAGAGGAATTGCTGGGTTCAAAGCCCTTATATAGCATCCCTTGTGGTATATGAGGTGTTTGCCTTGTGACCTACAGCAGTACACACATAAATACTACAAGCATTACTATGCTCAGCAATACATCACTACAAGATAACTGTTTCTACTATATGCATTACGTACACTTTAATTATTACAGAACAGGTACTACATACTCAGACATACTGAGTGTTCTACATACCTTATTAGTAACTCGAGGTGTCGTTGACTGTTATTTCAATCTTTTTCAGTTTGTGTTTCAATCTTCTTTGTAATGTTCTGCTGGTATATACAGATGGTTTGAATGTGTGACAAGCCATCCTTTTATAGTTAAATATCAGTAACATGTGCTATCCTGACCACCAGTTGGTGTTCCAAAGTAGTTAATTACATGCCCATCAGCTGTGCAGCTACTCCATTAGCCAATATCATGGCAACAGTTGTGTATAATTGAGTACTCCACTTGGGCATTGTCCCTTTGCCTTACTTTCGAGGAAGATGGCCTGGGTGTGTTGTTTGTGATGTATTGCAACAGCTATATGGAGACACACAGAGATATATTAGCTTCATGACTCCCGTGGATTGTGTGTAATGCCTAGAAGATGTTGTTCTACATGTGAGTACAGCTGTTATATTGCAGAACATTGCTACTTATGCAGGGTTTGTTTGTACCTGATACTTCTGCAGATGTTTCAGTCTGGCAAGGATGTCTGAGCAGCTCAAGGCTGTATGGCTATGCATATAATGTTAGGTGGTTTACAGTGTGCTCACCAGACATCTTTGGTTTGGTGTAAATGTGTATCATACTGTGGTGATAATCAGTAATTGGTAACACTTCCTGATGTACACACAACCCTCTGAAACGAGATTAGTGCAAACAAACCCTGTAACATCAGTAGCTGTTCCATTGTATAACAGCAACTATTTCACATAGGGCCATGTTAGTGTGTCTCTGACAAGGTATGTTAAGGCTTCTGCAGATATTGAACAGTGAGTAAAGGATTTGTGATGTTATTACAGTATGTATTGTAATTGGTTTGGGGGTGGGGGAGATGTTGCTGGGTGTACATAGCAGATGCAGGTGTGTAGGAACTACTTTTATACATATTCGATATGTGTGTGAGGGTTCCTTCCCTATTTGAACACCTATCCTTTAGTTGCCTAATACTATGATAATTGCAGGCTGATTCATTAAGGCACTGTTAAATGGTTCCTGTATAGCATGCAGGTGATGTTAGTCCTTGAATCCTTTTGGCAATACATCAGGATGTAATAAAGTGTTGCTACATGAAAGCTGTCTGTGTATTTCTGTCATAGGTATTTGCAGTCATTGGAGTTGTGTTGGTGACTGACCCTCTTTGGCTATGGTTGCAACCTTTTCAAATGGCCATAGTGGGATATTTTCGGGACACACATCAGATTTTACAGGTCGACACATACCCACGGTCAGTACAAGGATAGTACTTTACTTTTTTGCCTAAATAAAAGCTTATTCTTGTAGCAGTTTAGTTGCTTATTCTGTTTCTTGCAACATTTAGGTATTTTAGATACAGAAATAACTATTTTATGCAACTATTACATAAAATATGGGACATGATTATGTCCTACAATCTCAGAACATTTGTCATTTTTAATATTTTTGGTCAGGACACAACCGCCCAAAGAGGGACTGTCCCTCGCAAAGTGGGACAGGTGGTAACCCTATCTTTGGCTCATATCCATAGCACATATTTGTAATAGTGTATAGGCATATACTCTCCATATCCTTTGTTCATATAGTTTGGTCGTGGCGGAATGTGTGATTGCTATAGTCCATGTTATACTCATATATGAACACTTCAACCGCTGTATACAGTATACCTATGGAATCCCAAACACACACAATTCCGACACCCACAGTACCGGGCCCAGACTCCCAAACCCCACATTACCGAACACCCAAACTCGCGACAGTCAAACACGCAAAAGTAACACAAACACAGAACACACACGCACACACAGACACACTGCTACTCACCACATCCAAACAAACGATCCTACACTACGTATGAGCAGGTGGGCAAGCCCCCCTACACCCCCCCCCATGTGGGGGGCTGCACCCCCCCAGACCCCCCTACTTTAATATTCTACCTCCGAGATTGCACAAACAGACACACAAGGCAAACCCACACCCACGCATTACAGTCCCCCAGAAACACACTCAGAACACACACTTACACACACTAAAGCCCTCAGAAACACACTTACACACAGTAACTTACCTGAACCGCAATACCAGAAGCACAAACTAAAAGTCCCTTAACATCGGGATTTTAAAACTCGCGCGACGGTATGTCAAGTATTTGGTATTTGGTAGGTATCCTGTTTATATGTACCTCCATGGTTGTGTAGATGTTGTTAACCTATCTATATATCTACATATATATGTATATCCCTATATATCGACATATATCTCTCTCTCTCTCTCTCTATATATGTTTATATATATATATATATATATATATATATATATATATATATATATATATATACATATATATATATATATATATATATATATATATATATATATATATATATATATAGCATATGTCTTTCATTGGGTACATGGCGGTTTGTCCTATTTCCACACAATCCCCCCTTTTGTGTTTTAACCTGTCAGAATACACAACTGTCGTTGGTACATCTTGGGTAGCTTAGTGGTAGGTTATTGTGTACATGGTTGCGTGTTCTAATCCTGGCAGTGGTCATTTTACCTCTCAGAGCAGGCACTGGTAGTGCAAAGGTGATTAACGCACATTTCAGTGGTTGTGAACGGCTTTGCCCGTGATCTGCGCAATGTTCAGCAAAGGTTAAACCTGTATGGCGCTTATCTGTGCAGTCATATTTAAGCACCGCTTACCGGCACTTACTGGAGCAATAACCTGCTAACGACTGCTTAAAAGTGCTTTAATCACCCTGCATCCAACATCCCTTATTTGGGACCTCAAAATGACATAACAGCCCTTGCAGGTCTTGAAACCGGGACCATGAACACCACAGTCACTGGCTTTACCACTGAGGCATCTGAGATATTTACAACTTTTATGGTGTTTAGTATGTACAGTGTACTACAGTCGTTCCTCACTACTGCAAACAAATGTGTAAGTCAGTTGGTGTACATATGTATGATACCTGTTAATGTTCATATGTTTGTTGAAGTCAGTGTTGCAATGTGACCTGACAAGGTGTATTATGGATGAGAATGGTTCTTGTTTTGTGTCCTTTTTACATTGTGCCCATACTCCATGTGTACCCCTCCAGTTTACATAATGAACATCCAACACAGGCCCTCCTTGATGCATATTCCATTAGCCAGCAGTCCTCCTCCACACCAATCTCCACATACACAGCAACCATTGCTTCTATGGGGAATTAGGTTAATATTAATAGTTATAATACCAGAGCTGTATCCATTTGGAATGCTTCTGTGTCACAAAGTGTGTTCATAGATGTATATATATATATAAATATATATATATATATATATATATATATATATATATATATATGTCTATATATGTTACTGTGTATATATATATATATATATATATATATATATATATATATATATATATATATTTCTATGTGCACACATCAGTGACGTGTGTGTGTGTATGTGTGTATATATATATATATATATATATATATATATATATAGTATTAATTTGTAACACTTATACATATGTAGACTTGTATATGTTGATTCACACATTACAGTACATTACAATGTGCTGTACATATGTACACAAAGTGACTGTCCCATTTGTGGTCTGTACTGTGAAATGCCTGTAGTATAAGGTGTAATCTAATGACCACTTACTATGTATACAGATTAGATGGCTTAGTGTTAGGTCCCATGACTATGGTGTGCATGGTCCAGGGTTCAACACATGCAATGTATTAGATGTGTTTTACTACAGAATAAGGCTAATTTAAGCAGTTGTAAGCAGGTTTAAAGGTGTTTGTGTGACATTATACCAGTGGTTGTTCACAGTTAAAAAAACTTTATATCCTACAACCTGTGCACGCAAATATGGCCACTTCTGCTAACTACTCAGGATATATACATTTCAGTAACGTAACATCTCACTATGTGCTTACATAACATTACATTGTCTGTTAACTGTACTCTCCAGCACACATGGGTTTATGTGTGTTCCAAATGTTTATTATTCTGTGGAATACTACCTATATATGCAAGCTGTGGTTAAGGTATACTATGTAACATGTAAAACATCTCTGACTTTATTGGGATTTGAACCATGAATGCACAGATATTATGCAAATGATGTAGCCATTACACTATTGACATTAATGTTCCTTCTGCCTATTTCCTATGTCCATGAATCCTATGTGTAAGCTTGGCTACACAACAGGCGGAGCCACCCACACCCAGTGAGCTTCTCGAAATACCGACATGACACATGAATTGAGAGACTATACATTAACATCCTAACTACATTTGGCATAGCCCCTCACTGACACACTTCAGGGGAAAGCTTGATGTGTGACTAGGCAACAGTATATAAACCCCTGGGATCATGTGTCCCAGAAACATACAGCCAGGGTGTGGGGGAGCCACTCCAGTTTTATAGCTGCAAGACCTGTTGGGGAAATTGAATGTTGTTGGGTTGTCATGTTAACATGCCCTTTTGAGATCACTATGTGCCCCTATCACCCTACAGCACCCCAGTCTTCAACAGCTTCCAGCAACTCTGCCTGGAATCACTTCATTGACTATGCTTGACAGAGGCTCAGTTACTTCATCAATGGTGCAGATAAAGCCACCACACTGTAGCTATGATTCTAAATGCCCTTAGGCAGATAGCTTACTACCTATCTGTGAACCTCTACAGTGCAGGCCATCTCCAACATCATATGTGATTATACAGAGTTTTCTGATCACAATATACAGTGTAAAATCACCATGTAGTTAGACAACAGTTAAGTACAACAAGAGCATACAGACTACTGATACATAATCACTCCAAAAGCCTATCTTGGAAGCTAGTGGACTTGTATAGGTTTCAGGCTTTATATTGCTTACCAGTAGGTTACCTACAGGAAAGATGGGACACAAGCACAGATGGAAAACATGCCTGCAACAATGCCATACCAACTTGCATGTGTTAGCCTAAGGCTTTGGGATGCTGGGCAAGGCTATTGGCACCCCCATGGTGCTGTTTTTAGGCAGGTCTCAGAGGTGAATCTCACCTCCATGAACTGCACAATAGTGGAATCAATGAGGGTTAGGCTACTCAACACCAGGGGTAGTACTCACAACATGTACACACTCGCAGCACCCCTCAGTATGGACAATATCTACATTTGTTCTGTGACTGGGACCTGTATAAGGCTCCTGTGAGCACACCGGCACTACCAAACTACAACCCATAACACACATTTCAGCCACTGAACATGGACTGGCACAGACATGGAGGGGGTGTATCCATATTCATCAGGGTTACCTACACCTCCAAGTTAGTGGGGCAGCATGATACCTCTGTGATCATCCATGTGCAGCTAACATCAGGCACGACTGCAATGCAAACTGTGAGCTGCTACAGATAACCCTCCATGACCCAGGAGCACCACTACCACTATCTGGAGACAGTGGTAAATATGACAGTCCTACCAGACACCCTGTTATTGGTCAGTGTTGGCTACCCTACACGTAACTGGTTAACCTACTTGAGTATTCACTTCCAGGCCCAGCACTTCCTGGGATTTATCACCTCATATGGCCTGTATCAGTTGGTAGATGGACTAACGAGAGGTGAAAACATACTAGAAGTGGTAATCACTGACATGTGCAACAGGTGCACTACAGCAGAGGTAAACCGGTCACTGTTTAGATCTGACCATGAACTATTCACTGATGATTTCCACTCCCAACCATCTCCCCCACCCAAGGAACACACAGTGAATACCTTTCCTACGGCTAAATTCACAGTGCTAATGACAGAGGTGGGAGGGTTCACAGCCCCCACGCTCAGGGATGGCACTGCTCAAGATACAGACAGAATTACAAATGCACTCTATAAGCACCTACAAAGATGTATGGTCGTGCCATCAATGGTAAACCAGGACTCGCTACTCCTACACAAGGACACCAGTCTGCTGAATCCCTGCAATATATAGGCTATACAACAGAAGTAGGACAGTAGTCCAGAACAACAGCAAATCCCAAGACATGCAGACATCCGTGACCAGTATTAGCAAGATACTTATGTTAGTCATGTAATCATCCAAGGCTGACATCCACAAGTAAATAGGCATGGATTCGGAAGATGACCACAAAGGCTTCTTTGGCTATGTCAAGGATCTAAGCAGTAACACACAGATTTGCACTGTGCTGGTGCAATATTGCACTGAATATACTGTCCCTACTGATATCACCAACACACTTGATGATACATTTGGTGCAAGCTTCACCCCCTACAGGGCCCACAACAATACCCAGAATGTACAGTATCCCAGATATCTGAGACATACAGGTGGTAATGGCCCTTTCAAATGGCATGACAGAGCGTCAATGGAGGCAGATGGTGTTCCAGACTGCATCCTGTAGACACTATAAGACAAAGTGACCCCCCGCCTAATATAGCAATTCAACATCAGCCTCTACACAGGCTACATGCCCATTCAATGGCGCATGGCAGCAGCTATTCCACTCCACCAAGGTGGTGACACAACTGACCATGGTAACTACCATCCCATAAGCCTGAGTAGTCTGATCTGCATGGCTATGGAGCACATCCTCATAGCATTCATTAACATAGACAATGGTAACCTCCAGACACTTGACCCAACCCAGGTCACCTTGACTGAGTGCAGATCATGCCTACTGAACCTGTTTGTCACCTTACAGTCACCTAGACTTTAGGTGTGGGGTGTGGTAGTTCACACATACTACCTAGACCTCGCCAAGGGTTTTGACACCATTCCCCACTCAAGTATTATTTCTAAACTCACCAGTCAGTACATACACCCATACATCACAGGTTGGTTTGCAAACAGGCTTACACACAAAACCCACATGGTAAGCCTAGCAGCCTCCAGGTCCAACTCTTGACCAGTCACAACTGGTGTCCCACAGGACTCAGTCCTGGGACCCCTACTGTTTGCCATATACTTCTCAGAGGTACGGGCTAACACAGGTGGACAACAACAGACCATGTTTGGTGATTACTGCAAACTGGGAGCCATGACTGACAGTCCAGCTGTCACAGACGTCCTTCAAGGGGCCTCACATAGACCAACACAGGGTGTCAGAGTCATGGCCTCCAGCTAAAAGCTACTTACTGCATGGTCATTCCATTTTGAGAAACTCTACACCTACATATTAACACAGTGGCAGACACTATAATTCAGATGACGTAATGGGTATGTGAGGACTACATTAGATCGTGATCTCTCCTTTGACAATCATATCTGCGAAGTAGTTAGGACATCCGTCTATGTAGGCCATCTGATTATTTAAGGGTTCGCATCTAAACAGACTGAGGTTATTGTGCCCCTTTACTCATCACTCATCAATCCCATCATTGAGTATGATAACCCATTTTGGATGTACCACAGAAGACACATCCAACAGCTGGAAGGGCCACAAGCATACCTCGCCAAGAGGAATAATGCCCTCAGACATGTGTCCTATGCTGCCAGACTGCATAAACTCTTGCATTACTCAGTGGCATCTCATTTACTCAGAGATGCTATTTGCTGGCCAACAAAGCCGTGTCTAAGTCAGGCTTAATGGATATGCTATACCTATGGGAATCCATGTCACAGTGAGCCACACACTGTAATGAGCTACACCTTGCCACAACCATAACTGGAAGATGCTGGAGTGACAGATTCCTGTCACGGGTACTCCCTATGCTTTGGAACTACATCCCTGATAACATTATACGGAGCCCCTCACTAACACTCCAGGGAATCCTTGCAGAGTGGGTGGGGAACAGTGGATACACCCCAAGGATCCCACAATTGGCTCTCCACAGAGGGACAGTTAGTTAATCAATGGGGTGGTGACAGCAGACACATTTTGGCTAGGCATATGAATGGCCTCTGGCAGTTAGGCAAGTACCTACCTATGTACCTATGAATCTATACATACAGTATCAACACATGCTGATAGCTTAATTTACTGTTCAGGTATTGACTTACCTTGTGCCAATGGCAGTTGTGTGTACAATAGTTGAGGGCTGCCTATGTAGGATGCACACAGTAGACCACCTATACATGACAATTTACAGGTGGTCATGTGTATGTGTGTGCCATCCATGTTTACTGTGTGTGCAGGTGGAGAAGGGTGTCAGTCTGTAGGTGCCTACACTGTCAGTGTGTGTGCTATACGTTCCCTCTTTGCCAAGGCATGGGCATACTGGGCATGCCTCCGTCTGCCTACTGGGGCAGGCACAGGGTGTTTGTGGTCTGAGTCCCTCTGTGCTTGTGGGGCCCTTGGCAATGGTGGTGGGCTGCGAGGGCCTTCACCAGTCTGTCCCTGCTGCAGCTGTTTCTGCAGGAACATATTGTGTAGCATGGCACATGCTATGAAGATGTGGGCACACATGCCTGGAAAGTACTGCAAGGCTCCACCAGATATGTCTAAGCAACGGAACCATGATTTCAGCATCCCAAACACATGCTCTATGATGATTCTGGTTTGTGCGTGTGCCTCATTATGGCATTCTTGCATGGGTGTTTGTGCATTTCTGATGGGAGTCATCATCCACGGTTCCAGTGCATAGCCAGCATCCCCCACCAGGTGGCCATATGGGATGTCCCCCCTGGCAAATACCTGATACAGCTGTGAGGCATGCCAGATGTGGGAGTCGTGATAGCTTCCAAGGCTGCCAGCACACACATCCATGATAATGCCCTTGGCATTGCACATGACCTGGCAGTTGATGGAGGGGTATCCCTTGCGGTTTATGTATCGCCTACCCTGCTCACCGGGTGGTGACGATGTGTATGTGCATGCAGTCTATTGCACCCAGTACCTCCGGGTAGTCTGCCACATGGTGGAAGAGATGCATATTGCTGGACAACTCCTCCTGCGTTCAGGGGAAGTATATGTGCTCATTGGCACGTGGTAACATGGCATCCAGAAACTGGTGGAGTACCCTGGATGCTGATGCTTGTGAGATCCCCATGATATCCCCAGTTGACCTTTGAAAGGTACCTATAGCTAGTATTCTCAAGCTTACACATACCTTCATGTCCACTGGGATGGGTTCCCCTCTGTTATTTCTGGCTCTGAGGCATGCCCAGCACAGCACAACAAGTTGCTGTATTGTGTCCCTGTCCACCCTGTAACGCTCTACTATCTCCAGATCATGTAGCCCCTGGCAGGTTACCCTGGATCTGAACACTCTTCTCCTCCTCCGGTGCCTGAGATGGCTGTCAGCATCATCCTCCATATCACCTTCAGTCTCCAACACATGCTGGTGAATCAAAGCTATGGCAGCCCCTAACATGTACATATTAAAAGTTCCCCTTCTGTATACACCAATGGTGCAGAGTGTCTGGGAATACACAAGTGTGTGTGAGGTGCTTTCACACTTTATACTATTGTGCTATGGATGCTGCTGGTGTAATTGGGTGTGTATGTGCAATTCCAGCTGCAGGGTATCTTAATTATGGGTTTTACAGCAGGTACTGCTATTGTGGAGCCTTTGGTGTTGAATTACGCTTGGCTGCCGTGATTCATCTATTGCCCTTTACTTCACTTTTCAACCTGATTCCCCTCCCATTGTTAGGCATGCATCCAGCTGCCGGCTTTCTTGTTTTGTACTTTCCCAACCCAGGATTGTGTTGCGAAATGTGTTATGTAGCTGATCTACTGCAAGTTTGCTTTGTTCTGCTGTGACAGTTCTCTTTTCTTTGCAGTACAGCACCTCCCCTTTCCTGTTCTGCAGGTAGCTGCTAGCAGCCTTGTTAGCTGTTGTCAATGGCCCACTGTGAGTTCCTAGGTGTTAATTACTCATTTGTACTCCAATTTGCCATGCTGCAGCATGTCCTTATTCTCTTCCTGTATCCTTCCTGTTTCAGCTCTGGTGTGCACCATGCACAGCCGTTTACCGGTTTTCGAGTGCGTTTTCATCCACGTTCACATGCACATTCAGTTACCTTGTGTGCTCTCAGCTAAGCAAAGCTATGGCTACTTCAACACACCCCTGTCCTGCAACTTTGCTTAGAAACAGGCAAACCAGATTAGCAATGGTCCAATGTGCTTGCAGCTAAGGTGGCGCACCCCTCTTTTGATGTCATCTTTATCTCCAGGACACACCTTGGTGTTGTACCACTACACTGTGAGTTACATTCTTATGCCGGCAGGGATTTTGTGATTCAGTATTACTTGTCTCATTTGCATGGCATTGCCTACTAATTCCTAGTTACCGAGCAGAACACTGTCACATCCCCTTAGCAACCCTTGCGCCATGGTGTGGTGTAGCATGCGTGCCATTGACTATTATGGGGAATTCATGAACTGTGTTGCATTGCAGTTTTATTACATATAAATAAATTTTCATTGCGATTCCATTTGCGCACTGATGCCCTGCGATTTAACTTCGCGTTAGTGTGGGCATAACATTAAATGTTCTTTTTTATATGTTGTGCTTGTTTTTTTATGCCAGTGGCTATATATTTAGCCATTGGCATATATTAACAGTATAATATGTGAGTTTGGTCTGCTGTCATGGCTCCGATTTTATGTTTGAAAAATGTAAACCGTTTTTTCCGGTTTACATTTCTGCATGCTTACACTACGCCTGCACCAGTTCCTGAATCGCTATATACCTTCATTTGCGTGCTACGCTGCTGTGCATGGGGTAATTAGCATACATGCACCGTGTGCTGTCCCGGCATGGCGTACGCAGGTAGTGCATGTGGAAACAGCTCGTACCTGAATCGCTCGGCGGCCATATTTTGTGTTAGATCACCGACGCTACGCCTGCGCCAGGCGCAAGCTTCATGAATCCCGAGGTTAGACTATTAGACTATAACAATGAACTGGTGTTATATTAAAGTCTGAAAGGCAGGACTGTGGGTAGAATTATATACAGAATGGTGTTATTTGTTTTAGTCGTGGAAGCAACAAATAGAAATGCACAAAATTATAGCTTACAGAAACCAAAGTGGTGCTTACCAAAACAGGAATGTGCAGAGGAATATCTCAGGAAGATGAGTGCAACAAAACTAATGCAGAGCATAGATGCTTTGGTAAACAGCACACGATTTCTCAATCTGAATTTAAGCATGAAAATGCCATGCTTGTGTAGAATTACACGCACAGCAAGATCCCATAAACTAAAAAAAATATAGAAGGAAACGTACCAAAAAGCTGAAAGGAAGTTTACAATTTATTACTCAAATTATATTCTTGCTGATGAAAAGAAAGTAGATGGTTCAAATTTTCTGTTTCTTTGCTTAATATGAAAATCCTGAATTTTCCAGAAATTAACTAATTCCTGGCAGAAACACAAATAGAAGGCAAAGCAGTGGATTTTTGAGATAGATACTTGGAAAAGTGTCACTATAATGAGTAAACTGAAATTCAGAATAATTAATATCACAATAGGGCAACCAGCTGACCTTCTACTAAAAACATAAACAGGTAAGCATATAAAATGAGTGTTGCTGATGTAAAAAATAGATATAAGAAACAAAAGGAAATATTGAATCTAATAATAATATAAAGTAATAAACAAAGCCTGCTAGGAAGAAGCGGGTTAAAGGCAATTCAGTTAAACTGGAGTGAAAAAATGCAAACATTCTTAAAGTGAATTAAAGTACTTGTTAATCATGGATTTGTATCTAAGAATAAACAGACACATTAAAAGGAATCAAACCTAGTATTTATGTTCCAATAGATGCCAAACATAGATTGCTTAGACCCATATCTGACTCTTATGCAGTGTGCACTAAGATAGAAAGAAAATGGAATGCAGAGACTGTTAAAACTAGTGCACCTCCTTTGAAATAATTAGATAAGGATGTTCCTCTAGCAGTGATACTGAAAGCTAATAGAGCTGTTAGTTTTTGAGGAGATTATACATTAACTACTAACCATGTAAGTCCTTTGGAACAGTATCCTATACAACGAGTACAAGACTTTTCTGAATTGTCAGCAGCACTTAGAACTTTGCTAAATTAGATACAAGTCATGCATACTATTAGATATTTTTAGATGAACAATTTAAGAAATATGGAACCATGAATACTTATAAAATAATGTTTACAAATAAGTTTACCTTTTAAGACTGTCACTTGAATCTGCTATATTTCACAGGAATATTTAAAGTATATAACAAGGTGTGTAACATGTTGACATTTGTTTGGATGGTAGCCTAGGTAACTGAATAATAGGTACTCCTGAGGAGCCATCCGGGCTAATTACTCCATGAATAAGACACCCCTAAGAGTTGACCCAGTTGCTAGGGATCTGGGAACATCTGTATAGAGTAATCTGGCCTTTGACTAACACACGGCCAAGGTAGTAAGAAAATCATTCTATGTCACATAACATGTAAGTGAGGGCATGGCATCCAAGTCCAAGGAAGGCATAGTTCCCCTTTATTCAGCACTTATCAGACCGATTACTGAGTATAATCCACCTCCCCATGCATGTACCTTATCAGATATGGATTGTCTTAAAGCCCTGTGTCTATACTCAGTCTCTTACAGGTTACTGAGAGGTGATCAATCTATGCCTGGAATACAAAGCATCCTTGGATCCAGCTCTGATGGACCTTTTCCACATCTACAAAACAAATAGCATCAGAACAACTAGATTCAAGGATTTAAATTTTGCTTGTGACATAAATAAGACATGTTAGCAAGACAGATATGTGTCTCAGAGGATGCCCATGCTCTAGAACATCTATATGAAGCAGAGTCCATCCCAAAACCTGTTTAAGTGTAACCTTGACCAATGGATGGGAAATCAGATATTCACTCTGGGTCTGGCCCCCATATTTCTGATGGACAGGGGTGGACAGTAACGCCCGAACTAACATACCCTCCATATAATCTCTAGAAACTTCCTAACATACCCCATCCTAATAAACACTGATGATAAGTAGGGGTGCAAATGGATTGGATTGCACAGCTAGGCTTATAAAGGCCCTGGTAGTCATCAGCCTAGAATATATCTATGAATCTATTTGCAGAACTTAAATATGTGTGTGTGTGTGTGTGTGTGTGTGTGTGTGTGTGTGTGTGTGTGTGTGTGTGTGTGTGTGTGTGTGTGTGTGTGTGTTAAAAAGACCAACAGATGTACATTCATGTCTTAAAATTAACAAGCATGTACTTTTTTAAAGGTAGTGAAATACTTAAGACCAAGGGCAGTGATTTACAGTTCTCAAAAAATGAAATTCTGTTTTCATAAGATGAAAATCAGGAATTATACTCATGATTTTAGACAAAATTTATGATCATTACTGTCACTTTATTATAACTTTCTAGTGCATACACACACATATATAAAATTAAAAGAGGTTCTAGGCATATCACAGTCAATAAAGCAAGATGGCAGCATTGTAAGAGATAAATATGTAAAGAAATACTGGTTGTGGTGAATGTGTGATCTGGCCTAAAATATCAATTTCCATGAAATTCTCCTGTTTTTCCAAGATTTTAGGAATCCCGTTTTGGGACTTACTGGTATTTTTCCAAAAGAATAGAAAGTCAGTGTCTCTTCTTAAGATATGTAGTAGATGCATATTTTTACACCTTTTATTTATTTACACTTTGTTAAATGGGTTGATCCCACTAGGCCAGCTGCTTATTTTCAGGGAATACCCAAGGTGCTAGTCATACTAACTAGGGATAATCTGACCAGGAAATTGTGAAAATTATACTGCTCTATCTCTAGATGGTGCCAAGCATTTGCCATTAGAGAGAGAAGCACATAGATGACCGAAGTGCAAAAGGACTGAGAGAAATCTGGTATGTCTGATGATATTTCAGATATCAGTGATTGTAATGTGAAAATTACTGTTACAGCAGAAGGAGGTATGGCTACTGACACTTTGCTAAAATGGTAAATGAAACAGAACCAAACAATGAGTCAGCAATATCCTGGGGTAAGGTGATGGAGAGATACGATGAGCAGTCCTACAAAAGTAATTTAGCTACTACTGGAGTGGAAACTGTGTTTCCTGCTTATTTTGAAAACAGATATACTGAGTATTAAATCAGAAAAAAAACTGCTGGCATTGGCAAACCAGAAGATTGTGGAGGTTGACAGTTCAGCTGAGCTAAGAAGTGATGCCACTGAAAATACTTATTCAGCTAATGTAATGAACAGAAATCCTGTAGTTTGAATTTAAGCAAAAATGGAATGTTAATTAACATCTATAGGATTTGGGACACAACTGTAACACCATTATTGGTTAACTGGGTAGGTGGGGTGGTCTGAATTCCCTTTTCATCCAAAATCAGGGCCACAGGCATACACAGTGGAAGGATCATACCTCTCAGCTATCGCTGATTTTGAGTGATGTACCTGATTTTGAAATAAGCTTTTAGCTTTTTTCCTCTTAATCCCTCCTGAAACACATCCTCTTACTCTGTCTGTGTCTGAAGTTAATAGTATTAATTTAAAAATATTCCCAATGATGTCTGGATTTGTCCTGAATTCTGTTGAGATTTCTCCTTGATTCATTGAGAGTTGCGGGGAGGATCTGTAGTAAAAGTCCACCAAAACATCAAGATTTTCTTTTAAAAAAGTGCTTTTCCTTCTCAATACCAAGAGTATCACAAACACAGAAAATGTTGTTCAAAAACCACTCCCATTTGTTTTATGTCTAAATTTGCATGTCTGACCCTTTCTGAAATCCCTTGTTTAATTCACAGTATTTGCCTCACTGTACAGAAGGTCTGGTATGACAACAATGAACTAAATGTGTCTTCTTTCCTAATTTCTGTGGGTAACTAGCTACCTAATCCTTACATTTCAATATACTAAGGCACTTTTACTTGTCATGTTACATTTAATCATGGTAGAGATAACTGCATTCAGAAGAGTGGAAGTTTTTGTTGTCAACAGTACTAGCACATTAATATTTTATTGTTGCAGGTGCTGAGTTTTGGGTTTTTTTGGTATTGGGAAATCGAGAATGTGAAAATCTATGTTTTCTTTATATTTTCACCTTTATCCTTTTCTCTGTTTTTTATGAGACCTCAAGAGTTACTATATATATATATATATATATATATATATATATATATATATATATATATATATATTAACTGAGTGGATGGGGAATTGATTGCATATTGGGGGGGAGGGGCAGGGATTGCACCTCTGCAGAAAAAGGTTGCTGTTTATTATATACCATTTTTTATTAGTTGAGTTTGAGATGCAGCATGGTTGTGCTATGTTTTAGAAGTAATTGATTCCATCTCAGCTAAATAAGATCTGATTAGCAGATGCATCACAAGCATATATTACCATAGACCCCCTCCATGAATCAAGATACCCACTATGCCTACTTGGATCTACTGGAATCCATCAAAATACATCTGAACACCATGATTCTGGGTGATATTAATTACCCATCCATTGACTGGGAAAATTACTTGTTCTCAAACTCACTTGGCCAAAGGTTCCTCAAGTTCATTAACTCCAGTGCCCTGGACTAGGGGCACCAACATCTTGGATCTGGTGCTTACCAATATGGGGGGCAGCTGTAGCACCCCTACTGTGAGGTATTCCCTTGTCAGATCTGACCACAAGTATGTGCCATTTGAAGTAATTATCACACCTGGACCCCCCCCCCCAGCAGCAACTAAACTAAAGAATTCTCATAAGCAGATTATATCCTTCTAAGGGAGGGTATAAATAGCTTCACTGCACCCCCCCTCAGATGTAACTGTCAATTATGCCAAGTGCCACACCAATGCTTTTTACAAACACCTGTATAACTACATTTATGCAGCTGTTTCTGATAGGACCAAAATAAGCTCTTCAAGGAAGAACTAACCTGCCTGGGGGAGCAACTGTCACTAACAGGCTTTACAATAAGAGGAAGAAATTGTTGTCCAAACGTAAGAGGAAGCATGCCCTAAACTGGAAACATTCCCTCCTCAGCTTAAACAAGCAAATAAGACTTCTTGTGAAGTCATCCAAAGCAAACTACAAATTCAAATGACTGTCCTCAGCTAAGGACAACCATAAGGCATTCTTTAGTTACATCTGTAGCCTAAAAGGTAAGACCCAGATTTGCGCCAAGCTGGTAGTTAATGATACCACATGCACTGGGTCTGTGGACATAGCAAACCTGTAAGCCAACAGGCTCTGTGAAAACTTCACTCCACTGGCCTCACCACACATACCTCATGAAATTCCTTCCACATGTCCCTCACCTTGTATCTCTAGAGAGCATGTCATAAAATGCATTCTCTATGGCCAAAAACACAGCATCTATGAGACCTGATAACATCACAGGCTGTGTCCTACATGGGCTCCAATAAGGATTAGCAACACCATTCGATACTCTTTTCAGTCATGATGGAAGTACTGGCTTCATCCCAGCTGAATGGAAAATGACCACCATTATCCCTTTGCACAAGGGTGGTGCTTCCACTGACCCGAGAACTATAGACCTATTAGCCTGACTAGCCTTATCTGCAAGGCCTTGAAGCAAGTTATCATGGACGTTATCAACAAAGATATAGGTAATCTCCAAACACTTGACCTTACTTAGTTTGGATTTGTCAAAGGGAGATCATGCCTGTTAAACCTAGTGGACTTCTTTGAGGCAGTCACCAGAGCCCTAGACAAGGGGAAAATTGTGCATACAGCCTACTTGGGCTTGGCCAAGGCTATTGACTCTATTCTCCATGCAGGCATTATTGACAATCTCACCCAGCTAGGTATCATGTGACAGGGGTGGCAACGACAGGTTGAGGGTGGAAGAGAAAAAATACACATGGCAGGTTAGGCTTAATGCCACTAGGCCCCCTGGCCTAAATGACAACATATCCATCATGCCAGTTTTAAAACAGAGAGCAAATAAAATATAGGAAACTTGCAATAATATTTACAATATTTATTATGTTAACTTTATATTTAATTCAAACTGGTTGTTGCCAAAAATTTGTGAGTGTTTTAAAAGATTTTGGTTGATGCACTTTTGTATGTATGAAAACAACCTGTTTATTTTAACATCTAATAGTTTTTATGATAAAACATGGATTGTATTATTGTTTTTAACAAACACAACATACAAGAGATAGTAAGCATTAAGGGAATGATTATTTATTAGATGGTTGCTAGGTTACTATTCAATCAATTAAGCTGATTGGCTAAATTCAAAGTGATGATGTATTTATAGTTTTTGGTTAAATTCAAAGTGATGATGTATTCATAGTTTTGTTTTTCTACTCTCATTAACTCTGAAGAAGCCAATATGTTTGGCGAAAGCGCTAAGTTTTTGGGAGAATTTACATTGTTTGTGACATTAAAGTGGAGTTTTAAGTCCGTATTGTGTGCTTTTTTTGTTTTCCATTTACTAGTTGGTGCCCTTTTGGGTTTTTATTATGTTTTTTGTTTTAGTTTTGCTTTGCAGCTTCTAATTCCACTATTTAATGCACATTTAAAGGAGACTGAATGGAAGCAGCCATCAGCGAGTTAACAGCATCTGTGCAGAGGCTTACTGCACTTTTAACTAAAGATGGATTGAATAATAGTTCCCCAGTCACTATGACCAGCATGCAAGCAGAGTTATTCACTTTACAAATGCCCTTATCTGTTGAGGCCCATTCTTCGAACACAGGAAACTCCTGTGGGTCTGTGGAAGCAGATGACATCAGTACTTGGCTCCAGTTGCCGGCATTCAGTTTCTTGGACTTGAATGAGGAGAGAAACAAAAGGCCGGCTTTAAAGAAACAGATCGAGAACTTTGAGGGTGTATGTAAGAAATACAGGGCACTTCAGCTCGATAATGCATTTCTTAGTAAATCATTGGCACTTAAACAAGTACCCAAAGGTTTGAGGTTGTGGAAGCTACCGATGAGCATTGAAAGATGAAGTACAGCGTAGCAGGAATTAATCGAACTTTTCAATAGAACAGGCCTAGAAATGATGGACATTATCATCAAAAACAATGTAAGTAAGTTGATTTCTCTGGAAAAATAAATAGTTTCCATGAATCAGGACATTATTAATGATTTATTGTTTGCTGAACAAGTTAACAGCTATTGTAAAGTAATTAAGAACATAGATGAGATTGTGAAGAAAAATGTGGAAGTTAAATCCATAAAGTTACCCCGTGACTTTAATGACTACAAAAACAAACAGGCATATCCTTCTGTAGCAACATTAGGTAATCCAGTTACACCAACAGCCGTAAAAGGTGAACGAGCTCCAGCAGTTAATCAGGAGCTTAATTCTAGTAACCGAAACAATGCACAAAATAATAATGGCCATTTTTTAGATCCACCACAGCAAGTGAGGAGGTCGGAGTGACTTATGAACAGGAGGAAACAGGGATACAAGAATCAGTATTATGGAACTTATCGACAACCCCACAGGCAATACAACAGAAGTTGCCAATGGACAAGGAACAAGAGATATTAAACTGTGTTGTTAAGACCAGTGAGGTTGAAAATGTTAACACAGAACTATTCCTTGGTAATGAACAAGTGAAATTTGATTTTTTTTTTGGTTATAATTCAGTTGACTTTGGGGACTTTGAAAATGGGAATGGGGAACTATCTTTTTGTTTTAATGACAATGATGATACACTTCAGTGCGACATTGTAAAGAAAGATTGCTTCACCATCTACAATTTTACTGCTTTGTCTTTTGAAGAAACATATCACAAGGTTCTTAGTAAAGGTATTACCTTTGTTCCTTCTTTCCATCTTGACTTTGTGGATGTATTTACAACTCTTAAATTGTTTATAAGAAAACGTAACCTTAGCTTATTCTTTTACGATAAGTGTGAGAAAGCAAGTAGGGAGTCTCAGGTTCTTACTAGGAAAAGTACCTTCATACCCCCAAATTGTAATGAGGTTATAATGTTTGAAAAAAAGGTGTCTTAAGGAAATGAGAAAGGTGGTATCACTAAAAGGTATACACAACAGAAACGACAACCTCAATTTGGATGAAAAAAGGTTTTATTTGAGCTAGCAGGCAATAAAGAACTAAGAATAATGAAACCCGATAAGAGAAGGGGACTGTGATTATGGCCCATATTGATTATGTGTCCAAAATGCAATAAATGTTAAACAATGACAATATATATCAAAGGACATCAAAGAATGAGATGAACATAGCTTATAATAGAATTGATTTGTATTTAATGGATGCTTTATTTCAGGGTGTGCTTGATGAGAATGAATTCAATTTTTTGAAGGCTGATCATCCAACAATCCTGGTCATCCTTGGGATCCCCAAGATCCACAAAAATGTCAACAATCCCCTGTTTAGACCAAGTGTTGCAGCAAGGGGCTCTAAAACTGAGCCCCTGGCAGCATTTGTGAACTTGGAGACACAGGAGATAGTAAAAGGCACAGGATATATACTTAGAGATTCATGGCATTGTTTAAAATGTTTAAATACTATTAAAGATCTGGGTGAATTTAGTTTTTTGACTATTGACGTGGAGAATTTATTCACAGCAATACCATACAGTGAAGGCTTGACATATTTTAGTGAAAGCCTCCACAGAAATAAAAAGTTAAACATGACCAAAATTAACATCATAGTAGACCTTAGGGAAATTGTTCTAAAGAACAATTACCTCATGTTTGAAGGGGAATTGTTTCACCAGATCTCGGGAGTTGCCATGAGGCAAAATGCACCCCAGGGTTTGCTCATCTAGTGTTACTTCATTTGTAGAATTATTTATTTTTCAGTCTAACTTTAAGGAGAAAATCAGATTATATAATAGATTTTTAGATGATATTCTCATTTTATGGAAAGGGAATGAAAATGAGGCCAAATTGTTTGTTGAGTATTTCAATCACACCACCCCCTTCTTTAGATTTGCCAGTCACTGGGATGATGATCTGATCAAATTCTTGGATAGTCAATTAATTAAAACTGAGGTAGGGTTGCAAAGTAACATCCACAGGAAAGTGACTTACAGTAACTCTCTTTTGCACTACGACAGTTGCCACCCATTTCACCAGAGAAAAAGTGTTATTAAAAGCCAAATGGTGAGATTGTTACGGTTGGTAAGTGACAACAATACATATCAAAAGGAAATGTATACCCTAATTGGGATGTTCTTGGAAAGGGGTTACCCTTTGAAATTGCTCTTGAAATTGCACCAGGAGGTATTAAGCAAGAGAAACAATTCTTTTCCACCAATATTGTGAGGTAAGGACTTTAATACACAAAAATAAAAGGGGAAAACCAGTGAAGCATTTATTTTGAGATACAATCATCAGGCACCCCAGTTAGTTGAAGTGATCAATAAATCATGGTATGCATGTTTACAGAAAAAACTAAAAAGATGATTGGCACATCACCTAGAGTAATCTTCAGTAGAGGGAAGAACATCGAAAATATACTTGAGAGACCTAAGGTAAAAAAACATAATTCACTCATGTATAAATGTGGGGCATGCAAAAATTGTAAATATATCAATGATGGCCCTTATGTTTCTGTGCAGGGGTATGATAGGACTATACTATGCCCAGGTAGATGCTGTTGCAATACACCCATGGTGGTATATATTGCAACCTGTACAGGCTGTTTAGGCTTTTACGTGGTCAAAACAGTTCGTAGGCTAAAAGATAGGACATCAGAACATCTAAGAGCCATTAAAAATAAAGACAAACATAATGCCTTTTTTTCCCATAGTAAGGTTTGCCCTAACTTCAAGAAATTTATTTTCTTTGTGATTGATAAGGTTACTTCGAGTGACATGGGTGGCAATGATAGGTTGAGGGTGGAAGAGAAAGAATACACATGGCAGGTTAGTATTAATGCCACTAGCCCCCCTGGCCTAAACGACAACATATCCATTATGCCAGTTTTAAAACAGACAGCAAGTAAAATATAGGAAACTTGCAATACTATTTACAATATTTATTACATTAACTTCATATTTAATTCAGACTGGTTGTTGCCAAAAATTTGTGAGTGTTTTAAAAGATTTTAGCTGATGCACTTTTGTATGTATGAAAACAACCTGTTTATTTTAACATCTAATAGTTTTTATGATAAAATATAGATTGTATTATTGTTTTTAACAAACACAACATACAAGGGACAGCAAGCATTAAGGGAATGATTATTTATTAGATGGTTGCTAGGTTACTATTCAATCAATTAAGCTGACTGGCTAAATTCAAAGTGATGATGCATTTATAGTTTTGTTTTTCTACTCTCATTAACTCTGAAGAAGCCAATGTGTTTGGTGAAAGCACTAAGTTTTTGGGAGAATGTACATTGTTCGTGGCATTAAAGTGGAGTTTTAAGTCCGCATTGTGTGCTTTTTTTGTTTTCCATTTACTAGTTGGTGCCCTTTTGGGTTTTTATTACATTTTTTTGTTTTAGTTTTGCTTTGCAGCTTCTAATTCCACTATTTAGTGCACATTTAAAGGAGACAGAATGGAAGCAGCCAGCAGCGAGTTAACAGCATCTGTGCAGAGGCATATTGCACTTTTAACTAAAGATGGATTGAATAATAGTTCCCCAGTCACTATGACCAGCACGCAAGCAGAGTTATTCACTTTACATATACCCTTATCGGTTGAGCCCCATTCTTTGAACACAGGAAACTCCCGTGGTTCTGTGGAAGCAGATGACATCAGTACTTGGCTCCGGTTGCCGGCATTCAGTTTCTCGGACATGAATGAGGAGAGGAACAAAAGGCCGGCTTTAAAGAAACAGATCGAGAACTTTGAGGGTGTATGTAAGAAATACAGGGCACTTCAGCTCAATAATGCATTTCTTAGTAAATTGTTGGCGCTTATACAAGTACCCAAAGTTTTGAGGTTGTGGAAGCTACGGATAGGCATTGAAGGAGGAAGTACAGCATACCAGGAATTAATCGACCTGTTCAACAGAACAGGCCTAGAAATGATGGACACTATCATTAAAAACAAAGTAAGTTGATTTCTCTGGAAAAAGAAAGTGTTTCCATGAATCAGGACATTATTAATGATTTATTGTTTGCTGAAAAAGTTAACAGCTATCGTAAAGTAATTAAGAACATAGATGAGATTGTGAAGAAAAATGTGGGAGTTAAATCCAAAAAGTTACCCTGTGACTTTAATGACTACAAAAACAAACAGGCATATCCTTCTGTAGCAACATTAGGTAATCCAGTTAAACCAACAGCCATAAAAGGTGAACAAGCTCCAGCAGTTAATCAGGAGCTTAATTCTAGTAACTGAAACAATGCACAAAATAATAATGGCCATTTTTTAGATCCACCACAGCAAGTGAGGAGGTCGGATTGACTTATGAACAGGGGGGAACAGGGATACAAGAATCAGTATTATGGAACTTATCGACAACCCCACAGGCAATACAACAGGAGTTGCCAATGGACAAGGAACAAGAGATATTAAACTGTGTTGTTAAGACCAGTGAGGTTGAAAATGTTAACACAGAACTATTCCTTGGTAATGAACAAGTGAAATTTGATTTTTTTTTTGGTTATAATTTAGTTGACTTTGGGGACTTTGAAAATGGGAATGGGGAACTATCTTTTTGTTTTAATGACAATGATGATACACTTCAGTGCGATATTGTAAAGAAAGATGGCGTCACAATGTACAATTTTAGTGCTTTGTCTGTTGATGAAACATATCACAAGGTTCTTAGTAAAGGTATTACCTTTGTTCCTTCTTTCCATTTTGACTTTGTAGATGTATTTACAAGTCTTAAATTGTTCATAACAAAACTTAACCTTTGCTTATTCTTTTACAATAAGGGTGAGAAAGCAAGTAGGGAGTCTCAGGTTCTTACTTGGAAAAGTACCTTTATACCCCCGGATTGTAATGAGGTTATAATGTTTGAAAAAAAGGTGTCTTAAGGAAATGAGAAAGGTGGTATCACTAAAAGGTAAACACAACAGAAACGACAACCTCAGTTTGGATGAAAAAAGGTTTTATTTGAGCTAGCAGGCAATAAAGAACTAAGAATATTGACACCCGATAAGGGAGGGGGGCTGTGATTAGGGCCCATATTGATTATGTGTCCAAAATGCAACAGATGTTAAATGATGACAATACATATCAAAGGACATCAAAGAATGAGATGAACATAGCTTATAATAGAACTGATTTGTATTTAATGGGTGCTTTATTTCAGGGTGTGCTTGATGAGAATTAATTCAAATTTCTGAAGGTTGATCATCCAACAATCACGGTCATCCTTGGGATCCCCAAGATGCAAAAAAATGTCAACAATCCCCCGTTTAGACCAAGTGTTGCAGCAAGGGGCTCTAAAACTGAGCCCATAGCAGCATTTGTGAACTTGGGGATACAGGATATAGTAAAAGGTACAGGACATATACTTAGAGATTCATGGCATTGTTTAGAATGTTTAAATACTATTAAAGATCTGGGTGAATTTACTTTTTTGACTATTGACGTGGAGAATTTATTCACAGCAATACCACACAGTGAGGGCTTGACATATTTTAGTGAAAGCCTCCACAGAAGTAAAAAGTTAAACATGACCAAAATTAACATCTTAGTAGACCTTAGGGAAATTGTTCTAAAGAACAATTACCTCATGTTTGAAGGGGAATTGTTTCACCAGATCTCGGGGGTTGCCATGGGGCAAAATGCCCCCTAGGGTTTGCTCATCTTGTGTTACTTCATTGGGAAGAATTATTTATTTTTCAGTCTAACTTTAAGGAGAAAATCAGATTATATAATAGATTTTTAGATGATATTCTCATCTTATGGAAAGGGAATGAAAATGAGGCCAAATTGTTTGTTGAGTATTTTGATCACACCACCCCCTTCTTTAGATTTGCCAGTCACTGGGTTGATGATCTGTTCGAATTCTTGGATAGTCAATTAATTAAAACTGAGGAAGGTTTGCAAAGTAACATCCACAGGAAAGTGACTTACAGTAACTCTCTTTTGCACTATGACAGTTGCCACCCATTTCACCAGAGAAAAAGTGTTATTAAAAGCCAAATGGTGAGATTGTCACGGCTGGTTAGTGACAACAATACATATCAAAAGGAAATGTATACCCTGATTGAGATGTTCTTGGAAAGGGCTACCCTTTGAAATTGCTCTTGAAAGTGCACCAGGAGGTATTAAGCAAGAGAAACACTTCTTTTCCACCAATATTGTGAGGTAAGGACTTTAATACGCAAAATAAAAGGGGAAAACCAGTGAAGCATTTATTCTGAGATACAATCATCAGGCACCCCAGTTAGTTGAAGTGATCAATAAATCATGGTATGCATGTTTACAGAAGAAAGTAAAAAGATGATTGGCACAACACCTAGAGTAATCTTCAGTAGAGGGAAGAACATCAGAAATATACTTGAGAGACCTAAGGTAAAAAAATATAATTCACTCATGTATAAATGTGGGGCATGCAAAAATTATAAATATATCAATGATGGCCCTTACATTTCTGTGCAGGGGTATGATAGGACTATACTATGCCCAGGTAGATGCTGTTGCAATACACCCATGGTGGTATACATTGCAACCTGTACAGGCTGTTTAGGCTTCTACATGGGCAAAACAGTTTGTAGGCTAAAAGATAGGATATCAGAACATCTAAGGGCCATTAAAAATAAAGA
Organism: Protopterus annectens; assembly: GCF_019279795.1. Taxonomy (NCBI): domain Eukaryota; kingdom Metazoa; phylum Chordata; order Ceratodontiformes; family Protopteridae; genus Protopterus; species Protopterus annectens. The sequence goes on along the minus strand of NC_056737.1, from coordinate 1,730,337,922 downwards.
CAAACATAATGCCCTTTTTTCCCATAGTAAGTTTTACCCTAACTTCAAGAAATGTATTTTCTTTGTGATTGATAAGGTTACTTCAAGTGACAGGGGTGGCAATGATAGGTTGAGGGTGGAAGAGAAAGAATACACATGGCAGGTTAGTCTTAATGCCACTAGCCCCCCTGGCCTAAATGGCAACATATCCATCATGCCAGTTTTAAAACAGAGAGCAAGTAAAATATAGGAAACTTGCAATACTATTTACAATATTTATTATATTAAATTCATATTTAATTCAAACTGGTTGTTGCCAAAAATTTGTGAGTGTTTTAAAAGATTTTTGTTGATAAATTTTGTATGTATGAAAACAACCCGTTTATTTTAACAGCTAATAGTTTTTATGAGAAAACATGGAGTGTATTATTGTTTTAACAAACACAACATACAAGAGATAATAAGCATTAAGGGGATGATTATTTATTAGATGGTTGCTAGGTTACTATTCAATCAATTAAGCTGATTGGCTAAATTCAAAGTGATGATGCATTTATAGTTTTGTTTTTCTACTCTCATTAACTCTGAAGAAGCCAATGTGTTTGGCGAAAGCACTAAGTTTTTGGGAGAATTTACATTGTTCGTGGCATTAAAGTGGAGTTTAAGTCTGTATCATGTGCTTTTTTTGTTTTCGGTTTACTAGGTATCAACCCTTATATCATTAGGTGGGTTGCTAACTGGCTCAGCAATAGAACCTATACAGTCAAAAGAGGGGAATCCACTTCCAACAGCAGACTTGTAACCAGTGGTGTTCCACAGGGATCAGTCCTGGGGTTCAGAATCTATTTCTTCGAAGTACAAGCAAAAACTAAAGGTCTGTGCTGACAAAGTTTGCTGATGACTGCAAAGCAGGAGCAGTCATAGAATCAACAAACATTGTCAACATCCTACAAGAGGATCTTACGCAAACAAATGATTGGTGCTAAACTCACAGAATTAAACTCAATGCAAAAAATGAATTATCATCCCTTTTGGTGAAAGCGAGTTCCTGCTAACTACCACATCAATAGAAACACCCTAAACATGCACTCAGTGGTGAGATACCTGGGTACATAGGTTGACAGCAAACTTACCTTTGATCACCATGTCTCCACAGTGGTAAAAAGGGAATTCTACCCTGCTCATCTCATAAGTATGGACATTGACTCCAGAAAAAAAGAAGTTATAACTTCCCTGTACTCTTCCCTCATCAGGCTAATAATTGAGTACAATGCCCATTATGGAATGTACCTTTCCAGACATCTGCAGCAGCTGGAGAGACCACAAAAGTTCCTCACAAGGAGAATTCAAGGTATTCAGCATCTGTCCTATGTGGATTGACTGAAATCACTATCACTTTAATCCGCTTCATACAGGCTACTCAGAGGCAATCTCTGCCTTGCATATAAGGCAATCTTTGACTCTGCTTTATTGGAAATGCTGCACATCATAAGTCCAATGGCTTACAGGTTACTCACTGTAAAGACCTTAACCTGGTATGTGACATTAATAGAACCTGCTGGAGGGACAGGTGTATCTCCCAGATGTTACTGCACCTGTGGAACAGACTCCCAATTCATGTCAAGCAGAGCACCTCTTTGGCCCCCTTCAAGTGCAGTCTGGATGATTGGATGGGTAACTGTAAATTCACCTAGGGGGTTCCACCTGTGTCTCTCTTGGACAGGGGCAAGAGGTGCTGATCATGGAAACAAGGGCAGAACATGGATAGGCTTGTAAGGGCACTAGGGCCATTAGCCTATTAACTTTCTATGATCCTATTATTGTATGAAGTCACTGCTTCAAACTACCGAACTAATAACAAATCTCAAACTTAGGTAATAAAAGTGTATTATCAGCTTTAAGTGACCATCAAACATCAGATAAATATCGTGGCCCACAGATACATTTCTGAGCCTGATGAAAGGTAAATGTTTCAAGAATAGTAAACAAACAAAAAAAATTCCAACTACACCTCATATATTTTTCTTCTCGCTATTTACTTGTTTTTCCATTTAATCAGCTGCCAGAGATGTCACATAGAAGGAAAAAGATTTTTTTGCCAGTCTCTTGAATTTCTGTTAGTGCTTGATTTTGTAGTTTTTCCATGCAACATTTTGTGTTAACTTACATGTTATTTTCCTGTGATATTTTTCACAGTGTTTTTTACATTATGCTTATAGTTTTGTTTGGAGCCCCATGTCGGCACCATGCAGCAGAACTTGCACACCAATACTTGTTATCATAATAACTTGTAAATGAAAACTCAAATAAACACAATATCATAATGCATGGACTTAAGCTTGCCATTTTGCAAGCAAGAGTGATAATAAAAATGTGCCTTTTATAAGGGGCAATCATGTTGCACCCCACATGGGGGGCTTCAGTCCCTCTTACTGTCTTATTCTCACTTTGTGGTTGCTGCAACTTGGAAAAAGACTGATCCCTGAAGGCAGTGGAATGACTCTTACTACTGGACACAGCTCTCTATAATGTGAGTATATACAATCTTACCATAAAAAGAAGTGATCAGAGAAAACATGAACAAATTCCACCTTGAGACAATATGCTAGAGCAAGTGTTGATTGAACTTTACAAGCTGAGCAAGTGACTGTAAGTCCTATTTGGTTGAGGCAGTTAATGAGCGAAAGGCTGCTCACTTAATACTTGCTAACCCTAACCGTGTCCCTGCTACTAACCCTCACCGTAGCCCTATACCTTACCTTAAAAAATTCCATAACACTACCACCAAACAAAACAGGTTCAGGGACACACACACAAAGTTACCAACAAATGGGTACACCACTAAATCTATCCTCTTACCTAATCCTTACCCTGACCCTAAAACACACACACTTCCACATACACTACATATATCCCCTTCCCTAACCCTTAATCTAACCCCAACTCACAAAAATACACACTCACACACACACACACACACACACACACACACACACACACACACACACACACACACACACACACAAAATCACAGAGAAGATTATGAATCAGAAGATACATACAACGCGTTTACTAATTAAAGGTAAAGCAGAGATCAGCTGACAGTCAAATCATATACAAAATGGGAAAGTTTGAATGATCAATTCCTCTTAAATATTTACTCATAAAGTGCCTCAGTATACTGGAATATAATGGTCAGGTAGCTAGTCACCCTGAGAAATTAGCAAAGAAGGCACATTTAATTCATTGTGTTATATCAGACCTCATGTAAGAATGTTAAGCGGATAATCAAGGTAATAGGTAATACCTGCTTTAAGAGAGAAAAATGAGTACAATCTATACAGTAATAATTAAATAGCAGACAACAAAACAGGCTTCCTGCATACTACAGAATAGCTTATGCCTATGGATTGAGAAGTTCAACATGAGGCAAAGAAGAATATCTCATATTTTATGGTAATAACCTGGCAGCAGAATTAAAACATAAATAAATAAGAACGACTGTTAGTTTTCAGTTTTTGGTTTCATATATATTGTAATGTGCAAAATAAACCAGTCATTCAACCACATTATCTAGTGTTTCTGTGGTGGTGGGCTTACAGGTCGTTCAGTTAGCATTTGTGAAACTGTGACCAACAGTAGGACGGGGGTATGGATGACCACAACAACCTTCCTGATGATATTTGTAGAGTCAAAAGAAGTAATGGAATTCAGGAAAGATGCAAGAAACAGTTTTATGTGAGGCCAAAAAATATAAAGAATAAGTTGTTGGTTAAGTTAGAGCTATAGCTTATGCAGTAGGGAGGGACATGAGCAGAACAGGTGGGACATGATATGCAGATTTGTCATCCAAATCAATGTATTTTTATTTCTTTGTAAACTGTGCTTCCAGAAATAGTCACCATGGCAGGCAAGCAAGTATAGAATGAGTTCAATTAATATATGGATAAGACACAATTGTGACAAACTAGGATGTAAGAAAATCATTTTCTGTTGATTGTTGAAAATGGTGTAGATGTGTTGGACCGTATATAGACCATAATGAAGATATAAACATGCAACAGATATGTCTGCCATTAATGGTATCATTAAAATGAGCTAAAGGAAAGTACAGTTGTGTACTCTTACCATAAATGTAGATGTTCGATTGTGTTCACTGTTGCAGTCATGACTGTAGGGTTATTCCTGCCAGCAGCAGCCCTCGATCGGCCAGAATCCCAAAGTCTGGATTGAGCATCAGCTGAGGTTGCTTTTATCCTGACGTCAATGCGCCAGGAAGTATAAAGACCTCAGCCGATGTCATTACCCTAATTTTTCTTGCCCCAGATGTCAGGTGCCCAAAACCTCAGCAGTCAAAATACCTCATAACAGACAATACTCAAAGAAAAAACAAAAGAGGGGGTAGGAGGGAGGGTAACTCAGACTGCAACAGTGAACACACTCGAACATCTACATTTGTGGTAAGAGTACACAACTGTACTATGTCCTTCGTGGTTCACTGTTGCAGTCATGACTGTAGGGTTGAGTCCCAAAGCTAAGAAAGGGTGGCTGGAGGAGAAACAGAAGGAGCGGCCACAAAACCGGCCCTAGATTTAGAATAGAGAGGGAGGTTGTAGTGCTTAGAAAAAGTATGCACAGAACTCCAAGTAGCAGCCTCTAAAATATCCTTGGTAGGAACCTCACAAATAAAGGCTGCTGAAGTAGCAGTAGCCCGGGTAGAATGAGTCCTAATATTAACAGGAACTGGATTGCCATGAAAAGAGTAACAAAACTTGATGCAGTGGGCAATCCACTTAGAAATAGTTTGCTTAGTGATTGCTTGCCCTAGAACAGTAGGAGCATAAGCGACAAACAATTGGTCAGATTTCCTGAATATCTTGGTCCTGTCCAGGTAAAAACGAAGCTGCCCGTGCATGTCCAAAGAGTGCAAAAGACTTTCTTCCTCACTTTGAGGATTAGGATAAAAAGTAGGCAAATGAATAGTCTGATTCAAGGCCACTGCTGAAACCACCTTAGGCATAAAGGTGGGATTAGTCCTTAGGGAAACCCTTCCAAAAACAGACAGGAGTAGGCCGACCAACATCAGCAAACTGCTCAGGTCACCGCGCGGCAAGAAAGACTGGGGTAATGGCGTCGGCTGAGGTCTTTATACTTCCTGGCGCATTGACGTCAGGATAAAAGCGACCTCAGCTGACACCCAATCCAGACTTTGGGATTCTGGCTGATCGAGGGCTGCTGCTGGCAGAAAGATCCCTACAGTCATGACTGCAACAGTGAACCACGAAGGACATCTAGCCTGCAGCTCTAATCACACATATGAATTCCTGCTGCAAACTAGCTATAAAATGTTAAGTACTCTAAGTGCTTCATAAAGAGAAACTCGAGGGAGTAGGAGCTTCTCATCTCCCTCTAAGGATGTCATTTATTGTTGATGATGTAATTGTGCACCATTTAAATATCCAGAAAACTAATCTTTGCAGGAGAATGTGCCCAAGCACTAGAAAAATGTCAAATTAGTTATTTTCCATAAAGCTAGTGTTCCACTGGTACACTCGTTCTGAAATCAATGACAGCTGCAAGGCTGTGATCTCTCAGGGAATTGTTTGTTTATTGATTTGCTGTTTGGGTAAACTGTTCCATACAGACCATTATTTTTTGTCATGGCCTAGGATCAAGAGTAAAAAAGAAAACTGCACATAAGAGTACTGACTGTGCTCAACTTATATAATGTAAAAACACTATTGTTTTATTAGTTGGCTGTAATATCATAATGGCACTCTCAGGCAAACTTGGTAGTTAGTCACTGAACTAGTAGTTTGTCTGTCCTTTGGTTCAACCAAATAATTGACTTCAGCAAGTATATAATTTAACATGTTAATAAGTAATACATATAGACTATCTTCTGTTATCACAATGCATTGTTTGTTGTTTTCTTTAGTATGTATGTGTCTGAAAATAGACCTCTGTGACCAGCTTTATCAATACATATATAGGCACACAAAATAAAATAAAGGAATTAAAATAAACATAAAAACTCCTGACCAATATATTTATAAAGTGTGATACACGGCTTTTATATTCAAAATAGAAAAGAGGTACAATCTAATGGATCAGCTAGCCAGTTAAATATGCAATATGTTCAGTTTAAATGGATAATAGCCAGTATGTGAGATGAAGTCAGTCATACAGGAAGCTTGGAGGAGGAGATAAACAGTGGGTAACCAGAAATGACAATGGAGATAAGCTAGTTAAACAGGAAGCTTGGAAGGAAAAGACAATGCCATGCAAGCAGACCCTTTCAAACTAGACATTTTCAAGCAAGAAGAAATGTTAGTCTATAACCTTAGATGTCAGAAACCCACGTTAGTCACTTTTTAGGCTGTAGGCCTAGTTGTAAGAATATAGTGTTAGTAACTGCGGTGGTCATGCTGCGGTAGTGTTGTCGCCTCACAGTATGACGTTGTCCTGTTCGATTCTCAGCTAGAGAAGGTTGTGCATCAGGGCCGGCAACTTGGCACATAAAAATCTACTGCCAATCATTAGCGGACCAGAGTTCCGCTGTGGCGACCCCTAACCGGGAAAAGCCGAAAGACACAACAACAACACAGCAGAGTTTTTTGATTCCAGAGAGCAGTATCATATTTATCATTAAAGCTATGCAGATTAAGTCATACTTTTGATATGATGAAAGACATCAGCCAAAATCAAATATAGATTCCTTAAAAAAAGGTTATAATCAAGTGTGGGTTTACATGTAGGAAAGCCATAACAAGATTTTACACTAAAAGTATTACCACAATTTAGGCTGAGGTTTAAGTGTGTACAGTAATTCAGACTGGGCATAAATGTGAAAGCAGAAAAAACCCCACTGCAGTTGGCCTGTAGACTCGAGAGAAAAGCTTCATTACTGAAACTATCACAAGCACTTCAAGGTAACATTTCTAACAAAGGCATATATGCATACAAATAATGGGTGGTTAGTCAGATGTAAACACCATAAGGGCATATAGTTTATTGGTTTGTTTTATAGTGCTCCACGGCAATTCTCAGTCTAGAAGGCTAACATTATAGCAATGACTGGCTGTTCAGTTCTGCTCTGTGGTACTGAACGGATGAGCCCTTCCCAGTGGGGTGCAGTGCAGAGCTGTAGTGTGTCACTCTAAACAGTGGTTTGGAAATGCGCCAAAGTCTTAAGCTGTATTAGTTACATCAGAGAACTGATACTAGGTTATCCTTTTCATGCATATTTGAATTCCTGTGGTACTTTTTGCTTGGTTTTAGTTTCCTGAACAGGGAAAGAGAGCCATGTTATAGCCCAATGTATTAATTAGGGGGCTAGACAATCAGTAAAGGAGGACATTTATTTAAAAAGTGAGAAAAATTTGAATGTTTGCTGGTAAAATTAGTTGGCAGGAGTTTAGGTTATACATTGCTGACACTATAGCAGTATTTTAACTAGCAAAATACTGTTTTCAAAAATCAAGACATTAAATCAAAATGGTAGGTTGCATATAGTTTAGAATTCATTTTTCATTTGCAATAGTGCTTTATATAATGGATAAAAT
>NC_056737.1:1730292878-1730325378 GCF_019279795.1 Protopterus annectens | reverse complement strand
TATAGGCACAAAAAGTTCCTGATCACAATGGCCAAAATCACATTAGCACAAACCCATCTGCTCTCCACTCTACTATATGCCTCTCCAATTTTAACTAATCTAAGAAAAACTAACTTATCTAAGCTAGAAGCATGCTATAATAAAATTGCTAAGTTTGCATCTGACTGCCCATATAGAACACATCATTGTACAGCTTTAAGGATACTAGACTGGCTTGAGCTTCCCAACGTTATTCTTTACAACCAACTCTGTCTAACTCACAAAATTGTAACACAACCAAATAGAACCCCTGTACTACAAACTCTCATCCTTTCTTATAGTTCCAGCAGACCACTTTGCTCTAATAACAAGAACTTACTCACTGCCTCCAAGGCCAACTACACTGCAGGAGAATCTTTATTTTCCAACTATATGGAACTCCCTTCCTAATGCCATTCTCTCAATCTCATCCACTAACCACTTTAAGCCATTACTTAAAGCTTATCTAAAAAATAAGTGGCTATGTTCCTGTAATAGCCCCTCGTGAGTGCTTTGATACATCACAGTATACCCAAAACATATCCAACTTTTCCCCCATGTTTAAGCCTTTGTTCCTACTGAAATGTCTTAACCTTATATCTTGACATAAGTCATACAGTACCTACAAATAGTACTAGCTATGTTCAAAGCCTAGGTTTTGTTATCAAGATGTAACAAATTTGTATGTTCTTATGTATACTGCATTTTGTTTACTTTATACTTTATTGATTACTGTATTGTGTGCATGAAAATTTACTGTTACTCATGGAGCTTTTCTCCCCGAGCCTCTGCTGAAAAAGGACCTGTGTCCAGTCGGACTTTCCTGGTAAACAAATGTTAAATAAATAATATGCATGCGTGTGTGTGTGTGTGTGTGTGTGTGTGTGTGTGTGTGTGTGTGTGTGTGTGTGTGTGTGTGTGTGTATGTACTGAATATAGTCAAGACGCCCAAAAGTTGAACTGTCAACCACAAAACATCAGCAATGCAAACGTTGACATGTTACTATCCTACTGCACATACACTGAGCAAGAACCTTGACAAATGCAAAATTAAACTGAAGGAAAACAACAAAAAGCACTGCTTTTTTTGCAAGAGGCAAACCCCTGCATCCCCCATACCCCTTGCTAATTATAGTAACTCTGAGATCACACAATATTTGGGAAAGGGCATATTGCCCAACCCCAAAAATTGTGTGATTTGACACACCTATTAACCATCTGCATAACTGACCAAATGTTGCAGACTAAAGAGATGTCAACAAAATTCATTGTTTATATATATATATATATATATATATATATATATATATATATATAGGATATCTGTAAGTGTGTTTTTGTGTATATGCAAAAATCGATGATAGACCCAAATGTCAACATTCATAAAGTTAACCAGAAAAGATCAAAAACATAAATGTCAGCAGCATATTTTGCATGCGCCAAATACTTATTACAAAATTAGAATAAATAAAAACAAGAAAAAAAAATTTGCAAGGAGACAAGCCCTCCCTGTGCCCCATACACTCCCTATTAATTATATATACTAACTCCAAGATCATACAATGTTGGGGAAAAAGAATATTCCCCAACCCTGAGAATTGTGTGATTTTGTACACCAGATGACCATCTGCTTAGTTGACCAAATTGTGTTTATTAAACGGATACTGACCAAACTCCTAGTTTCGACCATATTCAGTACTCAATCGATCTGTCTATCATAGGTTCATAGGTAGGTACTAGGCTATCGGCCCAAGGGCCTAAGTAAGCCTAGCCAACAAGGTTCCCTGGCTTACACCACCCAAGAAAGTTATTTTCCTGTGCCCCTGTCGAGCAGAGCCACAGAAGTGATCCCCGGGGTGTATTTCCTATTTCCCATCCACTCATCGAGATTTTTCTTGAAGAGTGCTAATGAGGAACTTTGCTTGACATAGATTGGTAGCTTGTTACAGAGTATGGGAAGTCTCTGGGACAGGAATCTATCCCTCCAGCATGTCCTGTTTATTGTGGTGACAAGGTTTAGGTCCCTAGAGCATGTAGCCTGGAGAGATTGGGATTTCTTTAGGTGTAGCATGTCCAACAGCTCTGGGTTTGACATAGCTTTATATGTTATGCAGGGAGCACCTCAGAGTAGGCGATATGCTACAGAGTAAAGCTGGAATTTTTTGAGACGGTCAGTGTAGGGCATGTGTTTGAGGCCAGTAATCATCTTTGTGAGGTACTTCTGTGGCCTTTCCAGCTGCTGCAGATGTCTTGTGAGGTACATTCCAAAAGGGGCATTGTACTCTATAATGGGTCTAATGAGTGTCGAGTAGAAGGGAACAATGACCTTTTTTCCTGGATGAGAACCCTTTTGTGATGAAGTGTGCCACGTAGAAGGATTTCCTGACTGCCCTGGCGATGTGAGTATCAAAGGAGAGACTATTGTCCACCTGGGTCCCAAGGTCTCTTATCATACATTCAGCATTAAGTAGACTGCCACCTATGTGGTAGTTCATGGGTACAGAGTTTTTACCAAAGGGGATGACAATGCACTTTTTGGCATTGAGCTTGAGGCCATGGCTCTGACACCAGGCATCTGTCTCAGTGACGCCCTTCTGTAAGATGTCCACATCATTTGGGGACTCGACTATGGCTCCTAGTTTGCAGTCATCTGTGAACTTCATTAGCCAAAGGCCTTCTGTGTTAGCTTGTACTTCAGAGAAATAGATACTAAACAGGAGAGGTCCCGGGACTGAACCCTGTGGTACTCCACTTGTCACTGGTTTGAAGTCAGATTTGGAGTCTGCAACTTTTACAGTGTGGGGTCTGTCAGTGAGCCAGTTGGCAACCCATCTTGTGATGTAGGGATTTATACCTAGCTTAGTGAGTTTAGCTACAATTCCAGAATAGTGGATGGTGTCGAAAGTCTTGGCGAGGTCAAGATAGGCTGTGTGAACCACCTTACCCTCGTCTCTGGCTTTGGTGACTGCCTCAAAGAAGTCGATCAGGTTCAGAAAGCATGATCTGCCTTTCACAAACCCGAACTGGAGGTTACCAATGTCTTTGTTTATGAGTTCCATGATGATACGTTCCATGGCCTTACAGACCAGGCTTGCCAGGCTAATAGGGTGATAGTTCCCGGGATCAGTGGTGGCTCCCCCTTTGTGAAGTGGGATAACTGTTGCTGTGCACCATTTAGTGGACAGAAAGCCTGATGTGAGGCTATGATTGAACATGGTGCTTAGGTGGGGAGCCAGTTCGTTCTGAAGTTTGTGTAAAACGCAGTCTGAGATGTTGTCCGGTCCCATGGATGCTGTTATTTTTGGCTTTAGAGAGTGCAGCTTTTACCTGTTTAGTTATGATTACAGGGACTTTGCATTCTTTCTGTATAGATATGGGCCCTTTAGGGGGAGACAGGGGGTAAAGTTAGCACTGAACCTATCTGACAGGATGTTGGCAATATCAGTTGGTTCTGTAATTTTCATGCCATTGTGCTGTAACTCAGAGCAGATCTGGGTATTGCCATTGAGATTATTGACATAGCTATAGAATGCTTTGTGGTTTTCCTGAGAATCAGTGGTGATTTTGTTTTTGTAGCTAGCTTTGGAGGATCTTATAAGGGATCTTAGCTTCTTACTGCGGCTGACCAGGGAGCTCCTCCACTCATGGGATTTTACTCTCTTTTGCAGCAGTTTCTTCCTTCTGTTGTAGAGTTTGTTTATGGCAGGGGACCACCAGATTGGCTTCCTTTTTTTGGAGGATAGCATCTTGGTTCTGTTTGGGATAGCATTATCCATGCACTCGTGTAAGTGCTTATATAGTACATTTGTATAGGATTCAGCAGTCGTATCTGTATTGTCCATCTGCATGGGTATCATGAAGTTCGCCACTTCTGTCTTAAGAAGCATGAAGTTGGCTTTGGAGAAATTTTTTACCATGGTTTCCTTAATGGGGGGTGGGCCGGGATGTAGATAATTGGAGTGATTAGCTTATGGTCGGATCTGACCAACAAGGAGTTGACTTCAGGTGCGGAACACCGGTCACTCATGTTGGTAATGACTAGGTCTAGGATATTGTTGCCCCTGGTGGGGGTGTGGATAAGTTGATCCAGGGCATTAGAATTTATGAATTCCAGAAAGCTTTGAGCAAAGGAGTTGGTACGTGAGTAGTTTTCCCAGTTAATGGTGGGGTAGTTTAAATTGCCCATTATTAGGGTGTTTGGTTGAACCCTAATATTTTCCAGTATATCAAGAAAAGAGGAGTATGAATCCTGGGGCATGGTGGGGGATCTGTAGCAAGCTACAATTTGGATTGCAGTTTGCCCAGAGTTAGTTGCACTTGGATAACCTTGGATGCATTATGCTGAACAACTATCCTGGAGGTGTGGATATCCTTAATGAATATGGACAAACCTCCGCCTTTGGTGTTCCAATGACATCTTGCCTGTTAATAACCAGTGCACTCAACAATGTGCATGGTTATTATATATGCATATATATATATATATATATATATATATATATATATATATATATACACATACACACACACACACACACACACACACACACACACACACACACACACACACACACACACACACACATCTATGGTCACTTATTCATCAACATAGTTGTTGTGTCACATCAAACAGACTGAGCTGACTGCACCAGTTGACGAGGCAATCTAATGACACACTATAAACTGCAAAAGGTTGTGCAATCACAAATCAGTTCCTACTTCCTATATGCAATCCATCTATCTATTGATCACACGTTGTATTCAGCCACCTCATGTAGTTTTCAGCTCCATCATATCAGCTGCAAATGTATTGCAGAGCTCTCTAGACAACTACATCCCTCTCTGTAGCTCTAAACATGCACATCACACAGTTCTTCACAGTACTACAACAGAAACAAATTCACGTGTGCTGTAAATGCTACATTCACCATTCCAAAGCTTTCAATCAAATCTTCATGAACTGCTTAAAATGTTTTTAAGTGAAGAGTACTTTAATACCTATAATTCTCACTCTGTATGTAACAACATCAGACACTATTTTTTAGTTGGAGGCTTAGACTCCTCATCTCTGAATTTGGGCTACACCCCTCACAACCATTTACTAACTTCAAATTCAATCACCCATGGCCAGGGGGAATTCATTATTTAAATCATAGTCAGGTCAACTATTGCACAAAAGGATAATGTGTGATTTTAACAGTGACGTATTGCCTGCCTGTTAATAACCAGTGCACTATGAAGAAGTCAAGTGTAATTGCAGATGAAAGCGGTAATTAAACCTTAGTTTTCTAGTTTCATCGGTCCTTTGTTTGTTTTCTTATTTTTGTTTTATATATATATATATATATATATATATATATATATATATATATATATATATATATATGTATATGGATCTATTTCATATTGTTGACATTTCAAAATGTTGAAGACCATATGACCCACATTTGAAATGTCGACCACTGGAAAAAAAAAACACAACAAAATCTTACCTTCATGCTGCAAGCAGAGGGGCTATGCAACCCTGCTCTGCCCCCCACACCCCCCGGAACTCAAATATACCAACTCCGAGATCGCACTACAGTGCAGAAGATGGAAATCTTTCCATTCTGCACTGTATGGAGATGCCGGTTCCGCATGGTTGGCATTTTGAATGCCGATCATATGGTCTTGGCCATATGGTCTTTGACATTCTGAAATGTCGACCATGTGAAGGGGACCCATATACACATACACACTCACACACACACACACACACACACACACACACACACACACACACACACACACACACACACACATATGTGTGTTCTATTTTTATTAAACGGACATTTTGTCAGACTTATTGTTTCATCAGAACAGGTAAGTGAGATGTGTAGTAAGGGTATGTGTGTGTGGGTTAAGGTTTGAATAAGGGTTACGTAAGGGGATAGATTACGTGTGGGTGCGATTGTGAGTGCTTAGATTTTTTGTGTTTGTGTGTGTGTGTGTGTGTGTGTGTGTGTGTGTGTGTGTGTGTGTGTGTGTGTGTGTGTGTGTGTGTGTGTGTGTGTGTGCGTGGTGTGTGTCTGAGCTGTCTTGTGTAGTGATAGTATTATAGGAAGTTTTTTTTCAAGATGCACATTAGAAGACCTCCCTGCCTACCTTATAATATGTGCTAAACATAACCCTAACCCAAACATGTGTATTAAATTAGAGAAAAAAACTTCCCATAATACTACCCCTATTCATACATATTTAAGCTGAATGTGGTCCAATTTTGGGTAGTGCAGTATAAAACGAAATGTGTTTCCTTTTTCAATGTACTGTTTGTCAATGTGTTGCTTTAGTGATGTAATAATTGGTTGGCATCTTTTGTTTGCTGCATGTATAAATATATATATATAAATATATGTGTATATATTTACATCCATATACACACACACACACACACACACACACACACACACACACACACACACACACACACACACACACACACGTTTTAAAGCATTGATTGAACATGCATTGGAACTAAGGTGCTTTTATGTGAACATTCTAATTAGTAAACATCTGTAGTTCTAAACTGCAGTTTTGTTGAAAGATGTAAGTGAGGGGTTTATGAATGGTGGGGATGTTAGTGCTTGTATGAGTGTTTGTGGATTATGGTAAGGGTTAGGTAAGGGAATAGGTTTAGTGTGTGTGTGCACAAGTGTCTGTGAGTTAAGGTTAGGGTAAGGGTTAAGTATGGGATATAACTAGTGTTGTGAGTGTGTGGTGTATGTGTGTGTGTGTGGTGTGTGGTGTGTGGTGTGTGTGTGTGTGTGTGTGTGTGTGTGTGTGTGTGTGTGTGTGTGTGTGTGTGTGTGTGTGTGTGTGTGTGTATGTGTTAGACATTCTGTGTAGTGGTAATGTTGTAGAAAGTTGTTTTAAGATAAGTTGTAGGGCTAGAGTTAGATGCTGGGACACCATTAGTGTCAGCAAGCATTATTAAGGTGGTGCAGACACTGCATTGCACTGTGATTGGGATGCAAAATGCAAAAAATAAACAGATATCAGAAACAAAGCAGAACTAAATATGACTACAAAAAAAAAACTCAACAGAAATTTAACCTTGCTGCCATTACAACCACCTTATTCTTGAGCCGGCTGACACAGTATAAGAGATATGTAATTACCCTAAGTCTTTGGAAGCAAAGGTCTTGCCTATAGACACTGACATCTCCAAACAGGTTGTCAGTAACACACACACTATACCTACTATGGCTCAGACACATAAACTCACTTATTCTGAGGCTCTTAAATGCAATCTAGTCACACCTCAAAGGCCTCCCAGACCCTGTCCTCAGCTACAAAGACAACACTCTCCAGGGCACATGCAACCACATCTCACAATTTCTCAGTCTCTAACCCCTTAACTACTATACAACCAAATATAATGGTCATTGGAGATTTTATTGTGAGACACACCGATGCCCCCCCACCAGACTGAACAAGAAGACAGTCCTAGTAAGTTGCCAGTCGGGGCAAGGATCAGCCAAATCATACATGCACTCAGGACAATGAACCAAAAGTTCCAATATGACTCTGCCATAGTCCACATGGGCATTAATGAGGTGAAATGTACCTCCAGGGGCTATATGACTAGATGAAGAACCTCGTGATACATTTTTCTGATTATGTGTCCCAGGCAAGTATAAGCATACCACTGAACAGCATTCTCCCTTCTCCAAGGATGATACCACAATATAAACAGAAGGTGACTGACTTTAACAACTGCCTTAGTCACTGGTGTCATTCTAAGGGATCCAATATTTGTCAGCTCTGGAGGACATGATCGACAGACCACACTGCTTTACCAGGGATGGTCTGCACCTGACCCCACTTGGTATTTGGATAATGGTCAAAACATTATCTACCCCCTATAGTGACTTTTTAGGTAATGGCAACCTGATAAATAGTCCAACTTAGTAAATTTTACTCAAGATAAACTAAAGATGTTATTGCTCAATATTAGGAGTCTCAACAAGAAGCTCTGCTCCCTGGAATTGCTCCTAGCCCTTGAGAGTGTTAACATTGGTGTAGTTACTGAGGCATGGTTTAAAGCCTCAGAAGGCACCTCAGCAGTGTAAGGCTAAAATAACTTTCCCACATTTAGACTAGCTACTGCACAAGAAGGGGCAATAGGTGGAGGTATATCAATCTATATGAAAGGTAAGCACACCCCAAGATTGGTCAAACAATATGACATTCTTGAACTACTCCATGTCCAATTAACTTTAGGCAAACTTCCATACTATGTGTTTGCTAGCTATGTAGGTCCTCATCTATGACATAGCATAAGATAATAATACCATGTACTTGAATGAACTGCAGTCAATTACCATTCAGTCCAGCACCATATTCATGGGTAATTTCAACTATCCTTCCATAAAATGGGATACACAACAACTAATATGCAGGCTCAAAAACTCCTGAATTTTTTCATTGCAGACACCCTAGAACAGCTGGTCTGCACACCTACTAAGGGTGCAAATATCCTGGATCTGGTGCTCACAAATATGATGGAACATTGCACCCCCCCCCCCCATGTGTAATGTCCTCACAGGTCAGATCAGATCACAAAGCATTCACACTTGAAAAAAATATAAAACCTGAACTCCCAGCAAACCCTGAAAATTTAAGAACTTTTCTAAGGCTAACTACTTCCCACTAAATAATGGCATAGCTAAATTCCAAGCTCCCCAAACTCAGAGAACACTGTGGATTATGCTGCACAGGTATGTAAATAAGTATAAATAGGCTGCACAATGAAGCAAAAAAAAAATCCTGTCCAAAAATATGAAGGGCTATGTCCAACAGGCAACAAACTCCCTCATCAGTCTCAATAAGCAATTCAGGTGAATAATGAAGTCCATCAAAGCCAACTTTGAGGCAAAAATAGCCTCCCAGGCTAAGATAATCATAAGGCATTTTTAAGTTATGTACACAACCTTAAAGTTAACACCCAACAGTGTGCCAAACTAAAAATAAATGGAACTCCATATACTGAACTTGAGGATATAGTAACTTTGCTGGACAATACATTTCATCCCCTATCACCCCAGTTACCCCCCCCCCCCAGGAAAAACTCAGTGTCAGTTCTCCCCAACTATCACTAAAAATCAGGTCCTCGCTACAAAACTAAAAACTCTGCATCAGTGGGTCCTGATAATATCCCAGGATGCTTCCTAAATAGTTTGAAACCCAACCCGTCAGGCCAACTAAAATCTCTGTTCAACTATACCCTCTAGACTGTCTTCGTCCCTAGGAAATGAAGGACTGCGATGGTCATCCCTCTACACAAAGGGAGACCATCAACAGACCCAGGGAACTACATACCCATAATTTAACTAGTCTTATATGCAAGGCCATGGAAAGAATTATCACAGACCTGGTAAAGCGAAGGCACAGGAAATCTTTAAACATTGGACCCATCCTAGTTCAATTTCTTGAAGAGGAGGCCATGCCTACTAAACCTGGTGAATTTCCATGGATAGGCAAAATGGTGCATACTGCCTACTTCGACCCATCAAAGGCATTTGACATAATAGCTCAATCAGGAATTATAGACAAACTCAGAAATTTTGCATAAATCCCTATGATAACACATGAAATTAGGTGGGGGATTGACCTCTACCAAGCAGCTTGTTACTGCTAGTGTCCCACATGACTTGGTACTGGGACCTCTCCTGTTTGAAACATACTTCTCTGAAGTCAAGGCAAATGCAGATGGTCTTTGGCTGACCAAATTTGCTGATGACTGCAAGATGAGTGCAATCAGTGAATATCCCAAAGATGTAGATATCCTCCAGGAAGGTCTGACACAGATAAACAACTGGTACCAGAACCATGGCCTCAAATGCATAATTATACCCTTTTGGAAGATGACCACCCCTGCAAATTATAACACTGATAACACTCCCTTAAGATTAAAACCAGTGGTATGGGATTGGGAACTAAGGTTCAGGTTGACAGTAAACTGGAAAGAGCACGGAATGTGAAAATTCACATAGTTAAAATCTAAGGTGCTACCACTGCATACATGTCACTCCAGTGTAAGTTAATTCTATTAACATAAGGCTAGTTCTTGTGAGTCAGTATTAAGACAGTACATGGTTGTTCCATGACTGCAGGAACAGTTTTTGGTTGGTGGTGGATGCAGCATGTTTTAGTAGTTTTTATATCCCAAACTAAGGAACACCAGAAGACCATGTGATAGCTGACCCAAGAACAAAATTAACATTCCTCCTTTGTCTGTTCTTGCTGTTGATTATGATTCTATATAAATTAAGCCAGTTTACATCGCCACATGGATATTTTGGCATTGCTATACATGCCTGTGACCACAGAATCTTATGTATAATACTTCTAGAATCCATATTATTGAAACTAATGCTTTTAGAAACCTGACAGTTCTTGTCACAAGGAAGGTCAGAGGGTGTTGGTAAAACTGTGGACTGATTCAAAGTTTGGGTATATGTCACCAGGACTGATTAAAAAAAAAAAGAAAGAAAAGAAAAGCATTCCATGAGAAAGGAAGCCTGTTCATATACTAATTGAGAATCTTTTGCATACAAAATATTGTTAGTATGTCAGGAGCAGTATTCCGAATATTTAGTGGAATTTTAGATATCTGTTTTTATTAACTACCTACTATCATGATGTTTTTTTATGTATGATCTCTAACTACTGATATTTTCAAGGCCAACACAGTGTGACATCCTCTGCAAGAGCTACAGAAACCTTACCCAATAACTTCCCCAAAGACTAACCATTCAGAAGTTAATACTGCCAAATGTCTTGAGCTGATGCAGTTACACTGGAAATATGTGCTTTGCAAAGTCAGCATCTCTGAATGGACAATGGTTCATTTTATTTTCTGAGGTCATAGAAATGATTCATTGAATAAGGATGGATAAGTTGCAACTTAGATTTGTTTACCTGTCCTGACAATTTTTATACCACTGGGTTCAGATTAGCAATCAGACATAAAAGGAACTCACGGGACAATCAAAGGGCAGCATGTCCAAATGTCTTTGGGTACAGTAAGAGAATAATACAGGGTGGATTATCAGAGAAAGGGAAATGCACACAATGTGAGAGGTACAAAACAGTGATTAAACACAAGGACTGCAAAGCCAGAGGTCTGATTTAGAGTCCTGTCAAAAGTCTGTCTTCACTTTGTGACATGGAGGATGCAATTTGCTTTCATTCTATGTTCATGCCACATCTAGAACTAAGGATCTGTTAAGTGTGTCCCTTTTCCTAGTAATATTTCCTCTTCTTTCAGCATTTTTATGTTTTTAGCAGTCTTCAGAATCTCTGTGGACTCTGGATAAGTTCATACATTCACTTTGCTTAAGATAATGATTAACAATTAGGCAGAACTACTTTGCTTGGCACTATCACTTACAGAGCATTCTTACAGAGGGATTCTCTCTAGCCATATTTTTCCTGACTCAGTGCCACACTCCAGTAAGCATACCTCTCAACTGTCCAGATTTTCACAGAATGTCCAGGTTTTTATCTCCTATTTTTGGTTTGTTCCTCATAAAATTTGTGGTTTTCTGGCAAATCTTTGAGGATTGAAGTCACTAAATAATACTAAATAACAACAGACTTTTGAATTTCAGACTTCATATCATTCAGAAAATATATAATAATGCAAAATCTGTCATTGTAGCAAATTTCTAAGTTTATAGGAGAAATATTTAAAATCTGTTCCTATTTTTGGACCCCCCCCCCCACACTATTTCTGGCTTTGTCCAGATATCTTGCTCTGAGAAGTTGAGAGGTATGCCAGTAAGTTATCATCAGACTGAAAATTAGACATGCTGTGGGCAGGATTTTATTTGTTGTATGCTGTTATACATACTGAGGTGTTTGATTGTTATTTAATTAGAGTTCACAGTGAAGGCAGGAAGACATTCTATAGCTTTAATCACAGCAAGATAACCCTGAATCATGGTGTTGTTTAAATATGCAGACTCAGATTTCAGAGTTCCATAATTAATGTTAAGATGTTTACTCACTTAACTGTACTGCTACCATCTTGCAAATAGGTTTATAGCTTCATAGGATGATACTAGGCTATTGGCCCAGAGGCCCTTATAAGTCTAGACAAGAATTTCACCCATGTTCCCTCAAAGTCAGCACCTGTTTCCCCTGTCCAGCAGGGACGCAGGTGGGATCCCAGGGTTATATTTTCTGTTTCCTATCCAGTCGTCCAGGTTCCTCTTAAAGTGGGCTAGAGAGGTACTCTGCTTGACATGAAGAGGAAGTCTATTCCACAGATGGGGGGAGTCTTTGAGACACAAATCTATCCCACCAATAAGTTCTATTAATGTCACAGACCAGGTTAAGGCCCTCCATGTGGGTTGGGCGAGTGGAGATTGTCTTATGGATATGCAGCAACTCCATCAAGGCTGGGTTTGAAATGGCCTTGTATGCCAGACACAGGTCACCTCTGAGCAGTCTATATGAGCCTGAGTAGAGGGACAGGGCTTTTAGGCTATCTGTATAGGATAGGTGTTTGAGACCCTGGATTTTCCTGGTCAGGAACTTCTGTGGTCTCTCCAACTGCTGCATGTGCTTGGCAAGGTACATCCCAAAGGGGGCATTGTACTCGATAATGGGTCTGATAAGGGAGGAGTGCAGGTATGGTATGACCTCCTTGTTCCTGGATGAAATACCCTTATTTATGAGGTGGGCCATGTAGAAAGCATTCTGTACAATGGAGGCAACGTGGTGGTCAAAAGTCAGGCTGCTATCAACCTGGGTGCCCAAGTCCCTCATGACTGATTGCATGCTTAGTACATTGTTATTATGGGGATGATATTTTCCCCAAAGGGAATTATGATAGATTTCTTGGCATTCAGTTTGAGGCCATGCTTCTGGCACCAGTAATTAGTTTGGGTAAGGCCTTCTTGGAGGATGTTCACATCACTAGGGGAATATAAGACAGTGCCCAGCTTGCAGCCATATGCAAACTTGGTCAGCCACAGACCACTCGTTTTGGCTTGTACCTCAGAAAAGTATATCCCAAACAGTAGAGGCCCCAAGACTGATCCTTGGGGTGCACTGCTTGTTACAGGTCTACTACTAGAGGTGACTTCCCCTACTTTGACTGAGTGGGTTCTATCAGTGAAACAGTTAGCTACCCATCTGGTAACATATGGGTTGATGCCTAGCTGGGAGAGTTTATCTATTATGCCCGAATGGGAAATAGTGTCAAAGGCTTTGGCTAGGTCAAGGTAGGTGGTGTACACCATCTTCCCCTTGTCCATGGCTTTGGTGACTGTTTCAAAGAAGTCAACCAAGTTTAACAGCTTCAGGGTGAACGATGTGGGATGTAGTAGGATAGTAGAGAAGAGAGTGAGGGGCAGGCAGTGAGTTTGTTGAGTATAGAGTGAGTTATACAAAGCTGTGATAGTAACAGTTGTTGAGGAAATTCTAGCCACTGCAGTGTATTTAGTGAAAGGCAGTGGTAAGAGGTATAAGGTTGATTTGTGGCAAATTTTGCTATTTTGTTATAGGTTTGATCCAGCTTAGCAATTAAACTGGATTGTAAGTTTGTCAGGATTGGAGAGGCATAGAGTAAGCTGGGTAGTAGGAATGCCTAAGCTAGAGAAAGTTTAGATTCTGAAGTAAGGAATTTTTTGTTCCTATAAAGTAATCCCAATTTTTGATGAGTTTTTTTGATATACTGTTGGACATGTAGGTCAAATTTTAATTGATCATCAATAATGGTACCAAGGAGCTTTGTTTACTTCACCACCTTTCTATGCCTGTTAATATCAGGTGTTGCAATAGGAACTGAGTACTGCCAGTGCTCGCAAGGGGCTTTACCGACTTTCAAAGACAGTCAAATACTTTGCATTTTTTTTTTTTTTTTTTGTAACCAGTAGCACATGGAGCAGATAAAGCTCCATGCACTACAAGGAATTATGATCCGATCTCAGATTGTAACCCTCCATTATGTGTTCTTGACATGGATGCTTCACTGTCAAGCTGAATTTCTTGGCATCCATATCCCTAACACATAATAATGTGGTTATGTTTGGAGACATAATCATAATCCTCTATACTGAGTTGCAGAAATCAATGGCTGATAACCCAAAAGACCACTGGAAAGACAATAAAATACTGTTTCATAGAGATGCATGCATTAACAAGAATGTTGGGCAGGTTTCTGATCACAGATGGCAGAGCATTTTAGTAATTGTTTCAGGGGTCTATATTAGAACATCAAAGTTTCAAAACTTCGAATGTTCTAATATCGACCCCTATTCAGCGAAAGCTGAAAATATCGAAGCAACAGAAAGCCAATTTTTTTCCTAGGGAAAGAATTTGGTTGTCCGTTTCTGTTGCTTCGGTATTTTCAGCACTGTGGTAGAAAGTTACGGGTTGGGTTCAGGTAAGTGTGCGATTGAGTGTGGGTTAGGTAAGTTAGGGTTAGGGCGCGGGTTAGGTATGTGTGAGATTGTGTGGACATGAGGGTTAGGGCGGGTTAAGTGAGTTAGGGTTAGGGCGCATGTTAGGTATGTGTGCGATTGTGTGGACGTGAGGGTTAGGGCGGGGTAGGTGAGTTAGGGTTAGGGCGCAATGTGCGATAGTGACGGACCTTAGGGTTAGGGTTTGGGTTAAGGTAAGTGGATAGTTAGTGGTGTGTGTATAGTTTAGTGTAGGGTTAGGTGTAAGATTTTAAGTGTATGTGTGTGGATTGCTGTTTGTTTGGTGTGCTTGTGTTGTGCGTATGTGTTTTGGAACAGCAAATATTTTCCCTAGGAAAAAATTTGCTGTTTTGTATGTTCAATGTTTTCAGCTTTCTCTGAATAGGGGTCGATATTAGAACATTCGAAGTTTTGAAACTCTTATGTTATAATATAGACCCTTGTTTCAGTAATATTGTTAAAAAGAGTCACCAAAGGGCTCCTCCTTCTCACTCTTGGGGAGACACAGAATCCTTACCTCAACTTAGATCTGAAAAAAAAAAAACTTCTACCAGTTATTAAAAATACAGGCACACAGTGTGCAAGTAGTTGGATGAAGAGTGAGTGATAAACTGGAGAAAGGGTTTGTGAAAAATCTTTATAGAACTGAAAATGTACTTTGTTTATTGTTAACCAAATGCTCTTCATTTTTCTAAGGCTGTGTTACTTCAGAGTTAAATCTATTTAAGATGTTAGGTGGGGTGCAGAAGCTCTATACAATATCCAGAGCCATTTTTTTCATCACCAGATTGCATTGTGGAATGGAGTTTTGTTGAATTAGTATCTTAGACTTTCTCCATAGAAGTTCGGTTCTTTGTGTTGAAATTCTTACAAAAGTACTGAGTACACCAACAGCTGATAACCTACTTCCAAAGTATATACATCTTATGGAGTAACACATTGCCAGAATAGTTCAAATAATCATTACTTACAGCCTGGTAAATGAAAGTGTACCCATCATTTGTGAAGACAGCTTAGTTATTCCATCTCGTAAGAAATGTTCATCTTAAGTGGCATGTATAATTGTACTGCTCTCCAAACCTCTCTGGTCAGTGTCTTGGAAAAGAATGTATACACCCAGCATTGCATAAGCCGGAACAGAGTGTACTCACCACACTCGTAAAGTTAGTCAATTCTGTTCTTAGCCATTTCAACAAAAATAAGCATATTTCAGGTATCTTTCTAGGCCTGTCAAAATCTTTGGTTGTGCATGCCTTTAATCAAATCTGGTATGATCCGGTCTTGGTTAATCAAAGTAGTTTATTCAAATCCATTTTAATTGAATACTATGGGTTTTATCATGGTGTGGATGGGAGGAGAAATGGCGTAGGCATTATCCTGAAGGAATAGTATACTAAGAGTGTTTTGGAGGTGAAAAGAGTGTCGGATAGAGTGATGTTTATGAAACTGGAAATTGATGGTGTAATGATGAATGTTGGTAGTGCATATGCTCCACAAGTTGGGTGTGCAATGGATGAGAAAGAACATTTTTGGAGTGAGTTAGATGAAGTGGTGATGACTGTACCCAAGGGTGAGAGACTGGTGATTGGAGCAGATTTCAATGGGCATGTTGGTGAAGGGAACAGAAGGGAAGAGGAAGTGATGGGTAGGTATGGTGTTAAGCAAAGGAATGCAGAAGGTCAGATGGTAGTGGATTTTGCGAAAAGGATGGACATGGCTGTGATGAATACGTATTTTAACAAGAGGGAGGCGCATAGGGTGACATACAAGAGTGGAGGAAGATGCACAGAGGTGGATTATATCTTATGTAGAAGGGCCAATCTGAAGGAGATTGGAGACTGTAAAGTGGTGGCAGGAGAAAGTGTAGTTAGGCAGCATAGGATGGTGGTTTGTGGGATGACATTGGTGATCAAGAAGAGGAGGATGAGTGTGAGAGCAGCACCAAGGATCAAATGGTGGAAATTGAAAAAGGGTAATTGTGAGGTGATGTTCAGGGAAGAGTTAAGACAGGCACTGGGTGGCAGTGAAGAGTTACCAAATAGCTGGGTAACTACAGCAGAGCTCGTAAGAGAGATGGCTAGAAAGGTGCTTGGTGTGACATCTGGAAAGAGGAAGGTTGACAAGGAGACCTGGTGGTGGAATGAAGAAGTACAGTAGAGTATACAGAGAAAGAGGTTGGTGAAGAAGAAGTGGGATTGTCAAAGTGATGAAGAAAGTAGACAAGAGTATAAAGAGATGAGGTGCATGGCAAAGAGAGAGGTGACGAAGGCTAAGGATAAGGCATATGAAGAGTTGTATAAAAGGTTGGACACTAAGGAGGGAGAAAAGGACCTGTACCGATTGGCTAAACAGAGGGACCAAGCTAGTAAAGATGTGCAGCAGTTAAGGGTGATAAAGGATAATGAGGGAAATGTACTCACAAGCAAGGAGAGTGTGTTGAGCAGATGGAAAGAGTACTTTGAGGGGTTGATGAATGAAGAGAGTGAGAGGGAGAGAAGGTTGGATGATGTGCGGATAGTGAATCATGAAGTGCAGTGGATTAGCAAGAAAGAAGTAAGGATAGCTATGAAGAGGATGAAGAACGGAAAGGCTGTTGGTCCCAATGGCATACCTGTGGAAGCATGGAGGTGTTTAGGTGAAATGGCAGTGGAGTTTTTAACTAGATTGTTTAATGAAATCTTGGAAAGTGGGAGGATGCCTGAGGAATGGAGAAAAAGTGTTTTGGTCCAAATTTTTAAAAATAAGGGTGATGTGCAGAGCTGTAGTAACTACAGAGGGATTAAACTGATCAGTCACAGCATGAAGTTATGGGAAAGAGTAGTGGAAGCTAGGTTAAGAAGGGAGGTGATGATTAGTGATCAGCAGTATGGTTTCATGCCAGGAAAGAGCACTACAGATACGATGTTTGCTCTGAGAGTGTTGATGGAGAAGTACAGAGATGGTCAGAAGGAGTTGCATTGTGTCTTTGTGGATTTAGAGAAAGCATATGACAGGGTGCCTAGAGAGGAGTTGTGGTATTGTATGAGGAAGTCAGTAGTGGCAGAGAAATATGTAAGAGTAGTACAGGATATGTACGAGGGTAGTGTGACAGCAGTGAGGTCTGCAGTGGGAGGGACAGATGCGTTTAAGGTGGAGGTGGGATTACATCAAGGATCAGCTCTGAGCCCTTTCTTTTTTGCAATGGTGATGGACAGGTTGACAGATGAGATCAGACAGGAGTCCCCGTGGACTATGATGTTTGCAGATGACATTGTGCTCTGTAGTGAGAGTAGGGAACAGGTGGAGGAGACCCTGGAGAGGTGGAGATATGCTCTAGAGAGAAGAGGAATGAAGGTCAGCAGGACTAAGACAGAATATATGTGTGTGAATGAGAGGGAGGATAGAGGAATGGTGAGGATGCAGGGAGTAGAGGTGGCGAAGGTGAATGAGTTTAAGTACTTGGCATCAACAGTTCAGAGTAATGGTGAGTGTGAAAGAGAGGTGAAGAAGAGAGTACAGGCAGGATGGAGTGGGTGTAGAAGAGTGTCAGGAGTGATTTGTGACAAGTACCAGTAAGAGTGAAAGGGAAGGTCTACAAGAGGGTAGTGAGACCAGCTATGTTATATGGGATAGAGACAGTGGCACTGACAAAAAGGCAGGAGTCAGAGCTTGACGTGACAGAGTTGAAGATGTTAAGATTTGCACTGGGTGTGGCGAGGATGGACAGGATTAGGAATAAGTATATTAGAGGTCAGCCCAGGTTGGAAGGTTTGGAAACAAAGCCAGACAGGCAAGATTACATTGATTTGGACATGTGCTGAGGAGGGATGCAGAGTATATTGGGAAAAAGATGCGAAGGATGAAGCTGCCAGGTAACAGGAAAAGAGGAAGGCCTAAGATAAGGTTTATGGATGTGGTGAGAGAGGACATGCAGGTGGTTGGTGTGACAGAGCAAGATGCAGAGGACAGGAAGAAATGGAAACAGTTGATCTGCTGTGGCGACCCCTAACGGGAGCAGCCGAAAGAAGAAGAAGAAGA
This sequence comes from Protopterus annectens, assembly GCF_019279795.1. Taxonomy (NCBI): domain Eukaryota; kingdom Metazoa; phylum Chordata; order Ceratodontiformes; family Protopteridae; genus Protopterus; species Protopterus annectens. Next base: position 1,730,306,869 of record NC_056737.1, on the reverse strand, counting down.
CTATGGGTTTAGTTTTCTGAGATTATATAACTCTGGGGATAATGAAGTTTTTCCCTTACCCCTAAGACTGAGTGAGCTTGAACTTTATATATATATATATATATATATATATATATATATATATATAGAGAGAGAGAGAGAGAGAGAGAGAGTCATTGGGTTTAGGGTGTACAGCCTTCTACATTGGAGTGCCAAGGTATTGCACCCCTACAAAAATGCTTAATTGTATTTTCAAAATTAAAGTCAACATTTTGAGTTATTGGTTTTCTGTGGATAATGATATGCTATGCAATGTTTTTTCTGTTCAGTGAGAAGCCATGCATACTTGTATCAGGCAAAGAATCAGAAAGTTCATTTAGCCTCCACTAAGGGGTATCATATTTAACTCCAGATCCTTGGAGTAGAGGGATGGTCCTTTGGTAATGACCCAAGTTTGCTTGTTAGCTTTGGCACTGGAAAAGAAGGGTGGAGGCGAGGCAAGATGGGAAGGAGTGGCTTTTTGCATGCTTGCACACTCTAGGAGGAAGAGAGGGGGGTTCTACTGTTGATCTGATATGATCCCAATGACAGAGTAATGCTGTAATCATGTGACAGACTAGCACTGCTTAGACAGTGCAGTGATGTAGTGGTTTGCATTGTCATCTCACAGCAAGAGGTTCTCCGGTTCGATTCTCAGCTGGGGTGCCTTCTGCATGGAGTCTGCATGTCCTCCCTGCATTTGTATGGGTTTCCTCTGGGTGCTCCGGTTTCCTCCCACATTATAAAGACATATGTATGGAGCATTTCTCCCCAGGTCTCCACTGAAAATTAGCTCATTCCAAGTCGTTCTGTCCCATTACACAAATGTTAAGTAAAATAAATAAATAAATAAAGTTCAACACAGAAAGAGAGACTCGAAGTAGCTGACACTACATTTGATGATTCATATGACATTAGTACTTCTGTCCATTTAGAGCATACATAAAGTCCTCTGGAGTGCAGGACAACATATGTGATACAGCTGTCTGCTCTGCTCTGAGCCATTTCAACATAACGCACCAAATGAGTTGTCCTAGTGCAGGGAAGCAGTACTGGGGACACTAACACACAAATGGAGCTATAGGAGCAGCCCTAGAGAGCAGCTGATGGTCAGCTGAAGGGGATGCAAAGAGGGGCATATCTGGTGTCATTAATAAACCATTCCATAATTCCACTACTATTACACTATACCATTTGGCTATTATTTTAAATTTCCTCTTTTGTTATGTTTTATTAGATTTGCACCTCATACTTCTATTTTATTTGGAAATGTTCTTTATTTGTACAGTAAAACAGAGCTTTGCTCCTAAAGGCTCTGTGTTCAAGTATCAGATCACCTCTTACCCTTCCATAGGATAAGCTATAAAAATCCCTGTGCATAAATAATTCTCCAGGTTTAATCCTGATGGCTCTCAATGCCATGTAAACTAATATTTTCTCATGTCTATGTTTATAATAGATAAAAGAATGGCAAAGGTGTTGCCAAAATTGATAGATATGGATCAATGTGGTTTTGTGGAGGAAATGTAAACATATCAGAACAATGATGATCCAGAGGGAAGTAGAATGTAAGAAAATACTGTTGCTGCTGGTGCCTCTTGATGCAAAGAAAGCAATCCACAGAGTAAACTGGGATTTTATGAGTAGAGCAATGGAAGCATTTTCATTCCCTGCTGTAATAATAAGGTTAATTAGGAGGATATACGAGAGATTGGAGGCAAAAAAATAATGCAGAAGGATTCCTCTCTGGCAAGTTGGGTCTGATCAGAGGAACTAGACAGGGATGTCCTGTTTCCCCTTTGTTATATACTTTATATTTAGAGACATTGGCAAAGAAAATAAGGGACTCAGAAATTCAATGATATAATTGGCATTGTAATCAAGAAAGTTTGGATTTATTTGCAGACAATATTATTTTGTACCTGATAAAACCAGAAAAAGACATCTCAGTGTTGTAGAACATCTTGAGGCAGTTTTACATTTTTTGAGATATAAAATTAATGAAGATAAAACAAAGGCTATAGCTGTAAGCTATGTACCCACACATGAATTGGTTCAGCAATACCTGAGTACATGATGAAATTAAGTATTTAGGAGTATGGATTAGAAAGGATTTTGTTATGGTAGGTAAGGATACATGGGAAGAGACTAAACAAACGTTAATACAGAAATTGAGAAAATGGAAGCTGATGTTTATGGATAGCAAGATGCAAGCAGTGAAAATGTTTTAGACCCTTTAGTTTTATACACAAGTCAGGCATGTTTTTATTAACCAGAGGAGAAGTTGTGGAGAGTAATTAATAAAGAGTTGAAGAATTTTATCTGGGAGGGGAAGAGGGCACGAATCAAGTGGGATAAATTAATTTTTCAAATAGAACAAGGAGGTTTAGGATTACCTGATTTGACAGGATATTTTAGAGCTACACAAGCAGAAAGCTACAATTCAAAGTCAAAAGGGAGGGGATTCAAGAAATTGGGAAAGAGTGGGACTTTGGACACAGATCCTTAAGGGGAATAATGAAAGCCATACAGAATATTATATTCACAAAGTAGCAGAAAGTATTTCTATGAACTAAGCCAACACAAGCATGGAGAAAGGACATTTTGCCAATACAATTGCAATTAGGAATATAGCAAAATAGGCAAGAGAGTGCTGGAATTTATTGGAGAAAACTGGCAAAGAAACCAAGGTATTGGGGGCAAATAACTAGACAGGAAAAGGTAATAGAATGGGAAGAGGCCAAGAAGCCATTTGGACTGCAGATTAGAGACTGCCTTCCTTGTCAGGGTTTGATATCTAACTATAGGCAAAGAGAAAGGGACAGGGGAATCCTAAGTGAAAGACCTGCTCTGGTAATTTTTTTAGTTGAATGTAGAACAGAAACTGCTGTTAAAAAAGTGATAATTAGTACAGCATACAAAAATGACAACTATAGGAATCAATCAGAGGAGGTTAGAAAAGACTAGAAAGATAAGTTAGATAAGCAATTCACAAAAAAAAACAAAAAAAACAATGAGAGGACATGTATGTGTGGCTTCCAAGTATGCAACAAAATCTAGAAAATTTTGGATTTTTGCTTGGAAGTGTTTGCATATATATATTTATACTGCAAGCAGATTTTAAAGTTTTTTTCCTCAGGTAAATGGCAAATGCTGGAGGTGTGATGGGGAAGAAAGAGGTAACCAAGAACATATGTTGTAGGAGTGTTATGAGCTGGCAGATTCAAAAATTCCTTACAGAGTAATCTGTCAGAAATATTGAGTGAGCAAATGGGTGTAAATAGGGAAATAATTTTTTTGAGCAGGGAGAATTGTCTAGACATAGTAAGGCCTTGCTAAGTCTAATTCTGGTGACTGCCAAAAAAGCAATTACTAGAAAATGGAAATCAGAATCTAAACCAAGTGCATTTGATGTAGTGAATATTATAACAGATAAAATAACTGGAAGTGGGACCTTTAGAAAATGGGTAAAAGCAAATTACATGGAAAAATGGAAACCTGAGGAAACCATATATGCAAAATAATGTTTTGAAGGAGGAGTGAGATTTAAGGGAAGGCAGGAATTGAGCAATTTATACCATGCTGGATTGATGATAGATATACAAATTCCTGTCTAGTTATTTGCCCCCAATACCTTGGTTTCTTTGCCAGTTTTCTCCAATAAATTCCAGCACTCTCTTGCCTATTTTGCTATATTCCAATGTCATGTATGATGTTTGTAACTAGGACCATGTTAATATGGTTTGTTTCTTTTACATAAATTTATGTTTGCCTATGTCTTAAGGGATAATTCAATAAAGGTGTTAAAATACTTTCTCATGTCTCTCCAGAGCCATGTACCTTATAACTTCAACTTGCATCCCGTTGTTGTATGCATCTTTTTTTTCTTATACATTAGGGATGTCCTTAAGGTAATTAAACATTTCAATCATTTATTCTTCCTTACATTTTTTTAGATGTTGCACATACTGTGCTCACATAGGCTCTCTTTATATTGCTTACTGCGCAGAATGTGCATCTTTTTTCTTAACCTGCACTTACAATGATGTGATCTCTACAAATAGAAACAATACTATAAACAGGTCTTTACACAGAGTGATAATGAGCTTTTGTTTTCTACTGAGGGTGTTCTTCCTGTGTATTCATTTATTCCACTAGCTTTCCTTGTTGCTCCCTCACATAGCTTATTTACCTCTAAGCTATTAGAACTACACCGGATCCCTCATATCATTTATTGCCGTTACTACTTTCTATCAAGCTGAATGCACTTAGCTTGAATGGCATTTTTTTGCACCATCCAGTTTGCATTTACTGAGGAGCCAAGGAGCAATTTTGTTTGCACTTTTTCTTTTGGTGATCTCCAACTTTCCTGAGGAGGCATTAAATAGGGGACTGCTTAGGGTGCTTGACAGTCTAGTAGTAGTTCTGGTTGCCTGTCTGTGTCGATCCAATTCCTGCAGTCCTGGTTTGTCTCCTTCTTCCTTCTGTCTTATCAGCCAACAAGTTTCCAGACTTATTACTCTCTACCCATAACCTTGTAGCTACGCTGTGGAGATACAGCTGCAATTTCCCCAACTTTAATACTGATAGCCCTCTATGCTGCTGCTTATATTGTTTGATTAAAGGTGGATTCCAGAATGTGGCCGCCCTTCATGTCTTCCATGCAGATGTCAAAAACCGCCTCATGCTTCGATATGAGCTTGCTCTTTCTGTATATCAGTATTATCTTGCCCCCCCCCCACACACACACACACAGGTTAGGTAACTTCAATTTTAATATTTCCTATCAAGTGAGGAATGGGAAATTGCCCATTGGATTCTGTACTCCATTTGTCTCTTCCTTGACAAACCTGCTCTGGATCTTTGGGAATTAGTGGATTCATGGGAACGGGTCAGAGGTATGGGGTATCAACTGCCTGACTGGGTCAAATCTGAATATTACTGTTAAGTGATCAGTAACCAATACAGGGATCAGCTCTACCTCCCTCACACAGTTTTCATCCTCCTAAAAATGATGTAATAGTTCAATTTACTGGCTGACCTCCCTAGCAGCATGTTTAACATATATTAGTCCTTTCTGAGGTGTAAACATCTTCACATACGCCAGCCCATTATCATGGCATAGCCAGTTAAGCCCTTACTGGACTTTGACAAGCCTCTCTGCTTTAGTGTCTGCTATATTTTCGATGGAGTCTACTAACACATCACAGTAACTGAGTAGTATAGAAAGAAAACAGCCCTCCCCTTGCACCTCTGCCTCACTAAGGCAAATCTCCAAAGAACTGGAGAGTATCTGTTTTAGGGCCATGCACTAATCCCAGTAATATGTGAGTGAACAGTGAGTTGAACATCCTTAATAACCAGCTTCCTGTACTGACAGGTGCTGCTCAAATTTCCATTTCCATCCTTATTTGGCATATACCATTATACCTACCCCAGCCTAAGATACCCCTGTTAAGGCTGAATAGTTTCTCTCCTTCCCTCATGTTATTAAGCAAGTATTTAAAATGTCTAGCAACTTTGCATTCCTACATAAAAACAGGAAGTTGAAAAAAGCATTAACCACTCTTTGTTTAACTTAATAAGGGGTACTTCATCAATGAAAATGTACTGTACAACATAGAATCAAATGACAATAAATGAACAATTAGGTCCAGTAGGAAGAGCAAGTTGTTTAACCCATGAAATATGTGGCAATCGCTGCTCAAAAGATTATTCTGACACAGTTCAGTAGGCTCGCTGCAAGTTTCATGAACCCTGTAGTGGAAACCTGCACATATTTCTTGAACAATTACACAAAAACAGCTAACAGCAACCAAAGTTCTCATCTACCATCAACTAGTCACCATATCTCTCAACCTCATAGAGCAAGAAATCTGGACAAAGCCATAAATAAAACTGGGACAAAGACCCCAAAATAGGGGCAATTTTAAATATTGCTCCTACAAACTTTGAAAGTTGCTAGAGGGACAGGTTTTGCATTAGCAGGAATTTTCTGAGGGGTATGAAGTCAGAAATCAGTTGTCTGTTGTTATTTTCTAACTTTAGTCTTTAATGATTTGCTGATAATTTGCTAGAAAATCAAAATTTTATGAAAAATGGACCAAAATATGAGGCAGAAATCTGGACATTCTGTGAAAATCTGTACAGTTGAGAGGTATGCAAGTCACTTCTAATTCTTTGTCCTTTTTGCAGCCAGATGAGTTGAGCAGTGTTTGCAAGAACCCTCTCTGTACCCTTAGCTGTGATCACTTTCAGCTATATGGCTACTGTAGCCACTACATATGCCCAACAGTGGCTGTTCTGAGTTTTAGTCTTCATCCCTTCCTTGTTAGTGTCCAGTCCTTCCAGAGCAACAAACCAATTGCCACTTGACAGATCAGTGGTATAATTTGCCTAGTTGGGGTCTTTCTAGGCAGCTCCACATTACTCCATGACCTTCATTATTACTGAAGAATGATATTTGGGCTGTTGTGATGTGGATTTGCTGGGGCCAAGAAAACAATAGCAAACTTTCTTGAACCTGTCACCTTCTCTGATCACTCCAAAGTGGGAGAGTTTTTAACATGATAGGGCTTGGCAGGTTGGTTAGATGTATTTAGGACATCCATAGCTGGAATGTGGACCTACAAGAACTGTACTGCAGCTTCCAGGTAGGATAATTCATATTCCCTTCCTTCCAATTTCACCTACATGGTCACCAAAAATGTATTTTTCCTGGGCACTGCATTCTTATGGCATACTGAATGGGCTTCTTGTCAATTCCCTCTTCGGTTTCACATCCTCTCTGGCATAGTCTTGAAGCAGCTTGGCATGGGTTCATGACAACATGAAGGATTTAATTTCCTTCACTGTATGCAGCAGGAGACATTTGTCATTGAAGTTTAGGACATGTGTAATGATCTGTCTCAGCATGCCACCATTGTGGCTTATAGGTTCACTGTTCTGTGCATCCTGTCTATTGTAATGGACTATGAGTACCTGATGTTAAGAGCTTTAAGCAGATGTTCTTCCTGGAATCAACAAATGTTACTACCTTCAGTTTTCTCCATCAAGCCCACAGAAAAGAGTTTATTCCTCTGATGTCTGTTTCAAGATTGAGCAGCTTTTCCTTCAGTTTCGCTCTTTAGGTCATGTTGTGGCTCACAGTCAGTCAATCGATGCTTTTCTTCACTGCCATTATTGATCAGGATCTTGGGATTTGCAGTGCCCCCTCTTACTAAGTGATCCATAGATAGCACACAAAATAAAGTTCACGGCTTTTGGGGAAAGAATAAAGACATTTATAGTGGAGCAGAATGGCTGAGCTGTTCACCATACCATTTTAAGCTCTGCCCCTTCACCACTCCATTTGTATATTTAAATCTTCAAGCATGTTTGGTTCAGAAATGTCTTAATCAAGAATAGTAATATGTTGTCTCATATACCTTTCCTGTTATTGTTCTTAATATGATGAGTTTCATATCTCCTAAACACTCTCCTTCATTACAAGCAGAACATGTCTGCTTACAAATGAAATTCACATTTTTTTCTTACAAAGACATGATTTGCCATCTTTAGTGACACTGCACTAGTAACTTTATAATGTATCATATGGTTAATATATGTTCTCCCTTTGAAGTTGCTAGACTATTTAATATAAATTGTACTTCTTATGCTGTTTGCAGAATATATATAAATAAATATAAATTTGCTTCCATCTTGGTGGAAATTATTGGTAGAATTCCTTCTTTGTTGTCCTGGAAAATTTGGGTTGTTTTTAAAAGACGGAACATTCAGATTGTCGAACATTTGTCATATACAACCTGAATGGTAAACATGCAAACAGGTTTTTGGGTAGAGATGGGTTTGGGGATTAGGGGAGTGGCAGGTTGCCTATGTGGCTTTATGTAAGTTAGGTTTAGGGTTAGGTAAGGGATTAGTGCATGAGAGTTTCTGTGATGTTTGTATGTGTTCTGTGTCCAAGATGTCAAGCATAGTGGTAGTGTTATGGAAAGGGTTTTTCTAAGATCAGGTGTAGGGTTGGTGTTAAGGTTAGGGTTATCCAGTATTAGTAAAGTGGAATGGTGGGGTAGGGCTAGAAATGGTACAGAGCAAGACAACATAAATTATTAGTCAAACAGCAAAAATAGTTGGTCTAAAGATGAACTTGTATAGCTTGGGCAATAGTAGAATAGTAGAAACAGATCTGACATGATTTTGGATCCACACAGTAACAAGTCAAGGCAGTAGGATGATTCTTAAAATAAGAGGTATAGAAAGCAGAAGGGGACACTGCTGGCAAACAGCTAGCATTCAGTTTATATTCTTTTATCACAAGTATTATGGTGTAAATATTCAGCTGATCACCAGAAAGTATAGTGAATTCACAGTTATGAATATTTAATAGAAAATATGGTTTGTACTATGAAGACAGCGCACAGGGGTTAGTTGTTCTTTAGAAGGGCTTGCTAAGTCTTTGATTTTCTTCCACTAACAGATTTATACTTTCATATGCTCATATTTTGACACTGCTGTCTGTTGATATTGCTGTAGCAGCAGAAAATAAAAGCTGGCTGTGTGCTTTTATTTCACTGCTGAACAAGTGATTAAAATGATAGTTTCTGGATGTAAAGCAGGCTGTTCCCCAGTTTTGTTTCATATGTTTTTGATTAAATGTAATTTTACAACTTGTTATGCTCTGGGAACTTGAACTAGGGTGTGGTTTTGCTTCACAGAAAAATTATTAGTATGTTTCTATGCTGGCGCCTTTCACACTATATCAAACAATATAAAGCAACAGTGCTTGATATATATTAAATAGTATTCAGGGAGGAGTTTTATTTCAGTTTATTTTAGTAGCATGCAGAGCAAAAAGTATGTACTCATTCAAAATGTTGTAACCAGTAACAATAATTAAAACATACTATAAAGAAAATTAATACTTAAAAAAAAAATTACCACAAAACAGTATGCAACCTCTATAAAGACACATTTTCTGCTTCAGGACAGGCTTGATAGAAAGTATGGCATTTTATGAAAATTGTTTAACAAAACCATGGGAATTAAAAAGAGTATTATTAAATGTTGACTTTTTATAACACACATAATATTTAATCTCAGCAGTCGTGTTGTACTTGATTGTGTTTAAAGTAACTTGGTATCTTCATTTAGTTAACTATATGCATCATATTAGTACACACAACACCACAATTATGCTCCAAAACAGGGAAGAAAATGACTTTGAAGTATCTTCCTAAATTAAGAAAGGTGCTCAAACAAAGAGCAGTGCCTAACAAGATGGGTATTGCAAGGAAATTATGGGTTTTCCAGCAAAGATGTGAGGCCGGATACTGTGGGCAGAGGACATCCACACCTGTGGAAGACCCACTACTTCCATGTAATTCACACTTTCAAGGGCATTATTGCATTAGTGTGCTTAGAAAATGTCTATCTGCTAAGTTTTGCATTTTCTATTAAAATATATGTGAATTTTAATAAAGCAGTCAAATTATATTAATGTGGATAATGAAATGAGGTGCACTTTACAAGTTCCACTTACAATAGATAGTTCAGAAATTATTAATATTGTTAAAAATAATTGGAAGATTGTTCTAGGGAATCCAGGTCTTACTAAAGTTATAGGTGAATGTTCACAGTTTGTGTTTAAAAAAGTTGTAAATCTTAAATTATTACTTGAACAGGACTAGATTAGTGAGTTCAGACTTGGTAGTAGAACTCTTGGTACTTTTGCATGTAAGCGATGTCAGTTTATAAGCAATGTTATTTCCATCACTTTTGAACATATCAGGTTTGTTTTTGAGGCCAAAAACAGATTTCATTGCCACAGCAGTGATATTGTTTATGTGGCCAGATGTGACACATTTTCCCATTGCTATGTAGGTAAAAGTGTTAGGGAGTTGTGGTACTGACTAAGGGAACACGTTAAAGTCATTAAGATTAAAGATTTTTCCAATGCCCTGGCCAAGTACAGTGTAGAAGTTCAGGATTTAAAAAGTTTCATTTCACTGTGCTTGAACAAATTATGATAGTAAAGTTTGTATCTAGTTGTAAAAATGTATTAGAAGTAAGACAATACAAATAGCAAGTGTTTTTGAGGGCTGACCAAGCACCAAGGTTAAATGGAAATTTAAATCTGAAATGTTTGTTGAAACTTAAAGTTACATGATTGTCTAAAATATGATAAAACATTATTGGCAAATATGTTTTTCTTATTATCATTTTTGTATTTAATCGTTTGATGCATTTTTTATTTTTATTTTTGTATATTCAAAGTTTTTTCATTAAGGGAGATGTGGTATGTGACTTTATGGACTTTTTACAGGCTTAGCGTATTTCTTTAAAAGGAAGTGTTTTAAAAGGAAGATTGAGAGCTCAGTGTCTGTTATTCTAAAAGTGTATTAGTTCTGGTTTAAGCACTTGGGCTTCAGGCCAGTTATTTTACGTTAAGAAGGATTGCGGTCTGCACTCTTGTGGGAGGAGAGGCTGGACTCTGCCCTTCTGAGCAGGGAATTTCTGGTTAAAGGCTTATAGTGCCTGCATATTCTAACTGTTTCTTACTGAAATTGGTACACCTTGTTTGCTGTAGCATAGACTAGATCCAGGCCTGCTGAATCTAGCTTTATTTGCATGCTTGTTGTTTGTTTATTTCCTGAAATGCTAATTCCACCTAAAAGCGGCCTTTTAGCACTTCTGTGGATCCCTAGTGATATCTGCATTGCTTACTGTACTTATTTCCTTGTTTCACTTGAAAGAAAGTTACTGTTTGTCGTTTTGCATTTAAGTTTCCTGTAACACATTGCATTTAAGTTACCTGGCACTTGCTCACTAAAGCAATTATATAAGTCAGCTCTAAAAATTAAAAGCACTACACCCTCACAAACTCCCTTGAGTACCTTGTTCCCCACTGGCCCTTTTTTCAATTATAAAGGAATTCCCAATACTATTCTAGCATGTCCAAAGGTCAGTTGTCAATCTCCTCTCGGTCCAGCTGGTGAATCTGGGAATCTTGAGGCAATGTTACAACTGCCTCATGTACACAGACAACCCTCTCCTCCTCCCAACAAATTCCAACACATGTGAGAGATGCAACCATATAGCCAAACTGGAGGCTAAGCTCTCTCAACTCAGTACTGGCGTAACCAGTCAGGAGGAGAAGGAAACCACACTCACTACAATTCCAGTCTCACATAGACCTACCACGACAACAAACCAAACACATAAACACACAAAAACATACTGGAGGCTCTAAATAAAAATCTGCCTAAGCAGCAGAGACCTCCAAAGCAGACACCCAAGCAACCGCTACCCCAAAACAAAACAACACATAGCTCACAACGCCAGTGTGCAGAACAGTCAAAGCCCTTAAGGCTAAACAACACACCTGATACACTTGTAATAGGTGACTCTATCGTCAGGCACACTGGCGTGCCGCTCACCAGGCTGAACAAGGAGAAGGTCACGGTGAGCTGCCTGTCGGGCGCTAGGATCTGCCACATAACACAAGCACTCAGGTCACTCCAAGGCAAGTACAAATATGACTCAGTCATTGTCCATGCTGGTGTGAATGACCTGAGACGTACCTCCCTGGACTACATGAAAAGAGACATAGAGGAGCTCTCTGAGCATGTAGCCCAGGCCGGTATGACCCTGACCTTGAGTAGCATCTTACCCTCACCAAGAATGATGCCACAATATGAAGACAAGATGATCAATTTCAACAATTGGCTTAAGTGTTGGTGTCATTCAAAGGGGATCCAATGCCTGTCAGCCTGGGATGACATGCTCGACAAGCCACGATGCTTAGCTAGGGACGGCTTGCACCTGTCACCCCTGGGCTTTCGGATATTGGCAAAGGCTCTTGCTGCCCCATAGTGCCTTTTTAGGCAAGGCTCAAAAGACAAACCCACCTCCATAGGTATCACAAGGGATAAGAAACTAAGAGTAATGCTACTCAACGCCAGAAATCTAAACCTCAAGATGCATGCACTCGAAACTCTCCTTAGCATGGAGAACATTGATATCTGTGCAGTAACAGAAACCTGGTTCAAGGCTCCCGAGAGCACCCCAGCACTACCAGGTTATACCTCATACCATGCTATTCGACCCCAAAACTTGGACCGAACCACAAAAGGAGGGGGAGTATCAATATTCGTCAAAGATACCCACACCTCCAGGTTGGTGGCACAGCACGAAGCATCAGAGACTATTCATGTGCAACTAACTGTGGGTAAAACTGCCTTCCAGTTTATAGCCTGCTACAGACCACCCTCCCAAACACAGGAATCCCACTCGGCCTTCCTGAGAATACTGGAAAATATGAAGGTCTCTCCAAACACCATTATATTGGGCGACTTCAACTACCCAAACATATACTGGGAGCATTACTCTAGCTCCAACACCCTAGCCCAAAGGTTCCTAGAATTTATAAACTCAAATGCTATGGAACAACTTGTTACCACTCCCACAAGAGGGGAAAACATACTGGACCTGATCATCACCAACATGGGGACACTATGCTCCAGACCAGAAGTGTATCCCTCACTGGTAAGATCAGACCATAAACTAATCTCACTGGATATTCACATCCCGACCCCACCCCCTGCCCAGAAAACCACAGTGTAAAACTTCTCTAAAGCAAATTTCACACGCCTCAAAACCGATGCGAAATCCTTCAAAGCCCCCGGGCCTGTGGAAAATATGGCCCAGACCGCAAAATCCTTTATAAACGCATTCTATGAATACCTTCAGGAATGCATGGATCATGCAATCCCAAATAAAACCAAGACCCAATCCTCCAAAGGCAGACGTCCTGTCTGGTGGACCCCAGCCATAAACAAACTATACAATAGAAGGAGGAAGCTACTACATGATAGAGCAAAATCCCAAAAAGGGAAGGCATCTCTGATCAGTATTAGCAAAAAACTACGGGCACTCATAAAATCGTCTAAGGCCAGCTTCGAAAGAAAAATTGCACAGGACACTAAGGATAATCACAAGGCTTTCTTTAGTTATGTTAGGAACCTGGGTGGGAATTCCCAGATATGCTCAGAATTAGTCCAAAATGACAAAAAATACACCGAGCCCACAGACATTGCCAACATCCTAGCTGACAGGTTCAGTGAAAACTTCTTCCCCCCCTCCCCACCAAAAGGGCAAATATCTATCCCAACAGAGTGCTGCCCCCCTGACATCTCAGATGCTCAGGTAAGAGCCGCCCTCTCCAAACCAAAAAACACAGCATCAATGGGACCAGATGGTGTCCCGGGCTGCGTCCTACATGAACTCCAAGAAGAGCTAAACCCAAACATAAAACTACTGTTCAATCTTAGCCTTACTACAGGATATGTACCCAAAGAGTAGTGTACAGCAACAGTGGTCCCTCTCCACAAAGGTGGTGCCTCAACGGATCCTGGAAACTATCGCCCCATAAGCCTGACTAGCTTGGTCTGCAAAGCTATGGAAAGGATCATCATGGACCTCATAAATAAAGATATTGGGGACCTACAGACACTGGATCCTACCCAGTTTGGCTTTGTTAAGGGCAGATCCTGCCTCTTAAACCTGGTCGATTTCTTTGAAACAGTCACCAAGACCATTGACAAGGGGAAAGTGGTCCACACAGCCTACCTGGACCTCGCAAAGCCTTGATACAATACCCCACTCGGGCATTATAGATAAGCTCACCAGCTTAAATATAAACCCCTATGTCACTAGATGGGTTGCAAACTGGCTCAAGGACAGAACCCACATGGTTAGAATTGCTGGAGCCATGTCAGACTCCAAACCAGTTACAAGTGGCGTCCCACAAGGCTCAGTCCTGGGACCTCTCTTGTTCGGTATATATTTCTTGGCAGTACAGGCCAACACGGAAGGACTGTGGCTGACCAAGTTCGCAGATGACTGCAAACTGGGCGCCATAATCAACTCTCCAGCTGACACAAGCATCCTCCAAAAGGGCCTCATAGAAACAG
>NC_056737.1:1730110378-1730287878 GCF_019279795.1 Protopterus annectens | reverse complement strand
TTTTTTTAAGTCTGCTTGGAGTATAAAAATACCTATGCAAACACTTCCTATAAAAATCCTAAACCTTCAGGACTTTGTTGTATACTTGGGAGACATACATATGTCCATACATTGTTCCTTTGTAAATTGATTTTCCAGTCTTTCATCCCAATATTTTGTAACCTCCTCTGACTGAATCTTATAATTATCATGCAATATTTTATATGCCCCACTAATTATTCCCCTTTTTAAAAACAGCTTTGGTTCTAGACTCAACTAAGGACTTTGCAAGAGCTGGTCTTCACTTAGGACTCCCCTATCCCATTCTCTTTGCCTATATTTTGATATCAATCCCTGCTAGGAAAGTCAATCTCTAACTTTCAGTCCAAATTTTTGCTTCACCTCATCACACTCTATTACTTTTCTCTCTCACTCTAGTTATTTGCTTTCTTTGCCAGTTTTCTCCAATAAATTCCAGACCCCTCTTGCCTATATTCTGTACAGCTACGTACAGTAATTCCTATTGGCAAAATCTCCTTCCACCATTCCCATGCTGAATTAGTTCTCAGAATACTTTCTGCAATTTTATGAATATAATATTCTATGTGGTTGTTGTTATTTTCCATTAGGATTTGCATCCAACATCCTACTCTCTCCTTGTTTCTTGACCAGCCCCTGCTTCATCATCACCCCTTTCCACTATGATTTATAGCCTTCTGCATGTGTTTTATATTTATATATATATATATATATATCTATATGTGTGTGTGTGTGTATATATATATATATATATATATATATATATATATATATATATATATATATATATATATATAGATAGATATATATATATATGCCTTAACTGCATAGCTCAAAAATAGCCATACAAATCAGGTAATCCTAAACCACCTTCTTCTGTGGGTAGAATCAAATTATCCCACTTAATTCTCACCTTCTTCCCCTCCCAAAAAACTCCTTTGACTCCTTATTAATTGTTTTCCATAACTTTTTCTCTGGTTGATAAAACTAAACCCAACCTGTATGTAAAACTAAAGGGAACCAAAGCAATTTCAGTGTCTGTATCTTATCACCCATATCTATAAACAAGAGCTTCCAGTTTCTCAGTTTTTGTATCATCTTTTGTTTAGTCTCTTCCTGCATATCCTTAGGTGCCATAACAGAATCCTTTTTAACCTGCACACCTAAATATTCCATCTGTGTCCCCATAAATATGGGTATTGCTGAACAAAGTCATGTGTGAGTACATACCTTATCATTATAGTCTTTGTTTTATCTTCATTAATTTTATATCCTGAAAAGACATTAAGCTGGCTCAAAATGTTCAACACTGAAATGTTTTTTTTTGTCTGGAACTATCAAGTATAAAATAATAACATCCACAAATAAACCCAATGTTTCTTGATTACCATGCCAGTTTTATCCCTGAATTTCTAAGTCTCTTATTTTTTTATTTTTTTTTTTGCTAGTGGCTCTAAATATAAAGCAAATAACAAAGAGAAAGAGATCATCCTCTATTCAAACATGGCTTATTGGAGAGGAACCCTCACACCTTAAGTCTTGGCTCCGATCCTTCATGCTTCCTCCTAATTAACTCTATTATTGTGTCATGGAATGCAAATGTTTCTATTGCCCTACTCATAAAATCTCAGCTTACTCCACTGAATGCTTTTTCTGCATCAAGACCCACTAATAGCACATAATTTTCTTACATTATGCTTCCCTCGGATCATCATTGTTCTATTAATATTGTCATATGTTTGCCTGTTTAATAGATCCATATCTATTCATTCTGGCAACACCTTTGCCATTCTCTTAGCTAAAAAATACATTAGCACTTTATAATCATGGTTTAAAATTGAAGTGTGGTCTATATTAATCTTGGTCTGACAGGTCTTTACAGTCTTTGGGTAATACAGCCACAAAAGATTTCTTCAGAGATAGTGGTGCTTCCCCTCCTTTTAAAATACTTGTTATGTATTTCAGCTTTTCCCGGTTAGGGGTCGCCACAGCAGAACTCCGGTCCGCTAATGATTGGCAGTAGATTTTTATGTGCCGAGTTGCCGGCCCTGACGCACAACCTTCAACGAAGGTATGCCCATTCACGCATATCTCCACACAGAAGACGCTCTAGCTGAGAATCGAACAGGACCACGTCTTACTGTGAGGCGACAACGCTACCGCAGCACCACTTGTCCGTGATACCCTCCTTTTGATATACTATTAAACAAAACCTTCCAGATCCTTATCACTTTTTTCCCTCCTAACGTTCAGATTTTCACAGGACTACTATATGTTCCTAGAGACTTCCCTATAGATTGATTATATATCACCATTTTTATCTCATCTCCTTCTACCTTAACTTTTAGTTCTTTCACCTCATCTTCCCCAAATATTAACATAATTAAATCTTCCAAAAGCATTTCTATTTGTGTTTTTCTTGTTTTCCACATTCCTCGGCTTATAGAAATTTTCATAACATTTTTGAAATATCTCTAGGACCTCTATAAGATTTGTGGTTATTTTTTTTACCCTGGAGCTGTTATCAAAAATAGTTGCTTGACAGCAATCTTTCTAAACTCATCCATATGATCCAAATACTCACTTCCCCCTTTAACACTCTGTAGTTGGTCCTCTTCTTTGTTCTGTAAGATTCCCCCCTTATTCTACAATACTTCAGCCTTTGTCAGACTCTCTAAATAATTCCTATTACTTTTTAACCATAACTCTTTCTCTTTTATTTATGTCCTGATTTTATACTACATTTTCATTCTGCCCTGATTTTATACTACATTTTCATTTTATCCCATTGAGTATCTCTTCCAAAAAAATCTATCTTCCTTAATAACTCTTGAATAACTTTCACTACCAGTTCTTTACATTTCTCTTTTTTTAACAAAGTATTAACTTGCATTTTTATCTTAGTTTTTATTTGTGTATTATCTAAATTAGTTACTGAATATGTGTTAAAGCTTTCAATTAAAATATTAATTTAAAAATAAAGGTAATTAATAGATTTGTGGTGTACAGCTGAAATTTGGAACATAGATAGAATGCATACATAGTACACAGGTACGGGTTCCATTCAGAAGCTCGAAATAGTGAAATCTCGAATTTCAGTATTTCGAGCCCAAGAAGCAGAATCCACATAATGGCAAAAGTTTAGAAGTGCAAAATTTAAAACCCCGAATACCGGAGGTTTTGAATTTTGCGCTTCTATAGTTCCGCTATGGTCATGTATTCAAGTAAGTGTGTGTGTGTTAAGGGGTTTGGGTAGGGGCTGTGGTGTGTGTCAGTGTGTTTTGTTGCTGTGATGTGTGTGTGCAAAGAGAAAGTAGCTTGTGTGGTGGTGTTTTGTGTGTGTTTGTATGTAGTGCGACCTCAGAGTGAGAATATTTAAGTAGGGGGTGCCGGGGGGCTTGACCCCTGTTTTCATGTAGTAGAGTGATTGTGCGTGTTTGTGTGGTGGATGGTGCATGTGTGTGTGTGTGTGTGTGTGTGTGTGTAGTAAAACCGGGAAATTTAAAACTTCCAGTTTGCAAGGTTTTGAATTTCGCGGTTTTTAGTTTTCGTTGTTTTGTGGATTCCACTTCTTGGGCTCGAGATACTGAAATTCGAGATTTCAGTATTTTGAGCTTTCTGAAGTGAATCCCACAGGTACAGTACATAAATTGTACATTAGCCAGTGTTTGTGAGTAAGAGTGAAAACTATTATCAATTACTCTAGGTTTAGTATGTGTACCTTATCTGCTTTCACTAGCCTGGGGAGCAGTCATGGCACTGCCAACTTTGCATGAGATGTTGCCTAATGAGGTTTTTAAAGGAGGCTTTGCACGATGTGTTTTGTATGCTAGTGGGGAGAGAGTTCCATTTTTTAGCCACTGAACAACTATATAGCATGTCTCAAAAGCTACTGTAGCTGTTGGTGACTTCTAGTAGTAATTTGCTTGATGATCTAAGAGGTCTTTTGACTGAGTGATGTTGTACTAGGTTTTTGAGGGCAGGCAACTTATTGGAGAGGTAATAGATAGAATGACAGAGGCAGAGCTGATTGTAGGTTAGGAGGTTGTGCAGTTCAATCCAGTGGAGCTGTCTCAAAGCAGTACAGTGATTTATTTATTTTTGTTTATTTTTATTTTATTTTACATTTGTTGACCGGGCTAGTCTAGCTGGATGCATGTCCATTTTCAGTAGAGGCCCGGGGAGAAAAGCTCCAAGAAATCATACATAGTTAAAACAGAAGTTATTACAGATATTATAAAACAGCAAGTATTACAAAATCCAATTATAATATTTTTTTTTATCCCCCCCCCCCAGGTACATACAAATTACAAAACACTTAGTGATTTCATGATCAGGTGCAAGATACATATATGTTGTATAATAGTATTTTAAAGACTACGTAAATGGAAGAAAAGAAAGGATGTAGGGTGAGGTATAGAGGATAGGAAAATAATTAGTCTGGATTAGTACAGGAGCATAGCCAGTGTTTATTGAGGTATAGTTTTGGGTTCTTTTTAAAAAGTGAGAGAGAGGACTGAGAAGTGATTTCTGAGGGTAGTTTATTCCATATTTTTCCAACAGAGTTTGAGAATAAGGATTCACCTGCTGAGTTGTTGGGTTTAGTAGTATTGATCAGTAGTTTGTTTGAGGAGCGTAGATTTTTGAGATTATTATAAGGTGTAATTAGGGTAGAGAGTATTGGGGTGTTGCTAGGTTGATACAGGGTCTTGTGGATTATTGTAAGCTGGTGAAGATGGAGCTGGTTAAGTAGTTCTAGCCAGTTTAGATGTCGTAGATTTAGACAGTGATGGGTTCTAAAAGGAGAGCCTGTTGCAAATCTAGCAATATTGTTATAGGATGTTGCTAGTTTATTGAGGTTGTTTTTAGAGAGATTGGTGTATATAGGAGAAGCATAGAGGAGAGTGGAGATTAGGTGAGTTCTGGCTATAGTAGTCCTAGCTTCTGGTGTAAGATAGGGTTTAATTCTGTAAAGGGATCCTAGTTTTTTGTTAACTAATTTTATTGTGGTGTTTATATGAGTGTCAAAGTTAAGATTGTTGTCTGTTGTTATTCCTAGCAGTTTAGTGGTTGGTTCAGGAGTGATAAGAGTACCGTTGTTAGAAGTGAGATTGAACTGGAAAGAGGTGGACTTTTGGGTTGGTGTAAAGAGTAGTAGTTTAGTTTTCTTGGGGTTTAAGAGGAGGCAGCGGTGTGAGAACCATTGTTCTACAGTGTTGAAAGCTTTTTGAGTAAGATTATGAAGTTCAGTTTGAGAGGAGGCTGAGCAGATTATGGTAGAGTCATCTGCATATTGAATACAGGTGGAGTAAGGAATAGCAGTACTCAGGTCATTAATATAAATGATATATAGGAGTGGGCCTAGTATTGAGCCCTGCGGGACCCCAAGGGAGATAGAGAGGTGATTCAATAGTTTATTTTGCCAGAGTACAGCCTGCTGGCAGTTTTCAAGGTAGGATCTGAACCAACTCATAGATAGAGGATCGAGTGAAAGATAGTTCAGTGTATGGAGGAGTAGTTGGTGATTAACCATGTCAAAAGCTTTAGATAAGTCAATGAAAACTGCAGATGAGAGAAGATTTTTGTTGCGGTTATTGTTAATGCAGTTAGTGAATGACAGCAGAACAGTGGTAGTACTGTGGGAAGGTCTGAAACCATGTTGACAGTTGGCAAGTAGGTTGTTCTGGAGAAGGTGGTTAAGAAGTTGTTTATGGATACACTTTTCCATAATTTTTGCAATAGGGGATAGTAAAGCTATAGGTAAAGTTAGAGAAGTCATTGGAGTTCCCCCCTTTGTGTAGTGGGATGATATGAGAAATTTTCCAGATAGATGGGACAGTTCCTTCACTTATAGATCTATTTATCAGAATGGAGATGGGATAGGCAATGGCTTTAGCTCCTTTTTGCAAGAATTCTGCAGGCAGTTTATCGGCTGCAGGAGTATTAGGTTTTAACTTTTGGAGAAGGGAGGAAATGAAGGAAGTAGATACTGGTTGTAAGTGAAATAAAGGAGGTAGGTTTATAGAAGAGGTGGGCAGGTTAGATGTATCAGGGGATAGGTGGCTAGCTAGAGTTTGGATGGCGTTTGTGAAGAAAGAGTTGAAGGCATTGGCTGTTTGTGTGGGATTGCCAGGGTTTGAGCCTTGTGGGTTGGGTAAGATTGATTGGCCTGGGAAAAGAAGATTGTTAATACTAGTCCAGAATTTTCTAGGATCCTTTTGAGTGGTTTGCTGTAAATGTAGATAAAAGTTCTTTTTGTCTAGTAGGATGGCTTTTTTTGTACTATTTCTATTTTCTCTAAAGGTTTGTCGGTCTGCTAGATTCTTAGTTGATCGCCATTTTGCCCAGGATTTGTTTCTAAGAAGGATCTTTTGTTTAGTATTGTTGGTGAGCCAAGGGGCGGGCTTAGCTTTGGTTCTTATAGAGCGAGTTGGTGCATGGTGGTCAAGGATGGTTAAGAATGTTGAATTGAAGTATTCAACTGCTTCATTTAGAGGGAGTGATTTTAATGGTGACCAGTTACATTGTTTTAGTTCTGTTAGGAAAAGTTCTTGGTTAAATTGTTTTTTAGAGTGTATTGTTCTGAAAGTGTTAGGAAATATTATGTTGGTTTTCTGTCTGATAATGTAAGTTAGAGAATGGTCACTTAGGTCGTCTGGAAGGGTTCCTGTTACGTAGGCTTGATGAGGGGCACCTTTTTACCTTTTAAAGCATTTCCCCCTATTCTGCCCTTGATTTTATATTTTAACATTTCATTTAAAATTGCTTGACAGCAATCTTTCTAAACTCATCCATATGATCCAAATACTCACTTCCCCCTTTAGCACTCTGTAGTTGGTCCTCTTCTTTGTTCTGTAAGATTCCCCCCTTATTCTACAATACTTCAGCCTTTGTCAGACTCTCTAAATAATTCCTATTACTTTTTAACCATAACTCTTTCTCTTTTATTTATGTCCTGATTTTATACTACATTTTCATTCTGCCCTGATTTTATACTACATTTTCATTTTATCCCATTCAGTATCTCTTCCAAAAAAATCTATCTTCCTTAATAACTCTTGAATAACTTTCACTACCAGTTCTTTACATTTCTCTTTTTTTAACAAAGTATTAACTTGCATTTTTATCTTAGTTTTTATTTGTGTATTATCTAAATTAGTTACTGAATATGTGTTAAAGCTTTCAATTAAAATATTTATTGAATTTAAAAATAAAGGTAATTAATAGATTTGTGGGGTGTACAGCTAAAATTTGGAACATAGATAGAATGCATACATAGTACACAGTACGGTTCATTCAGAAGCTCGAAATAGTGAAATCTAATTTCAGTATTTCGAGACAGCAGAATCCACATAATAGCAAAGTTTAGAAGTTACCAAGCAAAATTTAAAAGAAAACCCGAATACTGGAGGTTTGAATTTTGCCCTAGTTCCACTTATGGTCATGTATTCAAGTAAGTGTGTGTGTTAAGGGGTTTGGGTAGGGGCATGGTGTGTGTGTGTCAGTGTGTTTTGTTGCTGTGATGTGTGTGTGCAAAGAGAAAGTAGCTTGTGTGGTGGTGTTTTGTGCCACAATGTGTGTTTGTATGTAGTGCGACCTCAGGTGAGAATATTTAAGTAGGGGGTGCGGGGCTTGCCCTGTTTTCATGTAGTAGAAGTGATTGTCGTGTTTGTGTGGTGGATGGTGTGTGTGTGTGTGTGTGTGTGTGTGTGTAGTAAAACGAGGAAATTTAAAACTTCCAGTTTGCAAGGTTTTGAATTTCGGTTTTAGTTTTCGTTGTTTGTGGATTCCACTTCTTGGCTCGAGATACTGAAATTGAGATTTCAGTATTTTGAGCTTTTGAAATGAATCCACAGGTACAGTACATAGATTGTACATTAGCCAGTGTTTGTGAGTAAGAGTGAAAACTATTATCAATTACTCTAGGTTTAGTATGTGTACCTTATCTGCTTTCACTGCCTGGGGAGCAGTCATGGCACTGCCAACTTTGCATGAGATGTTGCCTAATGAGGTTTTTAAAGGAGGCTTTGCACGATGTGTTTTGTGGGTTTTTATGCTAGTGGGGAGAGAGTTCCATTTTTAGCCACTGAACAACTATAGCATGTCTCAAAAGCTACTGTAGCTGTTGGTGACTTCTAGTAGTAATTTGCTTGATGATCTAAGAGGTCTTTTGGCTGAGTGATGTTGTACTAGGTTTTGAGGGGCAGGCAACTTATTGGAAGGTAATAGATAGAATGACAGAGGCAGAGCTGATTGTAGGTTAGAGGTTGGGCAGTTCAATCCAGTGGAGCTGTCTCAAAGCAGTACAGTGATTTATGTATTTTTGTTTATTTTTATTTTTATTTTACATTTGTTGACCGGGCTAGTCTAGCTGGATGCATGTCCATTTTCAGTAGAGGCCCGGGAGAAAAGCTCGAAGAAATCATACATAGTTAAAACAGAAGTTATTACAGATATTATAAAACAGCAAGTATTACAAAATCCAATTATAATATTTTTTTTATCCCCCCCCCCCAGGTACATACAAATTACAAAACACTTAGTGATTTCATGATCAGAAAAGATACATATATGTTGTATAATAGTATTTTAAAGACTACGTAAATGGAAGAAAAGAAAGGATGTAGGGTGAGGTATAGAGGATAGGAAAATAATTAGTCTGGATTAGTACAGGAGCATAGCCAGTGTTTATTGAGGTATAGTTTTGGGTTCTTTTTAAAAGTGAGAGAGAGGACTGAAGTGATTTCTGAGGGTAGTTTATTCCATATTTTTCCAACAGAGTTTGAGAATAAGGATTCACCTGCTGAGTTGTTGGGTTTAGTAGTATTGATCAGTAGTTTGTTTGAGGAGTGATTTTTGAGATTATTATAAGGTGTAATTAGGTAGAGAGTATTGGGGTGTTGCTAGGTTGATACAGGGTCTTGTGGATTATTGTAAGCTGGTGAAGATGGAGCTGGTTAAGTAGTTCTAGCCAGTTTAGATGTCGTAGATTTAGACAGTGATGGGTTCTAAAAGGAGAGCCTGTTGCAAATCTAGCAATATTGTTATAGGATGTTGCTAGTTTATTGAGGTTGTTTTTAGAGAGATTGGTGTATATAGGAGAAGCATAGAGGAGAGTGGAGATTAGGTGAGGTCTGGCTATAGTAGTCCTAGCTTCTGGTGTAAGATAGGGTTTAATTCTGTAAAGGGATCCTAGTTTTTTGTTAACTAATTTTATTGTGGTGTTTATATGAGTGTCAAAGTTAAGATTGTTGTCTGTTGTTATTCCTAGCAGTTTAGTGGTTGGTTCAGGAGTGATAAGAGTACCGTTGTTAGAAGTGAGATTGAACTGGAAAGAGGTGGACTTTCGGGTTGGTGTAAAGAGTAGTAGTTTAGTTTTCTTGGGGTTTAAGAGGAGGCAGCGGTGTGAGAACCATTGTTCTACAGTGTTGAAAGCTTTTTGAGTAAGATTATGAAGTTCAGTTTGAGAGGAGGCTGAGCAGATTATGGTAGAGTCATCTGCATATTGAATACAGGTGGAGTAAGGAATAGCAGTACTCAGGTCATTAATATAAATGATATATAGGAGTGGGCCTAGTATTGAGCCTGGACCCCAAGGGAGATAGAGAGGTGATTCAATAGTTTATTTTGCCAGAGTACAGCCTGCTGGCAGTTTTCAAGGTAGGATCTGAACCAACTCATAGATAGAGGATCGAGTGAAAGATAGTTCAGTGTATGGAGGAGTAGTTGGTGATTAACCATGTCAAAAGCTTTAGATAAGTCAATGAAAACTGCAGATGAGAGAAGATTTTTGTTGCGTTATTGTTAATGCAGTTAGTGAATGACAGCAGAACAGTGGTAGTACTGTGGGAAGGTCTGAAACCATGTTGACAGTTGGCAAGTAGGTTGTTCTGGAGAAGGTGGTTAAGAAGTTGTTTATGGATACACTTTTCCATAATTTTTGCAATAGGGGATAGTAAAGCTATAGGGCGAAAGTTAGAGAAGTCATTGGAGTTCCCCCCTTTGTGTAGTGGGATGATATGAGAAATTTTCCAGATAGATGGGACAGTTCCTTCACTTATAGATCTATTTATCAGAATGGAGATGGGATAGGCAATGGCTTTAGCTCCTTTTTGCAAGAATTCTGCAGGCAATTTATCGGCTGCAGGAGTATTAGGTTTTAACTTCTGGAGAAGGGAGGAAATGAAGGAAGTAGATACTGGTTGTAATTGAAATAAAGGAGGTAGGTTTATAGAAGAGGTGGGCAGGTTAGATGTATCAGGGGATAGGTGGCTAGCTAGAGTTTGGATGGCGTTTGTGAAGAAAGAGTTGAAGGCATTGGCTGTTTGTGTGGGATTGCCAGGGTTTGAGCCTTGTGGGTTGGGTAAGATTGATTGGCCTGGGAAAAGAAGATTGTTAATACTAGTCCAGAATTTTCTAGGATCCTTTTGAGTGGTTTGCTGTAAATGTAGATAAAAGTTCTTTTTGTCTAGTAGGATGGCTTTTTTTGTACTATTTCTATTTTCTCTAAAGGTTTGTCGGTCTGCTAGATTCTTAGTTGATCGCCATTTTGCCCAGGATTTGTTTCTAAGAAGGATCTTTTGTTTAGTATTGTTGGTGAGCCAAGGGGCGGGCTTAGCTTTGGTTCTTATAGAGCGAGTTGGTGCATGGTGGTCAAGGATGGTTAAGAATGTTGAATTGAAGTATTCAACTGCTTCATTTAGAGGGAGTGATTTTAATGGTGACCAGTTACATTGTTTTAGTTCTGTTAGGAAAAGTTCTTGGTTAAATTGTTTTTTAGAGTGTATTGTTCTGAAAGTGTTAGGAAATATTATGTTGGTTTTCTGTCTGATAATGTAAGTTAGAGAATGGTCACTTAGGTCATCTGGAAGGGTTCCTGTTACGTAGGCTTGATGAGGGGTATTAGTAAGTATCCAATCCAGGGTACTTTCTTTGTTATGGAGTGTGTTAGTTCTGGTAGGGCAGTTTATATTTTGTGAGAATCCATATAGGTTGATATGGGTGGCGGGGGTTGTACTAGTACAGGAATTCCAATCAATATTAACGTCCCCAAGGACTATGGTTTCTTGAGGGAGATTAATAGAAAGCCAGTTAAGGATATACTCAAGTGTATTAATGTTATTTCCTGGGGGAAGATAAAGACAGGTGATATTTATGGCTTTGCATGTGTTGACCTGAAGTTTGGAGATAATTACTTCTGCTCTATTATCCAAAGGGAGGTTCAGTTTTATAGTGCTGACTTGTAGCTCTCCTTTATAAAGGATTGCTACCCCTCCTCCCTTTTTGGTAGTACGGTCAAGTCTGATTATATTATAACCAGGTGGGGTGATTTCATTGTCTTTAATGTTAGGTTTTAGTCATGTTTCTGATAAACATAGGATGTCAAATTGGTGAGTATGTAGGAGGGCATGAACTTGAGAAATTTTATTGCAAATACTACGTATATTAAGATGTGCTATAGAGAGTGAGTTGGGTAGTTGGGTAGGTGAAAGGGTCCTAGCTTTGTTATGGATACAGTTTGTAGTGGTAAGGGGAATGTTAGGGCCAGGGTTGGGATGAATGTCTCCATCCAGTAATGTCTGGGGAGGAGTAAAGTATTTGGGCTGGAGAGGCTTAACATCATAGTTAAGTAGTTTTTAAGTTGGTGAGCTTAATGTGTGCTAGTCTGTGATATTTCGCTAATAGGTAGCTAGGTTTAAAAATGAAGTTTAGGAAGTTTGGGGAGAAAGATCATGTTTGTGTTGATGTGTGTTTGTATGGTAAGGGAAGGGTAGAGTAGAGTGGTTGTTCATAGGAGGTAAGGAGATAGGTGGTGGCTAGTGGAGGAAGGAGTGAGACCCAGATTAATAGATGTAAATTGTGAGGGAAGATTGATATATACATTCTAAAGGTAGTGCAGTGAAAGAAAAATGGGAGGTTGGTATTAAAAGCAGTGAAGAGATAATAGTAAAGGTTGGGTAAATAAGTAGGGAAGGATGTGAGGTAGGTATTAGAGGGTATGTTCAGAGAAAAAAGGGTGGTGGGAGTGTTAATGATTTTTCCTGGTATGATAGGAGTAGGTAAAGAGGGGTGTGTCTTATAGAGGAACTAAATGTAGGAGCACTGGGGGTGGGTGGGAATTGGGGGTAGGGTAGCGGAGCGGAGTGAGCTCGGAGGGCAAACAGAGCGGGTAGAGACAGGATAAAAGACTGTCAAGGAAAACAATCAGTAGAATATGAGAATTCAGCAGGTAAGTCTGAAAGTGGGAGAGTGTCAGAGAAAGTTACAAGGCTAGAGAGAGGAGACTGAGACTGTTAGAGGAGTAGAAGGTGAGTAAAGATCCCTTGGGACATAGGAGAGATGTAGAAAGATAAAAGTGTGTAGAAAAAAACTAGGGACAGAGTTCCGGAGGTCCACTTATCACTGGGGTAAGAGTTAGATTTACAGGAAGCTTACAGTGGGATGCCACCTAGTGGCCAGTCAGTTTATTGCACAGATGGGTCTCCTACAGGAGATAACAAGCCAAGGGAGAGATGAGGGATGGACTAGATAGTGAAAGAGTTAAAACAGCTGGGAGTAGGGGTATAAAGGAGGTGAGTGTTTAGTGAGGGGGGTATGGCTGCTGGCTTACCTGAATAGGAAGCTTGCCTAACCTAGCAGAGTCTAATACATTAATATAATTGTTTTCTATATATGAAATGATTTCTATATGAGCAATTTGCAACAAAGTGGGCAATATAGCAGGCTTCCATTTTGCTTAGTTCAGTTTTGTTGAGATTAGTCAAAATGGGAGATGCGTAGAGTAGGATGGATAGAAGCTGGGAGCGAGCAATGGCTGATCTTGTGTTGTTGGTAAGAAACGGTTTGATACGGTAGAGTGATCCCAGTTTGGCATGTACTTTTTTAATAGTTAAGTTGAGATGACTATCAAATTTTAGGTGGAAGTCTATGGTTATTCCCAATAGATTAGCCTGTGCCACTGGAGTGATTGGAGCAGCATTTGTGGAGTAGATAGTGAATTGACTGTTATCAGTGTTTTTGTTAGAACTGGTTATAATCATAAGCTGAGTTTTCTTTGGATTGAGGATAAGTTGGGCTTTGGTAAGGTAGTTTTCAACATCAGAGAATGCTAGTTGAGTTGTTTGCAGGAGGGTCGGAATAATTTGTGCAGCACGGATTAAGGTAGTATCATCTGCATATTGAATGATAGATGCATGTTGTGTGGAGGTATGGAGGTCATTTATGAAGATTGTGAACAGTAGTGGTCCTATGATAGAACCCTGTGGGACTCCTATAGTTATGGGCGGCTGAGGAGAGAGAGAATTTTTCCATTTCACAGCTTGGTACCTGTCAGTTAAGTAGCTTTGGAACCAGGTAAGAGTCGAATTTGATAGGTGATATTGGCTTAATTTGTTTAGCAGGATTTGGTGCGAGACTGTGTCAAATGCTTTGGACATATCCAAAAATAGAGTTGACACCTACAGGCCTTCATTTTTGAGATGGTTTACTGTGTTTGTGAAGCAGAGGAGGGCTGTAGTGGCACTATGGGCAGGTCTGAAACCATGTTGACTAGGTGACAGGATGTTGCTGTCTAGGAGATATTTTAGCACCTGGGTATGGATGCATTTTTCTAGGCTTTTGGCCAGAGGGGAGAGTATAGCAATGGGTCTGTAGTTATTAAGTTCAGTGGAGGTCCTGCCTTTATGTATGGATGTAACATAGGATATTTTCCAAAGTTTGGGCACATAGTTTTCAACAACTGATCTGTTTATGAGAGTGGAGATTGGGATAGCAATAGCATCTGCTGTGAGTTTCAAGAAATAGCTGGGGAGTAGATTGGCTGCTGTTGATGAGGTTTTTAGTTTGGAAAGTATGCTTTTGATTGAAGTGGCGGAAACTGTTTTGAGGGTAAAGCTTGTATTAGTGTTATTTGTGTTGGCGGGGATAGTGAGGTTGGAACTGTCCTGTGATGCTAAGGATAGAAATGAGTTCACAAAGTGGGAGTTGAATTGTGTTTCAATGGGAACTTTAGTGTCAGGGGTGGTTGGTTTGGGGGTAGCCTTTTGGGTTGATTTTAGTATCTGGTTTACATTTTTCCAAAATTTTGGGGGTTGTGTTAGTATTTAGCTTGTAATGTCATGTAGTAGGATTTTTTGTCCAGCCTAATGCATTTTTTGCACGGTTGCGCAGTTCTTGGTACTTAGGCTTTGTGTTTCTTTGGTTTTTTGGTAGTAAAGCCAGGCAGTGTCTCTGGACTTGAGGATTTGTTTGGTTTCTTTACTGAGCCAGGGGTTTGTAGAGGTTCTAACCTTGATTTTGCACAATGGACCAACAGTGTCTAGCTTGTTGTAGAAATGTTTTGTTGAAATATGCTACAGCATGGTCAAGTGGGAGGGCTTTTAGGGGGGAGTCCAGTCACAGTTACAGAGTAAAGTATTGAGGACCTCAGGAGAGAAATTTTTTGTGTTTCTAGTGGATTTATAGTTAGTGGTTTTGCATATGTTTGTTCTACTATGTATAAGATATATTATGTTGTGGTCACTTAAGGTGTCTGGGAGACTGCTTGTGTGAGGGTACAATGTGGGATTGTTAGTTAGGAACAAACAATTTTAATGAATCATTAAAATTGTTTGTTTGTGACTACCGTGTTTTTGGCTATTGTTAGTTAGGACCCAGTCAGGGATGGATTCCCTTTTAGATTTTTTATCACATCTAGTTGGAATTTGGACTAGCTGCTGGCAGCCATGGAGATTTATTAGATTACTTGGTGGTTCTGATATACAAGTGAAACAATCTAGGTTGAAATCCCCCAGAATTAGTGTTTCTTGTGAGTATGTGGAAGACATCCAGGATAAGAAGTCTTCAAGCTAGTAAGTGTATTACCAGGTGGAACATAGATCACAATTGTGGTGATGACCTTTTTAGGGTGAAGATGAAGTTGTGAGATAAGTATGTTCCCAATTATTGGGGGAGTGGTATGAGTTTGGTATTTCACGTAAAGTTAAGTTGGACTTATACAGTAAGGCAGTTCCACCCCCTTTACGAAGTGGTCTGTTTTGTCTAATGATATTGTAGATGGTAGGGAGAACTTCTGAGTTAGTTATGTTTTTATTTAGCCAGGTTTCTGTTAAAGCAACTATGTCTGGGGAGTAGTGTGCTATTGTGGCCTGGAGTTCAGGGACTTTACTTTTGATACTTTTGATACTCCCTTCTGCTGACAAGCTCCCTTCTCTTTTCCTTCAGAAAGCTGCCAAAGAAATTGCATATCCTATATCCTTACTTATCAACAGAACTTTCCAAGAAGGAACCATCCCTGATATCTGGAAAGTCTCCTATATTATCCCACTGCATAAAGGTGGTAACTCCCTTGACCTTTCCAACTTTAGACCAATTCTTCTCACCCCTAGCAAAAATCATAGAAAATGTATTCATCAGCAACTTGTACTCTCTCTTCACAGCATAATAGCAAACTGCCAGCATGGTTTCAGACCCCACCACAGTACCACCACTGCCCTTCTATCCTTTGTAGATACTATCAACAAAAATCGAAACAACAATACTCTCTCTTCCGCTTTTCATTGATCTCTAAAGCTTCACATGGTCAACCACTCTCTCTTTAACATTCTTGAATCTCTCTCTTGTGATAAACTAGCCACTAATTGGTTTAAATCTTATCTTAACAACAGACAACAAGCAGTAATATGGGAAAACCATATCTCATCACTCTTGCCCATTTCCATCGGAGTTCCCCAGGGGTCCATTCTTGGTCCACTTCTGTCTTTATTACTGCTATACCTGCATACAATATGCAGATGATTCTACCCTATCTGCTCAGCACCTTCCTCTACTGAACTGAGCTCATTGACCCAAAATACCTTTAACACAGTAGAAACTTGGTTTTCTAGAAGGTTTCTCCTACTAAATGCCAAAAACAAAACCTCCTCTTCTCCCCACCACTCGGTCCCCCTCCTCAAAATGGCACTATCATCTCACCTGATCCAACTACTAAACTCTTAGGAATAACCATTGACAATAATCTCTCCTTCGATCAGCACATTAACAACACCATCAAGATTGTTAACAGAAAAATTGGATCCCTATATCATCAAACCTTTTCTAACCCCAGCAACTAGAACCAAAATTGCACAATCTCATCTCTTATCTACTCTCCTATATGCTTCCCCATTTATACAAACCTTAAGAAAATCAATCTTAACAAACTTGCAACTTGCTATAACAACATAGCTCGCCACTAGTAACCCTTTAGGACCCACCATTGTATAAACCTAAAACAACTTGGCTGGCTCGAATTTCAAAACTACCTTATAATTCCTCAACTCACTATAGCCCACAACATATTACACCTACCTGACAACACCCAATACTCTCTCAACTTCTAATCCCTTACAACAATCTTCTCTAGTAAACTCATGACAAAATCAATAAAGGTAAACAACGCAGCAGGTGGTTCTCTATTCACTAACACAATAGGTAGAAGTTGGAATCTCTTACCTAGTGACATAACTCTGACTACATCCCTGCCACAATTCAAACAGAAAATTAAACTGTACTACCAAAATCATTGGCTTTGTTCCTGCAGTACACCTGACTAACCATTTTCTCGTACTCTATTTCTCCTTCACTCTTCTCATCTCTACCTGTTTCATTTCTCCTCCTTTTACTGTTCAGATTTAAGTATGTACATTTTATGTACAATTGCTAACATGTAATGAACTGCATATTGTAAACTTGTTTCTCTTTGAATTTATCTTTCATTCTGTGTGTTGTTATGACTTCCAATTTTTGCTATTTCTTAGAGTAATGATTTTTTTATGTAATGTACTTAGTATTTAGTGGAGCTTTTCTCCTCGGGCCTCTGCTGAAAATGGACATGTATCCAGCCAGACTAGCCCGGTCAACAAATGTAAAATAAATAAATGTAAAATAAAATAAAATAAATATTAATATTTACCATTAAAAGATGGTTGGTTTTGCTGCTGTTGTTGATTTGCTCAGAGATGAAGATAGTGGGGGTATTATGTTCTGATAATTGTGTTGGAGCAGTTTGTGTTGGATAGGATGGATTTGGGCCTGGGTTGAGGTGGATGTCCCCACTTATGGTGTACCTGGTGTTAAAATGGTGATACAGATGTTGGAGTTTGGTAATGATTGTGATAAAGTATTGTTTTTTGGAGTAAGAATGAGAGCTTATGTGTTTAGATCTGAATTGGTCTGTTATGTAGTTTTTGAACAATTGTGGGCAGATATTATTATAATGTCTGGTGTCTGTATATGCGAGTGCATAATATAGTGTTGTGCTACTAAGTTTAGGGATATTGCTGGAGTGATAAATTGTGGATTTATAAAGAATTATGAGAAGACAGACTAGACTTAGTTGTGTGATAGTCATGGTTATAAAGTTTAAATTTGTTCTAGGTCAGTTTCTCCAGCATGTTCTGTTTATGTCACAAGCAAAGTTCAGATACCTGGATCTAGTGTTTCTGGTGCTCTTTATTTTGTACATGTGCAACAGATCCATCAGAGCTGGGTCTGAGGAAGCCTTGTAAATCAGGCAAAGATCCCCTCTCAGCAGCCTGCAGGACACTGAATACAGAGATAGAGCCTTTAGGCAATCAGTGTAAGGAAGGATATTTCCTGAATTCTCCTGGCAAGAAATATCAGTGGGCATTCCAACTGCTGCAAATGTTCTGGTTAGGTATATGCCAAAAGAGGCATTGTACTCATTGAACGGTCTGATAAGGACCAAGTAAAGTGGAACTATAACTTCATGGATCTGGTTGCCATACCCTTACTATCTTAACTACATGTTGGTCAAATTACAGATTGCTGTCTAGATATGTTCCCAAATCCCTTACTACTGAGTCAACTCTTAGGGGTGTTTTATCAATGGAGTAATTAGCTTGGGTTGACAGTTTCCCAATGGGTATTATAATGCATTTTTGGCACTGATGTTAAGTCTGTTTGTACTTTCATAAAATTAATATTGTCTGTTCCTTCTAATTTCTCTGGTGCAGCAGAAAATCTCAGGTTTTCTTTGCACTATCTTTCATATGCTGTTGTCTCAAACAGGTCTTGAGAAGCCTCGTGCTCAGCCAACATTTCCTTCATTTCATCCTCTGATTTTTGCAAGTTCAGCAGTTCATTGGAATGGCTAGTTAAAGCTTCTGTTTTTTTTTCTAGAATATGCTGCTTGAATTTATATTCCTTGAATGTTTCATTTATTTTACTTCTTCTGAGTACATTTGATTTATTTTTTCCTCTAAATTACTGAAAGCTATTTTCAGTACCAAAGCTGAAACTTGAACTGCTTTTTCTTGAACAGCTGCAGGATTCTTCCCAGACAAAGTTTTCACCTTACATTTCCTGGTTGATTTTCTTTTAGATTCTCCAAACGTCTTCTTTGCTGTTATCCAAGCAGTGCAATTACTAGCCAGTGATGGAATTTTATCCAAACTGACAGTGTCAATGGAACTTTTTTTTTCTTGGCTTCTGTTTTCACACTGGGAGAGCTGAAATTGTGCTTTTACTCAGTGTGCAGCCATCTTGGAATACATCACTCCTGAAATACTGAACTTGTGAATAACAAAATTGACAAGGTGCCTTATAATCAAGTTATACAGATGATCTGCAGTAAATTACAGTTGTGTAAGTAAACTTACCATAACAGAAGAAGTCTGAATAGATCACTGTATATCCTGCTGATGATATAACAGCTGGACACTTCCAAAGCTAAAAGATATTTCCATGTGCCCAGATTGATAGCTCAAACAGAGCTGGAGAAAATCAACAATCTGGGCACCAAGCACTTCAGAGCTTTTATGTCAACTGAAAAAGGAAGTCTAGAGCCTTGAAAGACAACAATACAAGGTAAGGAGAAAATAATGTTCTCACCCTGGCAACAGAAATTATACAAAATATGGGGGACTAAGAAAGGGAATGGCTACTGCAGCAGTGATTTAGTCAGATATCAACTGCTAGGGTACATTTACTTAACTCTATTGTGTTCATTATTAGATCACTGCCACAGTGTGTTTAGCTATATGGGTTGAATACTACAGCTTATAAAATTTGGGAGGATGAATGATGAAGGTCCAGGAAACCCTGGAATATGGTCCTAGCAAAGCCTTTTCTAGACCTGGAAAAAGTGTCTAGTTTGTAGTGCTTTGTAAAATTAAGTACAGAGGACCAGGTTGCTGTCTCTAGAGTACTTCTAGATTCTACCCCTCTCCAGAAATCCACTGAAGAAGACAAGTGCCTAGTAGAATGTGTCTTAAACCTGCTTCGATTTGAATTTTTATGGTGGGAATAACAAAGGGAATAGCATGGGATAACCATTTGGAATTGTCTGCTTTGACACTGGTTGTTCTTTTTTTCTTATCTTCATAAGAAATGAGTAACTGATCAAAATTCTCAAAGGTTTCATTTCTGTCAAGATAGTATCTTAGGTGTCTGTGGATATCCGGAGTATGAAGAATCCTTTCTCCTCACGTTTAGGAACTGGAAAGAAGACAGCGAAATGGATAGTTTGGCTCAAAGTAAACTTAGATACCACTTTAGGTATAAACGAAAGATTAGTTCTCAAATACATTCTGTCTTTGTGGAAAATTAGAAAATGTTGACCCACTACAACAGCTTGCAACTCAAATACTCTTCTTGCAGAAGTCAGAGCAATTAGCAACACTGTTTCTCATGTTAAGAACCTTAAATCAGCCTGATGGTCTGATTCAAATGTAGTAAAAGTTAACAAATTTAAGATCCCAAGGAAGAGACACCTGTTTTCTTGGTGGGTGACTATGCAAAATCCCTTTCAAAAACATGTTGACATGGAATGCATTGAAAGAAAGGGATCCATGGGCAGACATACTGAAATGACCATTAAATGAACCTTGATAGAGGAGTAAAAAAGGCCAGAGGATAATAACTCTAACAATTACAATAAAACCAGTCAAATGCCAGCCTTAAAATTATCTTGGTTCTTATATGGCACCAACTACAAAATATTTTCAGTTTGCTAATATATGATTTATTGATAGAGGGTCTTTTGCATCCTTTCTCTCATTAAAGCAGAGTGCGCCTCCAGGCATTTCTGCAGTTACCTCCAAATGATGCCTCTAGGCACCAAATACTGCTTCTTCATCTTTGCATTAATAATTCCAAAACCATGTTTCATACAAGGTATCAGAAGATTTCATCTTAAAGCATACATGATGCCAAACACAATTGTATTGCTATCTGACCTCTGTCTAATGCAGCTAGAGAGATATTGAATATCATTTATATACTGCTTATTTGTATTGTAATAATTTTCATAATTCTTTAAATATCTCAACATTCAGACAACACAGCATAGCCTCACATGAAAGCTCACAGCTGTATGCAAAAATCCTGCTAGCAGTATGCATCTTGCTTGAATGGTTACTAAGATATCATAAGCTGTTTATACAACATTACAATATTAATATTCATTGCCTTTATTTTGGCTTATAAAATTCAGTTTAAAGCATTGAACTGAATGAATGCCACTAATGTGAAGATTATTTTATTCTGAATAGTTTGCCATTTACAGTTTTCTAGTAACATGGTTACATGATAACTTCATTTTTTAAAGCCTCAAGCCACACACACTGGAATTTAAAGGTACACACTCAAAAGAACTGTACTGGAGGGAATGAATTAATACTGGCATCCTGGGTAAGGTAGCTTACTGGTTATAAAGCATCTACTCACACTTATTTGAAGATGAACAGAACGTTTTCTAAACTATATGCACACACACACACACACACACACACACACACACACACACACACACACACACACACACACACACACACACATGGTTTCACTTTATAATCCCAAAATACTGAAATATGAATTTCAGTATCTCAAGACTATAAAGCCGAAAACTCTAAAACCCGATACCCCAAAAGTGCAAAATTCAAAATCGTGACTTTTCACATACACAATGCACCACACAAACAAGCAAAGATACATCTTCCTCCCAACACTAAAACAAACCAACAAAACACACACAAACACAACAAAATAAACACATGCACCTACCCTACATAATAAGCAGGGGGATAAGCCCCCCTGCACCCCCAGTGTGGGGGGCACACCCCCGCTACTTATATATACTCCGAGGTTGCACTAAAACCACAAACACACAAACCCACCACTACACATTCTACACTCCCCTTGCACAAACACACATCACATATGTAGAAATACCAGCACTCTCAACACTTACACCCACACCTAAAAACTCGAAACACACTCACACACGTTAAAATCCCTACCCAATACCCTTACAAAAACATCACTTACCTGAATCTACAGCTATATCCACATACCACACCATACATCACGAACACAGGCAATCCTACATCACGTACGCACCACCACAACCACAGATTCGACATTTACGAATTCAGTTTTCTGCAGTTTTGACACTTTGGACTCGAGCAACTGAATTTCGATATTTCAGTTTTTCGAATAACTATATATATATTTATATATATATATATATATATATATATATATACATATATAATTCTTTTCATCATAAAAATAAAGCAATATCGTTTAAAGCAGTAAGCAACAAATATTTAATCTTATTTGTAGAATTTAGAAGTTAATCTTGTAAATATATTATATACTTATTTATTCACATTTCCACAGATATTCTTGTATTTCTTTAATTAAACCTTATGTATTCCCAGCCTTTATTATAAAGTACCAAAACGAATCTTTCCACTGACATGTTCCATAATATGGCCATTACCTCTTTATTCCATCTCTTTACCAAATACCATTCCCCTTCTATTTGCAGTTAAAAATGTGTGATCTGGGCATCTATCTTGTGTTAAATTTGGAATGTGCATTATTTCCTTCAGTATTTCCATGTGTTTTAATTTTTCTTCCTTTCCAGAAGTGCATGCCACTGAGTTGTATCTTTTTCCACAATCAAATACTTCATGTTTTTCAATTGTTTCAAACTAGTAGAGTTTGAAGCGGAAAAGCCCCACCAAATTTCCATATCTTGCTTTCTTTTGTTATATATATTCTGTCTTTCAGAATTGTTTTTGATAGTACATTCTACCTTTCATACATATTTTCTGGTTCTCTTTGTTATTTAGATTCTTGTGATGCATTTCATCTTTTTAAAATCTTCTCTCATGATTTTTCTAAAATCTTCTCTCATTATTTTTTTCTATTTCTACTTTATTCCATCTCTTGGCTGTACTCCCACATTTCCCTTCTCTCTAAATACCTTCACTCCCTCAACTCATCTGTATCTCTATGCTTACAATAGTTTATCTGGAAGTAGTGAATTTATTTCAGGAAAACAATATCTAATTTCAAGTCACCAAGCATTCATTTGCTTCAAAGAAATTTAGCAGTTTGCTCTTTTCTATAAGTTGTTTAGCTGAGAAGACTGAAAATGCCCATTGCATTATATTCCTGAATAAAACTGGAAAAGAAGGTCTGAAGTTATTTAACACTTTTACTTTTCCTGAAAAAGAGAATGACAACAGAGCAGCACTTAAAAATAAGTCTTTCGTACCCTGAGGTCACTACATCTGACCTCTGTACTACAGGAGCTTTGCCACAAGGCCCTACACCTTCAAGTTTACTGAGAATTAGCCTGCAGTCACTACATCTGACCTTGATATTGCAGGAGGTCTGTCACAAGGCCCTACACCTTCAAGTTTACTGAGAATTAGCCTGCAGTCACTACATCTGACCTTGATATTGCAGGAGGTCTGTCACAAGGCTCTACACCTTCAAGTTTACTGAGAATTGTTGCAGTGTTTAATGTAAGCATATTTATCATGAAGACTTACTGTGTATTACCTTTAATCAGTTAAATACATGCCTGTTCTGTGATTGAACATTTCTGTGAAATAGTCCCTGCACTCTAAGGACCTCTACCTATGTTGGCCATCATCTTCTTTTGCTTGACCAGTAGACTGTACTGCATATGCCAGTTATTTACTCTCAGGAAATGACAGACAACCTGTTTTACTTGCATATCTTTGTTAATTGCTTTGTTCTGACTGACTGATCACAGTTGTAAATTGATGAATAGCAATCGTATCTCCCCTCACCAAAGCATTTGAAAAATGTATTCAAAACCAATTGTTAGACTATCTCCTGCAGGAAGAACTCCTATCCCCTACACAACATGGCTTCTGTCCATCCCATAGTACTAGCACTGCCCTTCTAACCTATATAGATACTGTCAATAAAGCTAGAGATAATGATAAACTAGTCTTTCCCTTATTTCTAGACTTGTCTAAAGCCTTCGACACAGATTGTCGCAGCAAACTTCTTCTTCAAATATCCTCACTAGGTCTCTCTCAAATTCCACCCTTCTGTGATTTAAAAACTACTTGTTCAATAGGTATCAGTCAATAAAATGGCACACCATGCTCTCTCCTTACCTCCCAATCACCACCAATGAACCACAAGGCTCTGTCTGTGGTTCTCTCCTCTTTAACATTTTCACCAACACCCTCTATACTCACACACAGCAGGCGACCCTAATACAATATGCAGATGATTCCACTCTCATTTGCACATCTGACAACATGGTACACCTCCAAAGAACTACTCATGAATCTTTAACAGCCTCAGAAACATGGCTTCATAACTCACAACTCGTGCTTAGCCCAAAAAAAAGACCAAACTACTATTTTTTCCCCAAATCCCTCTCTCATGAGAAAACAAAATTTAAAGTCCTCTCTTTTGATAATACAACAATTGAAGTTACTTTTCATAGCAAACTATTATGGGTGATAGTGGATGATAATCTTACATTCGACTTACATATACAAAATTGCATATGAAAAACTCAACAAAAATAGGGATGCTTTACAGAGTGAAAAACGTTCTCACTGATGCAACTAAAACTACACTTGCCACTACCTATTTCCTCTCCACTCTTCTGTATGGCACTCCCATCCTTACTAACCTCCAGACTTCACAAAAATTAAACCTTGAACAATGCTATAACAAAGTTGCTAAATTTGCAGCACATACCCCTTTCAGAACCCACCACTGTATAGCACTGAAAAGGCTTAATTGGTTAGAACTGCCACATCAACTAACAGATACATGACTTCTTACCACCTATAAAATTATCCAGCATCCATCTGCCTATCCAGCACTAAAAAACATTCTAGACAACTATGTTCCCAGTCGGTCACTGCGATCCAGTGACCCAAAACTCCTGTCAGTCTACAAACCTAACTTGTACTCTCCCTTCCATCTTTCAAAACCAGTCTGAAGGACTTCTTAGCTAAAATCTGTCTCTGTTCTTGCTCAAAAGCAGGATAAACTATACCCCTAAATATGAACGCGTACCTTCTCATTCCTTATACCGCCTTACTCTCCCTTCTTCGCTTACTTCCTTACTGCTAATTCTCTTCACTGACCTTCTCTCTAACTATATCATAAGCCTGTTTTCCCTCACTTCATATTGCAAATCTTACCTTTAATTTCTCTACAAACTGTCAAAATTTGTCTAAATATTAAATGATTGTCATATGCCTTGTATTGATTCTTAACCAATGTTTTTATATTATCTCTAATTTGTTATAATTATTTAAACTACAGATGTTTTTGTTTTATTTTGAAGATTGTTATTGTTCTTAAAATATTTTATAATAATTTGGAGCTTTTTTCCCCAGGCCTCCACTGAAAATGGGCTTCTACCCAGAAGGACTTTCCTGGTAACCAAATGTCAGTAAATAAATAAATCCATTGAATAATTTGCCTTTTATTCACCACATATTCTTTATAAGGGCATAACATCCTTAACAGAAATGTGAAATTTATGTTACTGAGCTGAAGCCAAAGACTGAATTGGTATGCTGCATCAAGCAGAGAGGTTTGTAGTATAAAAGATGATCTGTCAGGTGGCATGCTATTTAGACAAATAGATCTCAACATAACAAATGTTGTAAATATGTTCAGAACAGTGGAATTAGTAGTACACAGTTAAAATAATTAACCAATTAACTGTGATTACTCTAGCTGAGCATATGATAAATACACTAGCAGTTTTTGGTTTTGACCTTTTCACCATTTAACTTGTGAAGACTTGCAAGTTTTTAAACATAAGATACATTTTTATATGGAACTTTTTGATCACAAAATGCTGACGTGAGTATAAGAATAAAAAAGTACAAAATTCCTATAAAAAAATCATAAAAAGTTACATTTCCAAATATTTTGATCATGTGGTTTGTG
Source organism: Protopterus annectens (assembly GCF_019279795.1). NCBI lineage: Eukaryota > Metazoa > Chordata > Ceratodontiformes > Protopteridae > Protopterus > Protopterus annectens. The sequence goes on along the minus strand of NC_056737.1, from coordinate 1,730,262,603 downwards.
AGAGGCTAGGCCTGGTAAACCAAAACTACAGTATAAAACAAGAGCAGTTCATGGTACCTGACTGCTAGGTTGCAGCCCCTCCAGTTTTATATGTATCGTTATTTTATTTTGTATTTTAGTTTAATCAAAAATAGCTGAGCTATCATTTCCTGCTCTCAGAATATCATAGCAGCAAACTGTGAGTAGGTGGAGTTCCAGTTTCAAAAAAAAAAAAAGAAAAGAAAAAAAATAATAAAAAATAAAAAAACAAAAACAAAAAAATGAAATGACTTACTTATTTTGGCTGCTTTAAAAAGAGCCCAACATTTAGGCCTACTCCCTCATAAAGATAAGGAAATTACACAATACTCCATGTTCTTCTACTGTTTGGGTTAGAAAATGGTGCTTTATGGGGGGGGGGGGGTTGGACTGCTATTAGAAGCAGTGAGTTCCATTTCCCATGGTCTCAGGCTACATAAAGTGAATGAAGTCTGATATAGCCTAAGAAGACATAAAGTAAAAGAGGAACTCAAAGAGTCAAAGTGGAGTAATAAACTTTTTTATTAAATACTTTTTTGTTATTAAATAATATATTGCTATTCTGCTATAATCACTTGTTTCAGAGTCAGCTGACAAGTTTCTCTTCTTTTGAATTGATACCACTGGTCCACATAGAATGCACACTATCCCCCGGATTTACTAATCCTCTGTGCAGGACTAGCTTAGTCCTGCATGGAGGTGGCAGTTTAGGAGCAGGACGGCAGCACGCCATGCATAATAATGAGGAGCGCTGCCTGAGCTCCTAGGCTTACATGGAGCATGTAAGAGTGCAGGTGGCATGTCTGAGAACAGAGCTCCCAGAATATACGTGGCCCTGCAATGAAGAACAGCAGAAAGGGGTATGGAATGAGCGAGACCGCTCATAGGTGACCGCATATCCCCACCAACAGTCCCCCTTGTGTACAACAGCAACGGTATACATACATAAAATGAAGCAACCCTTTATTTTTTATAAAAATCCAATTAAAGCTAACTGTAGGTACGTGGAGTGCCCATTGCTTATCTACAGTTAATGCAGCTTAAATGGCTGAAGAGGATAACAAGGAAGATATATGCAAATGAAGCAGCATAGCAATAGTGTAGTGGGCACAGCATTCACCTTATGAGCAAGCATTCCCGGTTCGAGGCCCACTGCAGTACATTCCATTTTCCATGGCAAAGCACATTATGACCAATATTAATGTTGCATAACCCACTAAATAACATATTTTCATGAAATGGAGTACTTCAGTAAATGCACATGTGAGGTGTCAGTATCATAATGAATAAGGCACTAATAAACAGGCCTAAGCACAAGTAAACAGTAGTAAACATATTTAAGCACTAGTAAGCGGGCTTAAGCCTGTCTGCTCGGTGGTAAGCAATGCCTACACTGGTTAAGCAATTCTAAAGCTAACTCTCTGTAAGCAGATGCAACGGCAGGTTAGCAGTGCTTACCGTAACGCAAACCCACTTATAACTGCTCAAACGTGCCTTAATCACTCTGTATCCAACGGCCCTTGTTCTGCCCCTCAACAAAATAAACAGCCATGCAGGTCTCGAACCCAGGACCCTATACACCATAGACACAGTAGCTAACCACCAAGCCATCACAGAAATACAGATGAGTGAGGTATTAGCAAACAAGTCCTCACCATAGTAAAACCAAACTGAACCTGTGAAAGGAATCAGTATACAGTCATATGTTCCATAACCCACTAGATAACATAAATATGTGAACTGGAGTACAGCAGTAAGCCCAGAAGTGAGGTGTAATTGTAATAGAGTGTTGAAGTCCCCAATAAAACACAAGGACCCCATAGAGTGTACGTACACGTTAATCATGATTACCAGGCAGATATATAATATGTAATGAAGAAGAAATCAATGTCAAAAAGGAAATATAATGCAAAGTCTAATGTAAGCAATGCTAAGCATTGCACAGGCCAGCTTGGGAGGTGTAAGCAATGTGTAGACCAGCTAACTCAATGTGCCCAGTGCTATACCCCTTTAAACAATGCCAACCTTAGTTAAGCAGGTTTGCCCATAGCTTAGCCTTTTCAAAACCTGCCAATCGTGGAAAAGTGCAGGAAATAGGCCCTACTTAAACCCAAGAGGTGGGAATACATCTCATAACTGGTTGTAGCTACCCCTTGCAGGCACTATGGCAGTAAGGGGAGAAGGTATGCGCTTTCAGGCACAGTGCTGGTGCATCCAGGAGTCCAAGGTCATGATAGGACTCCTTGTCAAAGACCATGATCAGGAACTGCTTCAGGGCCAGTAGCAGGGCTCACAATATAAGGTGGAGACCTGGGACCATCTCGCCCACGACCTCACCAGTGTCACTGGCATACCCCACACTGGTGAGCAGGTCAGGCACCACTATGCTGACTTGAAGCGGCGTAAAGGGGACCTCTTGGAGGAGTGGCTCCAAGATACTAGAGCATCAGGGGATATTCCAGCCATGTATAAGTATCACCCCAATATGTGTGTACTGATTGCCAGCTAGGTATATCATGGATAGGTATGGCTAAATATTCCCCTTATGTCCCCCACAGCTACAATGGAGTGGGCCGCCAACCAGGAGGCCCACATCAGTCGCTAGGCGAGGTTGCAACGTGAGGCAGGTCAATAATACTCATGCATTTACTGTCATAGGAAATAAAAATAAAAGTAGTAGCAAATTAATTGCTTGTATAAAACCTGTATTGTTCAAAGCAAGTACTGCATACACTAGAGAATATGGCAGAAAGAGTCTCATTTTGTTTGTAAGTCAATAAAAGTGTAATAGCCTGACAAAATAGGTATAACTGCTGGACTGCATGTGTATATCCTGGTATCATACGGTAATGTAGATATGCAATCATGTAATAGAACTGTAGTACTAAGCACTGTTACCCACACCGTGCACCATATATTGAATGTGTAGGAATGCCTGTATATGACAGGTGTAATCCCAGAGGCCATTTAGTACAACTGAGAGATACATAGACAGTAAAAAGGGAAAATGCAAGCAACAAAAACTGAATCGCACATGCAACTGAGATGTGAAATGTTGTTTTTTTAGCACACACAGCCATGGTTCAAATCCTGCCAGTGGCAGTAGTCTGCATACAGAATCATACCCCACAACTGTACAGATATGTCTAGAATATCTATTAAAGTGGCCCATATCTGTTTCCTATCAACCTGACCCCTTGGGAAATCAGTGGGATGATCCCAGACATATAGGCAGTAGACAGGAAATACAACTGATTGACACAATGCTATGAGAACAAAGCTGGCACACTAGCAACTCCTCAGTACCTTATGTGAGTAAGAAGCCACGTATGTCCCATTTACACCTCAACTTGTCAAGCTGTGGTCAGAGTGTGTACAGTAACAGAATGAGATGTATGTGCATGATAGTAATGTGGAATCTGGTACTGTGTGTGGAAACATTCAGGTAGTGCCAATGAACATTCCTCCCACAGGTCTGTCAGATACCAACACTGCGCCCAGAAATACAAGAATGATATGCAGTTGCTCTGAATAATGAGGTATTACACATCACTGTCACCCACACTGTCCTACAACATATAACTGTCTAGGAAATCTGTATCAGAGTGTTGTAATACATGGTAAGAATGCAAAAGCCCAGGGGATTAATAAGACAGAAAGCAGATAGGAGATATACAGCAATAGCTATATAGCAAACACAACTGTGATGGACAGTGTTTAAGTTGTAGCAGGCACATCCATGGTCTGAATCCTGGGAGTGGAATTAGGCTGCATACAGATTCATACCCCACAACTGTACAGATGAGGCCAGAATGTCCAGTATATGTGCCCATATCTGCTGCCTGTCCCCCTGGCAAGTCTGTGGGATGATCACAGATGTTTAGCCAGCAAACAGGGAATACAAGTGATTGTCAAACATCATGGGAACACACCTGTCACTGTAACAACCCCCAAAACTGTTAGGAGAGTAATATTTCAGGTATGTCCTATCTACACTCCCATGTTGTCAAGCTGTGACCAGAGTGTATACAGTAGCAGAGTGAGATGTGTGTGCATAATACTAATGTGTAATCTGGAACACTGTGTGGCAACAGTCAGGTAGTGCTAACAAACATTGTTCCCACAGGTGCGCTGGATACGAACACTGTGCTGAGAAATACAGACCATTATAACCTGTAGTGGTACTGTTTACTCTGGTATTGTAGGGAATTGTGAGTGTTGCAGTTTCTCTGTATAATAATGTATCACTGGTCACTGTCATCCATCACCCACACTGTGCTACATAATATAACTGTGTAGGAAAGCATGTATATGTGTGTGTCAGGTCACTAAAGGTGGAAGAGGGCAATATTCTAGATATGTCACGGCACACCAGCATGTGGTCAACATATGGCCAGAGTCTGTTCAGAAAGAGTTGGATAGCTATGTGCAAAACATCAACCCAGAATCTGGGAGTATGTGTAGAAACAGCTAGTAAGTGTTAACAAACATTCCCTCCACAGGTATACCAGGTAAGAGGTGTATACTGCAGGTAAAACTGGTTCATGTGTAATGATGATGACAACCACATTACTGTCCAAACTAAGGCTATAGGGTAGTGTAGTAAGACTTGTAAGGTACAGATAACAGCACTGACTAGGAATGTAATGTGGACTACAGGAATATACTAATTGTTAATTGACATCTTTCTCTGCCCCCCACCATATCTCCAACAATAATCAACATACCCACCCCAACTGGTGTGTAATGACTCTGATAATGTCCAATTGTTTGATAAATATTTTCATGGTTCCCATGCATGTGCTATATTGAATTATTCCAAAATTGGTGGTATAGTGCCATCAATGTACCTGCATGCTGTACTTATCACCACTGTGGTCCCATATATGCATGTGTTCTGTTTGCTATGCAACTGTTTTGTATCTGGTGTCTGGGTTAATGGGAATATCTATACATGCTGTTATACATAACACTGGAATGTGTTGACTATCACTAACCCACATATGATGATGAAATCTAAACACTATAGCACGCTTGGAAAGGCCGATCCCAGCGGTCCCACCTGTTTCACCTCAGCTGGCCATGGCACCAGGCACCAGCATGTCTGGGGCCCAACCCCAGCCCTCCCTGTCTGTTGGTCCTGCATCACCTTCAGGTGGAACTGCCTCAGGGGATGGGGATCACCGCCCCCCTGAGAGTGGGTGTGGACAGGCACCTGTCACCCATCGCCAGGTTGGGTTGTGGTGTGTAGAGAGATCGACCAGCAGTTTGGTGATCTTCTACTGCAGCTCAAGAGCCGCATGTCACAATTAGAGAGTCAGCCTGGCTCTGGGACTCAGCCCCCAGCACAGCCACCTTTGGGGCTCTGAAGGTGCAGTGGTGACCTTAGTCCCATTGTTACCACGAGGGGGCTTGTGGGCTTCTGATATCCCAACACCCCTCCCTATCAAGGTGTTTACCCCCCCACATGTGTCATATACTGTGCCTGTATGTGTCTTGCTTGTCTTGTCTGTTAATCTACCCAACCTACCTCCCCAAATATATCTACTACCCCTCCCCAACATACCACTCTCACCTGAAAAAAAAGGGCAATCTGTTCCCGCAAAAAAATCTCGCCCCATACATAGCTGTCCATTTCGCACACGTGTCCATTAGACACATGTAATCCAGTCTAATTGACATCACAACTTATTATTGTTTCCCTCCCCCCTCTACCAGGGGTTTGAGTGTTCAAATCTACCTCCAAATTCAGTGTATATGCGCAGCTGTTGCTGTAGAAGGAATGGGCAGCTAAGGACCTTCCCTACACCCTTCCTGCGCATCCCAGGTTATTTTCCCTACTGTGTTTCCCTATTTGTGCCCCTTTTAAGCAATGCCTTCACAGGTTAAGTAATTCAGAAGCTAACAGAGTATCAGAAACTGTAACCGGAAGTTAGCAGTGTTTACCTCTGCGCAAACCCACTTACAACTGCTTTAAAGTGCCCTAATCACTCTGTATATAACGGCCGTGTTCTGCCCAGCAACAAAATAAATAACCTCTGCAAGGCCTAAGCCCAGGACCCTGCACACCATAGACAAAGTGATTTACCACTAAGCCATGCCAGATGCACATAGCTCTGATGTTTTCAAAAACATATCATCCAGCCCAGTCATGCAACAGTACAGAGAATGTATTCCAACATTTAATTGTATGTGTGTGTGTAAATATATTAATATCTAAACAGATACAACATATCTATATATGTATATATATATATATATATATATATGTATATATAGTAATATATACATATATATAAATATATATGAACATATATACATGCAAATGCCTACAGCTATAGATATGTATTTCTATATCTATATGTCTAAATATATACGGCAGGTTATATATATGTCAGCAGCTCTCTCTCTCTCTCTCTCTATATATATATATATATATATATATATACATATATACATATATACTCAGTGTGCCACTCAACCACAGCCCATAAGGCAAAACAACGCACCCAATACTCTAGTCATAGGTGACTTTATAGTCAGGCACACTGATGTTCCACTCACCAAGTTAGGGATGACATGATCGACAAACCACGATGCTTTGCCAGAGATGGCCTGCACCTGTCACACCTGGTATTCCGGATACTGACTAAGGCTCTAGCCACCCCTATAGTGCCTTTTTTAGGCAAGGTTCAAATGACAAATTCACCACCGTAACAGGTACAGGCAAGAAGAATCTGAGGGTATTGCTACTCAATGCTAGAAATCTAAACCTCAAAATGCACTCACTCGAGGCACTCCTTAAATTGGAGAACATCGACATCTGTGCAGTGACAGAGACCTGGTTTAAGGCTCCAAAGAGTACCCCTGCATTACCAGGCTATAATTCATACCACACCTTTCAGCCACCTAACCTGGACCGAAACACTAAAGGCGGAGGCTTGTCCATATTCATTAAGGATATCCACACCTCCAGGCTAGTTGCTCAGCATGATGCAGCCAAGATTATCCAAGTGCAACTAACTCTGGGCAAGACTGCAATCCAAATTGTAGCTTGCTACAGATCCCCCACCATGCCCCAGGATTCCCACTCCTCATTTCTTGATACACTGGAAAATATTAGGGTACAACCTAACATCCTAATAATGGGCGATTTCAACTACCCTGCCATTAACTGGGAAAACTACTCATGTACCAACTCTTGTGCTCAACGTTTTCTGGAATTCATAAATTCCAATGCCTTGGATCAACCTTTCCACACCCCCACCAGGGGCAGCAATATCCTAGACCTGGTTATTACCAACATGGGCAACCGGTGCTCCACACCAGAGGTCAGTTCCTCGTTGGTCAGATTTGACCATAAGCTAATCACCCTAGACATCCACATCCCTCCCCCACCCCCCATTACAGAAACTACAGTAAAAAATGTCTCCAAAGTCAACTTCACGCTTCTTAAGACAGAAGAGGCAAACTTCACGACACCCATGCTGACGGACACTAGAGGTATGACTGCTGAATCCTACACAAATGCACTTTATAAGCACTTACACAAGTGCATGGATCGTGCAATCCCTAAGAGAACCAAGATGCTATCCTCCGAAAAAAGGAAGCTAATCTGGTGACCCCCTGCCATAAACAAACTCTACAAAAGAAGAAAGAAACTGTTGCAAAAAAGAGTAAAATCCCATGATTGGAGAAACACCCTGGTCAACCTCAGTAAGAAGCTGAGATCCCTCATAAAATCCTCCAAAGCTAGTTATGAAAACAAAATTGCCACTGACTCTAAAGAGAACCGCAAAGCATTCTATAGCTAAGTCAGGAATCTCAATGGCAATACTCAGATCTGCTCTGAGTTACAGCACAATGGCACTAAATATACAGAACCAACTGATATTGCCAACATCCTGGCAGATAGGTTCAGTGCTAACTTTACCCCCCTGTCATCCCCTAAATGGCCCATCTCTATACCAGAAGAATGCAAAGTTCCTGTATTCACAGCTGCACAGGTAGAAAAACACACTATCCAAAGTCAAGAACACAGCATCCATGGGACCTGACAACATCCCAGGCTGTGTTCTACATGAACTACAGAACAAACTGGCACCCCACCTAAGTACCATGTTCAATCATAGCTTCACCTCAGGCTATGTGCCCACTGAATGGCACACAGTGATGGTTATCCCACTCCACAAAGGGTGAGCCACCACAGACTCCCAGAAACTACCGCCCCATTAGCCTAACGAGCCTGGTCTGCAAGGCTATGGAATGTATCATCATGGAACGTATAAACAATGACATTTGTAATCTCTAAACTCAGGACCCCACCCAGTTCGAGTTTGTAAAAGGCAGATCATGTCTCCTAAACCTGATAGACTTCTTTGAAGCAGTCACCAAAGCCATAGATGAGGGTAAGGTGGTTCACACAGCCTATCTAGAGCTCAACAAGGCATTCGACACCATCCCCCACTCTGAAATTATAGAAAAACTCACTAAACTAGGTATACATCCCTATGTCACAAGATGGGTTGCCAACTGGCTCACTGACAGAACCCACACTGTGAAAGTAGCAGACTCCAAATCCAACATCAAACCAGTGACAAGTGGAGTACCACAGGGTTCTGTCCTGAGTCCTCTCCTGTTTGGTATCTACTTCTCTGAAGTACAAGCTAACACAGAAGGTCTTTGGCTAAAGAAGTTCGCAGATGACTGCAAACTAAGAGCCATAATCAAAACTCCAAAAGATGTGGACATCCTACAAAAGGGCCTCACTAAGACAGATGCCTGGTGTCAAAGCCATGGCCTCAAGTTCAATGCCAAAAAGTGCATTGTCATCCCTTTTGGTAAAAACTCTGTACCCATGAACTACCACATAGGTGGTAGTATACGTAACACCAAAAGTGTGATAAGAGACCTTGGGACACAGGTGGACAGTAGTCCCTCCTTTGATAATCACATCGCCACAGTAGTCAGGAAATCCTTCTACGTGGCACACCTCATCATAAAAGGTTTCTCATCCAGGAAAAAAGAGGTCATTGTTCCCCTCTACTCGTCACTCATTAGACCCATTATAGAGTAGAATGCCCCTTTTGGTATGTACCTCACAAGACATCTACAACTAGAAAGGCCACAGAAATACCTTACAAAGAGGATTACTGGCCTCAAATAGATGCCCTACGCAGACCGTCTCAAAAAACTGCAGCTTTACCCCGTCGCATATCACCTACTCAGAGGTGATCTCTGCCTAACACACAAAGCTATGTCAAACCCAGAGCTTTTAGACATGCTCCACTTAAAGAAATCCCAATCCCTATGAGCTACACGCGCTAGGCACCTAAACCTTGTCACCACAATAAACAGAACATGCTGGAGGGATAGATTACTGTCCCAGGGACTTCCCATACTGTGGAACAAACTACCTATCTATATCAAACACAGCTCCTCATTATAGCACTCTTCAAGAAAAATCTTGATGATTGGATGGGAGACAGGAAATTCACCCCGGGGATCACTTTTGTGGCTCTGCTCGATAGTGGCACAGGAAAATAATTTTCTTGGGTGGTGAAAGCCAGGGTACATTTTGGCTAGGCTTATATAGGCCCTAGGGCCAATAGCCTAGTACCTACCTATGAACCTATATATATATATATATATATATATATATATATATATATATATATATATATATATATATATATATATACAGGTATATATGGACATACATCCGTAGATAACAATGGGGAAATAAAAAAAACATATATGTCCACATGCAAAGTTAATGGAGTTGAGAGGGCCCAAACAATATGCGTCTTGTACAAATAGGTATACCCCCCAACAGCCAAACATGTCCCCCCTACAATACACTACCAAGTGTTGCAGATCCCATAACCAGGACCAGACAAGGCATGAGCATCCCTAGGATACATATACACAGACACATATATGCAGATACAGATATACATATATATATATATATATATATATATATATATATATATATATATGGTTCCCTATCAGAATCCTGAAACACTATAAGCCTGAAAGTCAAAATCCTGAAAACTATTGACTGAAAATGCAAAATCTCGAAAATGCAAAATCCTGAAAGTCAAAATCCTGAAAACACAAATAATGCTAATATGTCACTATAAAGACACTAATATCTACCAACTGACCCTGACCCTAACCCTAACCCAAAGTCCGTCACTATCGCAAACTCACCTGACCCGCGCCCTAACCCTAACTCACTTAAACCGCCCCTAACCCCAATATTTGTCACTATTGCATACATGCCTAACCTGCGCCCTAACCCTAACTCACTTATACCGCCCCTAACCCTAACATAAAACCAACTGCACACTTACCTGGACCCAACGCATGACCTAACACCACAGGGCTAACAATAGCAAAGCCACAATGATGTCAGTATGTCCATTTTGTGTTTTCAGGATTTTGACTTTCAGGATTTTGCATTTTCGAGATTTTGCATTTTCAGTCAATAGTTTTCAGGATTTTGACTTTCAGGCTTATAGTGTTTCAGGATTCTGATAGGGAACCATATATATATATATATATATATATATATATATATATATATATATATATATATATATATGTATATATATGGTTCTAGGTCATAAGATCGACAGCCACTTTCACCGACAACAGAAACATCGACACCACATTATCGACAAACCATAAACACGACACCTCACATGCCCGACAAACAAGTAACCGACGGTCCACAAACACGAAACCCCATACACTGCACACACCACAATAACAACAATCAACTAACAAAACACATCCCCTTATCCAAGCACCACACACAGAACACAAGCACACCAAAATCCTCACAAACCCACACTAAACCTCACACACACAACTATGTCCAACCCTAACCCAAACCCTTACCCTAAGGTCCGTCACTATCGCACACTCAGCTAACCGCTCCTAACCTAACTCACTTAACCCACCCTAACCCAAAAATACCACTACCGCACTTACATAACCAGCGGCGCCTAACCCTAACTCACTTAACCCACCCCTAACCCAAAAATACCACTACCGCACTTACCTAACCCGCCTAACCCTAACTCACTTATCCCACCCCTATCCCCACAGACTGTCACTATCCACACTTACCTTACTCGCACCCTAACATCCGTCACCACCGCATACTCACACAGCCTTCTTTCCAACTCACTATCCCTGGCGTCGGCGTTTTCATCCGTAGCGTCGGTCTTCCGAGTGTCGATCATCTGGCGCCCGCTAATCCGTTGTCGGTTATATCGGCTGTCGATCTTCTAACCTAGACCCATATATATATATATATATATATATATATAGATATAGATATATATATATATATATATAGATATAGATATATATGTAACTACACATATGGATGCAGAGATATGTACATTAAGTTACATATGTAGTATGTGCACACAATATGGAAAAGCCGCTATTTTTACAGTTACCACCTTACCAACTGGAGACTGTATGAGCCACTCATACAAATGACATTCATTGCCTGCAGCATATACCCACAGATATATCAAAGGCTATAACACCACACACAGCTGTGCATCAATGGGAAAGCTTTATTTGTGTACTATTACAGTTGTATATGCCATGTCATATAGCTGTCTAGACACGGACATCCATATAAACTGAGTAATGCAACTGTGAAACAGGTATACTAATACAGCAGTTCAGAAATGTTAACAAATGTTGCTGTCCAGGCCAATGCCATCACATTGTACAATAGTAAAGACAGACTAGGCCACAGGATACCAAACAATCAATGGTAGGTAATGCAGGTGTATAGTTCAGCAGTCTCTAACTACACTATGTAGACAATTCCTAGGCACACTGGGATGTAACTGTTATATAACAAGGCACAACTCACACCATCACAAACACACTGACAAACAGAACAGTCTGTATGGCATAGCAGGCTCTACAGGTATGCCACGGCACAGATTAAGATACACCTGTGTGTAAGGGCATCACCACAACCAATGTGAACACAGCCACAGCTACATATGGCATGCTAGTGTATTATTACAGTATATGGACTATCTGTTTAACACCAACCTCATATGTGCCACCCACACACTAACCCTACATATACTGGGTCGCTACACAGTGTGGTCTGCTGCCTGTCTGTGTTTTGGGACATGTGCATGTATGGCCCTACATACATGTAAGCTGATAGGATAACATAGAGGAGCATGTAATATCAAATAGAACAGGACCAAGAACAATGATATCTACCACAGTCTGTACACAGGCCAAGGTACATATTAACAATAAACACACTGCCGACAATCACCATAAGTACACAGACCTCAGTACTGTACACACAACCACAGAATGCCCAGGTTATGTCATCAAATATAACCCTTACTATACATTACATGTGTAGCAGTCTGATATCTCACTGGGTTGTTACCAGATATGATGTCACTAATGATGGTGTACAGTGCATATGCAGCCCTTACTGCATGGCACATGTACAAAGGTTGTCAGGGTTGTGGCTGGAGGCACATGCACAGGGCCAGTATTGACATGCTGCTGTGATAACCTCATACATTTACTGTTGTAACAGGGTTTGTTGCACCATATGTCCTATGAGGGATTTGAAGTCAGTAACTCTCATGGCTGTCACCATCTACAGACTGCAATCCTCACACTACCTTCTGTAGTTCACAGATAGGTGCTGAGTGGGTAACACCTGAAACAAAAGGCACCACACACTGGCCAATCTGCAGATGGCCCTACAAATGGGTGTTCACTCATTAACATAGCACTGACATGGCAGGTATGTAAACATGTAAGACAGCCATATCCACACACACTCTGTTAAACCAACATTACTCCAAATGTAGTCTGTAGTCAGGTCAGGCACATCTCCTTCCTGTGTGCTGGCCTGTCGCTACAGTGTATGTTGTTAGAGATACACCCCAATCCATCTGAGATGCTGTTTGCCAAACTACAGATCGAGTTCCTGCTCACAGTGAATGAAAGGCCCAACAGCAGCATGATGTTCCTAGATATTGGTATGTGTTTCCATGCAATTGGATATGGGAATGTTACCACAGCTGTTCCACATGCAATCAGCTAGAGGAGGGCTGCAATTCATACAGAGACCATCAGCTGTTTCTGAGCATCCCTTAAAATATAAATGCTGCTGCCTAAGCAAAGCAGGTGTAAGTCTCCACATCCACCAGAGAGGGAATAAGAGAGGAAGACAAAGGCAAAGAAAAGCCAGGGAGGGTGGGAGAGTAAAACTTATGCATATTTGTGTCACACACCTACCAGTACAGGGTATCAAACCCCCAATGACTATGCAGTGCTATCACATGTCCATGCAGTTATTGGATGTGCCACATAGGTTACATGCTGGGTAGCCCTCAGAACATATATGTGATGGTGAGTGACATCTGCAACAGGGATATGGTAGCTATGTGGTAGGTATAGTACCGGTGCCTGCCCGCATGAACAGGTGTCAGCATCAACACATCCACGCTCTCACAGGGATGCACACTCATTGCCATACTTGGCAGGGCCAGGAATAAAACTCAACACTAGTGGGATTGCCACAACACAGTACTGTGCAGGTATCAAATGCACCACAGGGGTCATACAGAGGTTATATGTGCAAAGGGTATGTGGAGGTGACTGACATCAGACAGTATGCTTCAGTATTCCAATAGGGGTTGTAGTGAGTGTGAATGTGGTCATACGCCTCATACACCACACACACAGAGAAGGGTGCCAGTACTGACATGCATGTGTACACTGCTTCACGGGTGTGTTGTGGTTGATGGTACCAGATGGCTTTACAAGACTAGGTGATGGATATACCTTGGCATCAGGCCACAAGACAATGGTGTGCATTGTGGCTCATGGTTGTAGTGTCTGGAGTTGCCCACACAGGTGGGTGTTGTATTCACCATCCAGTCACCTGAGTGACTATTGCGTGTGGCCAACACTGTGCATTGCTTGCCATGTATGTGCTCCTTAGTCCATGATATGGACAGTGTCTGGGATGTGCACACCTCCCACATGCATGTACAGTGACATGTGGAACTGTACCTGGGGTGTCTGGCCTATGTTGTGTAAACTGATCGTTATCATCAGATGTGTCAGTCCTGGCCTCATGTGGCAGGTACTGTTCATGGACAGTTGGTTGGCCCTGCACCTACAGTGATAGTATGATACCAGTATTCCCTGGTGTCAGTGCCATCTGTCCATACAGGGCTTGTATTTCAAGCATGTTATGTCCTTTGTGGGTCACATTTGATGGCACCACAGGTGTTGCAGGTGTCCAGTGGTGAACATGGGGGAGGTGCACTGTCAGCATGTACATGCCTATTGGACTGATGGACAGGGTACCATGCCCTCTGTAGCCCACTGCAATCACACCATGTTTACTATCAGGGGACAATATGCAGGGTACTATCAACATAGCGGCGGTTGCTAGGCAAGTGTGTGTGTTTATGAGACATGGGTTGAGAGTGTATCCTGGGTAATACAAGGCTTGCTAACATTGTTCAGCTGGCACTGATGTCACATTTAGGGGTATGGATTTGCACCCCAGCCTCTTGGCTATTTCACATCTGTTATCCCTGTATGGTGGACTTTGTGATATATACTTGGCCCACCATATAAGAAGTTTACAAAACCCACTCAATATTGAGTCCAGTTGTTACTCACAATCACTGTCACACAGAATATGAATGACAAACACAGACACACACACACACACACACACACACACACACACACACACACACACACACACACACACACACACACCTGTCATGTCTGGGATTAGAACTCTTACCTAACTAGTATATTACACTATAGCACTATGCCATTATAGGACATGCCACAGAGATTACTGGAGCTCCCCTTCCTCAAAGGTGTATTTCACAGTGAATGACATCAGCAGGATTGCCAAAGTAGGGCATTTGAATTGTAGTGAGTGTGACTAGCCTAAAATGCATTGCTCCCTACACAAACATAGAATCACACACAAAACATCCACCAGTGCTATGTGTGGGGATAGCCTAAAATGCATTGCTCCCTACACAAACATAGAAACACACACAAAACATCCACCAGTACCATGTGTGGGGATAGAACCCCTGACAGAGTTCTATATCACACTACAGCATGATGCTGTTATAGGTCGCACCATGGAGATTACTGGAGTTATCCTTCCCCAAAGGTGTATTTCACAGTGAATGACATCAGCAGGATTACCAAAGTAGGGCATTTGAATTGTATTGGGTGTGACTAGCATAAAATGCATTGCTGTCTATACACACACACACACACACACACACACACACACACACACACACACACACACACACACACACACACACACACACACCTTCCTCCCCACACACAAACACAAGCTCTCTGCTACATAAAAGCAAGGGGGCAAGCCCCCCCCTGCACCCTCACACACCCCCTACTTAAATATTCTAACTCCGAGTTCGCACTACATACAAACACACACAATACACCACCACACAAGCTACATTCTCCTCTAACACACATCACAGCAACAAAACACACTAACACACACCACAGCCCCTACCCAAAACCCTTAACACATACACACTTACCTGAATCCATAACCACAGTGAAACACCAGAAGCGCTAATTCAAAACCTTCAGTATTCGAGGTTTTGGATTTCGCACTTCTGAGGTTTCGCTCTTTTCAGGATTCCACTTTATGGGCTCGAAATACTGAATTTCGATATTTCAGTATTTCGAGCTTCTAAAGTGAATATATATATATATATATATATATATATATATATATATGTGTGTGTGTGTGTGTGTGTGTGTGTGTGTGTGTGTGTGTGTGTTGGTTTGGAAAAGAATGGAGTATTTTTCAATTGGAAATGGAATCCTCAGGTGACAGTAGCAACAATTATTTATCTAGTGTTACCAGTGGTATTTATGGGGTTGGGAGGGTGGCCTAATGGTTAAGGTGTTTGCCTTACAAACACAAGGTGCAGGGTTTGAGTCTCACAAGGGATAATTGGCTAGGCTTAAAATGGCTCGCCAGGGCAGTTAGCCTAGTACTAACCTATGAACCTATGTAAAACTCCTGAGGTTCTGAGATAGACTCTGCATTGATTACTTTTTATGTACATTGGAAAGAGAAAAGGTCAGAAGCATGTTTTGGTGTTGCAGGAGGAGCTTCATGATAAGTGCAATTGAAGTCCAATCACTACTAGTACACAGAACAATGAAGAATTAATGAAAACCTTTCCACATATGCGCACAATTGATCTTACTCAGGTTGAGAGAATTAATGTGATGGATGATTTGAAGTAGTGGTTGGAGTTATTACACTGTTTATCTTTACAGCTAGTAGAAGATGCTGTGACAACAACTTATAGCCAGGTGAGACCTGGTTCATGATTAAATAGTCTAAGGTAGAACAAGACAGTTGGTGGAGCTTTACCAAAACCAACACTTGAGTTTAGAAATGTGGAAACATAAGAATGGTGAATTCACCTTTATGAAATTTAGTGATTGTGCATATGGATTGAGCATCATGGCTCACAGCTGTACAGAATATTGTGCATTTGTTCTCATCTTTGTTGAGATGGTCCGGCTATTTCTTTATGAAGATAAAACCTGTCAACAAATTTACTCAATTTATGTTTTGTTAACTGCTGCTGAGATTGCAAAAATGTGCTTTTAATATATGTCCTAATGTCAACCAAGTCCTTCTGAGTGTATACATGTATATGTTGTTGAATTTTGTTCATGACCTATGTGAAAATATTTAGTGTACTTCTTAGCTGCAATTTATGCTATGTGACTGCAAGCCTGCAGCTATACATAGTTTGTGAAGAAATTTCCATGAGGCAATGCCAAAGGCTTGATATTTTTATTTTTACCAGAATCCATGGAGGAAGCTACAGGCATTGGGGTTGTCTGCACTTTAAGGAACATCAGTCCCCCAGATTCTCTATGCCTTGCAGGATAAGTGCAGGAGCTCTAGCAGGCAATATGTCTGCCGTGCGATCCAGGAACATCCAGCAGAGGTGTGCAAGAGCGCAACTGCACTAGTCCTGCACGGACTAGGTCCCTGTATGCAAATCACCCCATTTCAAGAGAAGTCCATGTAAATAAGGTGAAATTGCGATCCAGGAAGCTTGCAACTGGCTGTGCAGGACTAGTGCAATCTGCAGAAATGTACTCGGTTAGTAACCGAGTACATTTCTGCAAAATCGAAAATGGAGCTGTGACAGCTCCAAATAAAGGCTGCATATCAGTTAGGAAACATGCCAATGGCCAAGTATAAGGCCACTGGCATTGCAAACAGCCAAAAATATAAAAAAAAAATCAACGTTTTTTTTTATTTAGCTGATCTCGGCTGTTTAAGTGTAGGGCAGCGGTGCGCAAATGGGATCGGGGGAAAATAACAAAATAAACCTAAATTAAGCATTCTAACTAAAATCACTATTCTGCCTTGCAAGTCAATGGCAGGCAGAAGACAACATGGATAGTGAGTAGTGGTTGCTAAGGGAGGAGGCTCAGTGTGGGACATGTAACTATGCATTAGCAGGCAATCCTATACAAATGAGGGGAAGGATAGTGAATCCAAGTTTTCCCCAGCATGCTAGTCAGGTCCCAACAGTGTAAGAGTAAGAATAGCTTGGTGCAAGCCTAGGAGTTAGCTGACATCATGGGGAGGGGGTGTCAGGCATACTGTAAGCAGATTGGAGCCCTGTGGCTCCGGTTTGCTCCTAGCTTAGGGTGTGTGTCTGAATCTGCCTAGCACTCTTTACATTGCCTAAGCAGGTGTGCGTGCCACACACCGGGTTTTAAAGGAAGAAAGAAAAGTTAAACCAGGAAATAGCAGCACTGTGCACATTTGAGCACTCTGTGCGGAGTGCACCCGGACTTAAATATGAAGGCAATGGGAAGGGAAAACAGCAGTAGGGAGGTAATCAAGGAGAACCAGCATAGTTGGCAGGTGAAATTTATCAGAATCAGCCAATTACACAGGCAGCAGACCAGCCCAGCCCAGAACACTACTATAAACTATGCAAAAACCTTTCCCTCTGCTTTTTCCTACACTCTACACCACCGGTGTAAACAAGCAGGAAACTTTTAACACTCACAACAGCAAAATGATAGGGGCTGCAATAGCTATCATACAACAAATTGTGGAATGGCTGAGGGTGGTGAGGATGTGAATGCTGGCGACCAACCCACAGTGTGGAGACGGAGAAGAGTGTACAGACCCAGGGTAACCTACCAGGGGCTACATGAGCTGGAGATAGTGGAGCGCTATAGGGTGGACAGGGACCTCTTCCAACAAATTGTTGAGCTGTGTAGGCCACGCCTCACACACAGAACTAACAGAGGGGAACCCATCCCAGTGGATACCAAGGTATGTGTAGGCCTAAGAATACCAGCTACAGGTACCTTCCAAATGCCAACTGGGGATATGATGGGGATCTCACAGGCATTGGCATCCAGAGTACTCCACCAGTCCCTGGATGCCATGTCAGCACATGTTGGTGAGCATGTACATTTCCCCAACACCCATGAGGTGTTGGCTCGCAATATGCAACTGTTCCACCAAATAACAGAATACCCAGAGATAGTGGGTGCTATAGACTGCACGCACATATGCATCAAAGCACCACCTGGTGAGCAGGGTAGGGTCTACATCAACCACAAGAGCTTTCCCTCCATCAACTGCCAGGTCATGTGAGATGCCCAGGGCATAATAATGAATGTGTGTGTTGGCTGCCCTGTAAGTTATCACGATTCTGACATCTGGCATCTGATGCAGCTGTACCACAGATTTGTCAATGGGGACATCCCTCACGGTCGCCTAGTGGGGGAGGCTGGATACGCATTGGAGTCATGGCTGATGACACCCATCAGAAATGCACACACACCCAAACAAGAACTCCATAATGAAGCACACACACAGACCAGAATTATAGTAGAGCATGTGTTTGGGATGCTCAAGTCATAGTTCCGGTGCCTGGACACATCCGGTGGAGCCTTGCAGTACTCATCACCAACATGCACCCAAACTGCCCTCATATGTGCCATGCTACACAATATAATACTGCAGAAACAGCTGTAGCAGGAACAGCACAGGGCAGGGCCACACAGCCCCCCACCATTGCCAAGGTCTGCACAGGTACAGAGTGACACGGAGGAGGAGGAACAACCTGAGCCTGCCCCAGTAGGCAGAAGGAGACATGCCCAGTATGCCCTGGCCTTGGCAAAGAGTTAACACATAGCACATACACTGACACAGGGGGGACCCAGGGAACAACACCTCTTTCTGACTCTCACATACAGTAAAAGGGATGCCAAACATTACACTACCTGTGCTCAACCATGTGTAGAGAGTACTATGTGCATCCAACATAGGCAGCCCTGCAGCACCACCCTCAATACTGGGACACCCCCAAGGTAAATGACTCACACATGCCAATCAGGAGGGGTTAACATACCCAACAACAGTCACAGCCAGCAGGACAGGTGCAAACAAACACAAATAAAGGCCATGCTATGGCCTCTGAATGATGCCTATGGGTAACCCCCGCCCCAGGCCTACACAGACAGACTTCACCAGGTCAGGCAGTGGGACATCAGTTCTGAAGGGTAGGAAGTCAGAACCTAATATGTAGATAAATCAAAGCTAAGAACTGTAGTACACTGGTATACCTCCAGTCAGCATGATAGGTAAGAATACAGAATGAAATGGAGTACCAGACATACCAGTACAGTCATAGCAAATGTGTACAAGTGTGAGGTGTGCCCCCCATCCTATGTAGAAATGTAATAACAGTCAGGTGTGCCCCCCAATCCTGTGTAGAAATGTAGAAATAATCAGGTTTGCCCCACCTTATCCTACATAGAAATGTAGTAAACTGTCAGGTGTGCCCCCCAATGCTGTGTAGAAATGTAGAAATAGTCAGGTGTGCCCCCAATCCTATGTAGAACTGTAGTAACAGTCAATGCCAAATGATCGACAGATACCATGCAGAAACAGTATGCTACCTGTAGGTGTACAACACACTGGTTGGCACTGCAGTACAAACTACCCAGACTCGATCCACACATTCAATACAGACGGACATACTTGGCATGTTCACACACTTAGAGAAATTAAGGCAATGTCAGTCAACAACATACTGAAAGGTCATATTGGGTATGTTCACACACTTAAACACATGAAGGCCATGTCTGCAAACACCAGTGGACCAGACACATCTAGCAGTCGCAGATGTTAGTACAGACAATCCTCAGTATGCACCTCACATGCTTTGCACACACCGTGGATAGGAATACAGACATATATCTAAGGACAACACCCTATAATAAGCCAAAGGTAGACGTACATAGATGTGTGAAAGAGGGTGACTGTGACAAGGAGTCATCCTGGCTTGTCCCACCCAGCACACAGTCAAAGGGCCACCACCACATGAGGTTCAGATGTCACTCACTGTAGATACTAGCCACAGGTATCTGCCAGCATTGCAGACTATGTGGTGCACATGCTAGCTGTGCAACATGACTGTACAAGAAAGTTGTCATCTAGCAGCTGTATACACATACCTGTGAAATATGACCATGTGTGTGCCTGCATGTGGGGCGTCAATCTCTAGATTAATGGGTTATGGCCCATGCACACACACTGCCCTCCCCATAGCCCTACTATGACAAGCCTGCTGAGGTCATCCACTGTGAAATACACCTTTGGGAGAGTTGTAGCCCAGTAATTTCCATGGCATGTCCCATAACTGCGTACTGCTGTAGTGTGATAAACTAGTTAGGTAGGAGCTCCAATCCAAGAAATGGCAACTGTGAGTGTGTGTGTGTCTGTGTCTGTGTAAAGAGCAATGCTTTTTAGGGTAGTCATACTCCCTACAACTCAAATGTTCTACTTTGGTAAGGCTGCTGATGTCATCCACCTAGAAATACATCTCTGGGAAGGATGTAGCGCAGTAATCTCTGTAGCGCATCCTATAACTGCATACAATTGTAGTGTGATAAATTAGTCAGGTAGGAGTTCTAATCCCAGACTTGGCAAGTGTGTTTGTGTCTGTCTGACTCTGTCTGTGTAGACAGCAATGCTTTTTAGGGTAGTGACACTCCTTACAATTCATATGCTCTAATTTGGCAAGGCTGCTGATATCATCCACCTAGAAATACACCTCTGGAAAGGTTGTAGCCCAGTAATCTCTGTAGTGCCTCCTATAACTGCATATGCTGTTGTGTGATAAATTAGTCAGGTATGAGTTCTAATCCCAGACTTGGCAACTGTGTGTGCATTTGTGTCTGTGTAGAGGGCAATGCTTTTTAGGGTAGTCACACTCCCTACAATTTGAATGCTCCACTTTGGCAAGGCTGCTGATGTCATCCACCTAGAAATAAACCTATGGGATGGCTGTAGTCCAGTAATCTCCATAGCATATCTTATAACTGTATACTGCTGTAGTGTGATAGAATAGTTAGGTAGGAGTTCTACTCCCAGACTTGGCAATTGTCTGAGTGTGCGTGTTTCTATGTTTGTTTAGGGAGCAATGCATTTTAGGCTGGTCACACTCACTACAATTCAAATGCCCTACTTTGGCATCCCTGCTGATGTCATTCACTGTGAGATACAACTTTGGGGAAAGAGAACTCAAGTAATCTCAATGGCGCATCCTATAATGGTGTAGTGCTATAGTATAATATACTAGTTAGGTAGTAGTTCTAATCCCAGACATGACAGGTGTGTGTGTGTGTGTGTGTGTGTGTGTGTGTGTGTGTGTGTGTGTGTGTGTGTGTGTGTGTGTCTGTGTGTGTGTGTGTGTGTATTTGTCATTTGTATCTTGTGTGGCAGTGGCTGTGAGTGTGTAACAACTGGACTCAATGTGGAGCAGGTTTTGCAAACTTCTTACATGGTGGGCCACGGATATATCACAATGTCCACCATACAGGGATAACAGATGTGAAATAGCCAAGAGGCTAGGGTGCAAATCCATACCCCTAAATGTGACATCAATGCCAGCTGAACAAAGTTAGCAACCTTTGTATTACCCAGGGTACACTCTCAACCCATGTCTCATACACACACACACACACACACACACACACACACACACACACACACACACACACACACACACACACACACACACACACACACACACTTGCCTAGGCAACAGCCACACAGCTGCTATGATGATAGTACCCTGGATATTGCCCACTGGTAGTAACCATGGTGTAATTGCAGTGTGCTACAGAGGGCATAGTACCCTGTCCATCAGTCCAATAGGCATGTACATGCCAACAGTGCACCTCCCCCATGTTACCCACTGGTCACCTGCAACACCTGTGGTGCCATCAAATGTGACCCACAAAGGCCATAACATGCCTGAAACATAAGCCCTGTATGGTCAGATGCTACTGACACCAAGGAATACTGGTATCATGCTATCAATGTAGGTGCAGGGCCAACCTGCTGTCCATGAACATTTTCCACCACATGAGGCCAGGACTGGCACATCTGATGATAACGATCTGTGTACACAACATGGGCCAGACAAGCCAGGTACAGTTCCACATGTCACTGTATGTGCACGTGGGAGGTGTGCACATCCCAGACACTGTCCATATCATGGACAAAGGAACACATACATGGCAAGCAATGCACAGTGTTGGCCACACGCAATAGTCACCCAGGTGACTGGATGGTGAATACAATACCCACCTGTGTGGGCAACTCCAGACACTACACCCTTGAGCCATAATGCAGACCACTGTCATGTGGCCTGATGCCAAGGTATACCCATCACCTAGTCTTGTATAGCCATCTAGCACCATCAACCACAACACACCCGTGAAGCAGTGCACACATGCATGTCAGTACTGGCACCCGTGTCTGTGTGTGTGGTGTATGATGCTTATGACCACATTCCCACTCACTACAACCTCCATTGGCATACTGAAGCATGTTGTCTGATGCCAGGCACCTCCACATACCCTTTGCACATATAACCTCCATATGGCCCCAATGGTGCATGTTTTACCTGCACAGTACTGTGTTGTGGCAATCCCACTAGTGATGAGTTGTATTCCTGGCCCTGCCAAGTATGGCAATGTGTGTGTGCGTCCCTGTGAGAATGTGGCTGTGTTGATGGTGACACCTTTTCATGCAGGCAGGCATATGTACTACACCTACCACATAACTATCATATTCCTGTTGCAGATGTCACTCACCATCACATATACGTTCTGAGGGCTCCCCAACATGTAACCTATGTGGTGTATCCACTAACTGCATGGACATGTGATAGCACTGCATAGTTGTCAGGGGTTTGATACCCTGTACTGGTAGGTGTGTGGCTCAAATGTGTAGGTTTTACTCTACCACCCCTCTCTGGCTTTTCTGTGCCTCTGTCTGCCTCTCTTACTTCCTCTCTGGTGGATGTGGAGACTTGCACCTGCTTTGCTTAGGCAGCAGCATGTGTATTTTAAGTGATGCTCATCAGCTGATGGTCTCTGCATGAATTGCAGCCCTCCTCTAGCTGATTGCATGTGGAACAGCTGTGGTAACATTCCCATAGCCAGTTACATGGAAACACACAACAATATCTAGGAACATCATGTTGGTGTTGGGCCTTTCATTCACTGTGAGCAGGAACTCGATCTGTTGTTTGGAAAACAGCATCTCAGATGGATTCGGGTTTACCTCTAACAACATACACTGTGTAAACAGGCCAACACACAGGAGGGGGATGTGCCTGACCTGACTACAGACTGTAAGTGCTGCTATACTGCATTTGGAGTAATGTTGGTTTAACAGGGTGTGTGTGGTTATGGCTGTCCTGCATGTTTACATATCTGCCATATCAGTGCTATGTTTATGAGGGAACACCCATCTGTAGGGCCATCTGCAGACTGGCCAGTGTATGGTGCCTTTTGTTTCAGGTGTTACCCACAGAGCACCTATCTGTGAACTGCAGAAGGTAGTGTGAGGATTGTGACAACCATGAGTTACTGACTTCATATCCCTCATAGGACATATGGTGCACCAAACCCTGTTACAACAGTAAATGTATGAGGTTATCACAGCAACATATCAATACTGGCTCTGTGTATATGTCTCCAGCCACCACCCTGCACGTCAGGATTGCTGTGACAAGATTTTATTCAAACATGAATACTAAATATAATGGCAATACACCATTATACTGGCAGCAAACCGGTTTCGGCTTAAACAAGCCTTTATCAATGCAAAAACATGAAAAGACTAAAAAAATCACTCCACCATATTGGTTCTATTTATATATGCGTTGTCTTAAAGAGACATGCACATATACTGACAAATATTAATTCTGTAGTTGCAAAAAAAGGAAAAAACAACTTAATAATAACAGTCATATATATATGTGAATATATATATATATATGTATAGCCCAATGTAGGGGAAATGTAACAATAATAATAATGATATAACAACCATACTTATATTAATAAATATTCCCCTTAGATCAATTAAACCCAATATAACCATTGCTGAGATGCACCAAAATTATATAGTTGAATACATATCAGATTGTGTCCGCAAAAGAATATAATGTCAGTATATGCAAATGTTAGGATGGTCATTATTGTTCAGATATGTTTAAGCCAGGCCTAAACAAACCCCCCAGTTTAATAATCCACATATTCTCCATATAATTGAGTTTCCTGTGCCATCCTGCTTTGAAACTTCTGTGTGTCACTGTCCTATCAATAATCACAAATTTGAAAGCAGCAGATGGGTGTTGAATAGTGCGTTTAAACAATGCATTTGTGATGTGTTTGTTTTTGATAGCACTCATGTGTTCACCTATTCTGAATTTGACTGGCCTAGATGTCTGTCCAATATAGAATGCAGAACAAGTGCATGTTGCTAAGTAAACAACCCAATCTGAACTGCAATTAGCAAAAATTCTGATATTGAAAATTTTGGAAGTGTTCTTACTAGTAAATTCAGTTGTTTTCGTTATGTATTGACAAGCAGTACAGTGACCACAGGAAAAACAACCTGTTAATGTGTCCCCGGATAGAGTTAATTGTTGTGGAACTCTGGGAATGTATCTTTTGTAATGGGTAAAATATGAATTCACATTCCGTCCTCTGCGATAGGAGAACAAGCATTGTTCAGGTAAAGTTCTGTTCAAAATATCATGTGACAAAAGGATGCCCCAATGCTGATTGATAATGTTTCTGAATCGATCCATGTTGCTGCCATAAGTCATAACTAACCGCAAAGGTTGATTGGTTTGTTGCTCCAAAGCTATCCTTTGCTCCGATTTGCATTCCAATAAATCCGTGCGTATTAATCTATTGGTTTCATTCAAAACAGTTGAAAGATATTGTGAATTGTAACCACGTTTAATAAACCTATTGGATAGGTCAAGGCAAGAATGAAAGTATTCTTGTTCAGAAGAGCAGATCCGTCTTATTCTCATAAATTGAGATTTTGGGATGTTGCGGATGATGTGATGGTGGGAACTCTGAGCATGTAATAATGTGTTGTGTTCTGGAAATTTTCGATGAATTGAAGTGGCCAATGTATTATCTGAAAGTCTGGTAATCTTAACATCCAGATACACAATATTTAAATGCTCAACATTAGCAGTAAATTTGATACCAAAGGAGTTATCATTCAAATAGAATATAAACGGAGATAACTCATGCCTGTCACCACGCCACACCATCCAACAATCATCTAAATATCTGCGCCCGATATCTAGATGTTGTATATGTACGTTACGCTGAACATCATATATGAATGTGGCCTCGTAATAACCCATAAAGAGATCTGCATATATGGGTGCGAACGAGGCACCCATAGCCGTGCCTTTGATTTGCCAATAGGCCTTCCCCTGGTAATAAAAGATGTTCTTACGTAGCACCATTTCTGTTATTTTGATCAAAAAATTGTTGAAACCTATAGAATACAGATTGGATTTAAATAGCCAATACGAAACTGCAAAAATTCCTAGATCATGTGGAATGCTCGTATATAATGAGGCCACATCCAAAGTGCAGAGTAACCAATTAGATTCCAATTAGGAATCTTTAATAATGTTAAGGAATTCCATGGTGTCCTTAATGCGAGATCTAATTTGAGGCAACAATGGTTTGAGATAATGTGTGAGGAAAGCTGATAGCGGCTCTGTTAGGGACCCCCTACCCAACACAATTGGCCTACCTGGTGGATGGAGTGAATCTTTATGTATTTTGGGTAGCAAATATAGGTATTGTGGGGTGGGTTCATCCACCTTAAGTTGTTTGCCTACCTGTTGTGTTATAATCCCCTGTTGGACCGACAAATCTAGAAAGGAGTCAACCTCCCTCTTAAAAGTGGAAGTGGGGTCAATATTCATTTCCATATAGAAGCTGGAATCAGATAACTGATGCAAAGCTTCCTCAGTATAAGCAGAATGGTCCAAAACCACAATGGCTCCCCCTTTATCCGCCATAGTTATGACTATGTCATGATTGTCCCTAAGTTCAAACAGAGCATGACGTTCAGCTAGAGTGAGGTTATTAGTTGTTAGCTCATACAAATTAGAATAGTGCAACTCTTTTAATACACACTCTCTAAAAATAGAGACATGTTTATTCATAGGGGGAACAAAAGTGGATTTCCCAAATCTGAAATCAGATGATCTTTGAGTACTTTCACTATCTGCAAAAAATACCTTCAGGTAAAGTAATCTACAGAATTCATTGAACCTAGCTCTGTGCTTTCTACCCCCCCTCCTCCTACCCTTAGATCTAAAGGGGGTGTTTGTTTTCTTTTAGCAACTGGGGACACCTGGCGTGAGGAAAATTCTCCATCGGTGGCAGAGGAAGTATCCTCTTCAGAAGTAACATCAGAAGTGGACTTATGATGTCTGAGAATGGACCTTGGTAATTTTTTATTAGTACTATAGGTGTTCTTCGATTCATTGAATCTAACAGATTTCTGATTAACAAAGGGTTTACCCTTCTCATAATCCATGAGATCACGGTTGAACTTGTGGATTTTACGTTTCATCAATTGCTGTTCTAATGTAGAGAGTTCTTTGGCAAGATTTGAAACATGTTGCGAGTAAAACACTTCTTGATTAAATTGCTCTACCTCCCCACATAAAGTTTGTATCTCTATGAGTTGGCTTTGTATAGTCCTATCATAATATCTTAATAAACATTCCACAAAATGAGATAACTTGGAAGCCTTTGGCTTAAACAATCCCACAGGACCTAACTCCATCAATAACATACAGGACAACCAACAGAAATGTGATATTTTGTTTTCCAAGCTGAGTAGAAACATGAAAACATTACGCTTTAATGTATGGCACCTGAAACTTTTTAAGGCCTACAAAACAAAAGACATTACACCTAGGGGACTTAGGGTTCGGGTACAACCCTTAGTGGCCAATATAGATAGTGAATTATCCAGAGAATGGGCCGAGGCTCAACATTTATCGTTCATGCATTTTGTGGAATGTTTACTAAGAAACAACCACCCCCTTTAGATCTAAGGGTAGGAGGAGGGGGGTAGAAAGCACAGAGCCAGGTTCAGCCAATCCAACCCTACAATCCTTACTGCAACAAATGGTGAAGTAAATAATAACATTTTAAACATTTCATCTTTTGAGCTTTCCTCTGTACATAGAAAGTTACTCAATAAAGGATTAAACTTTGTACCCAGCACACCAGTTTCTGAAAATCAATTATTAAATGATGTAAATGAATTCTGTAGATTACTTAACCTGAAGGTATTTTTTGCAGATAGTGAAAGTACTCAAAGATCATCTGATTTCAGATTTGGGAAATCCACTTTTGTTCCCCCTATGAATAAACATGTCTCTATTTTTAGAGAGTGTGTATTAAAAGAGTTGCACTATTCTAATTTGTATGGGCTAACAACTAATAACCTCACTCTAGCTGAACGTCATGCTCTGTTTGAACTTAGGGACAATCATGACATAGTCATAACTATGGTGGATAAAGGGGGAGCCATTGTGGTTTTGGACCATTCTGCTTATACTGAGGAAGCTTTGCGTCAGTTATCCGATTCCAGCTTCTATATGGAAATGAATATTGACCCCACTTCCACTTTTAAAAGGGAGGTTGACTCCTTTCTAGATTTTTCGGTCCAACAGGGGATTATAACATAACAGGTAGGCAAACAACTTAAGGTGGATGAACCCACCCCACAGTACCTATATTTGCTACCCAAAATACATAAAGATTCACTCCATCCACCAGGTAGACCGATTGTGTCGGGTAGGGGGTCCTTAACGGAGCCGCTATCAGCTTTCCTCACACATTATTTAAAACCACTACTGACTCAAATTAGATCCCGTATTAAGGACACTACGGAATTCCTTAACATCATTAAAGATTCCGAATCCAAGAATCCAATTGGTTGCTCTGCACATTGGATGTGGCTTCATTATATACAAGTATTCCACATGATTTAGGAATTCTTGCAGTTTCTTATTGGTTGTACAAATCAAACCTTTATTCCACAGGTTTCAATAATTTTTTGATCAAAATAACAGAAATGGTGCTACGTAAGAACATCTTTTATTTCCAGGGGAAGGCCTATTGGCAAATCAAGGGCACGGCTATGGGGGCCTCCTTCGCACCCATATATGCAGATCTTTTTATGGGTTATTATGAGGCCACATTTATATATGATGTTCAGCGTAACGTACATATACAACATCTAGATATCTGGCGCAGATATTTAGATGATTGTTGGATGGTGTGGCATGGTGACAGGCATGAGTTATCTCAGTTTATATTCTATTTGAATGATAACTCCTTTGGTATCAAATTTACTGCTAATGTTGAGCATTTAAATATTGTGTTTCTTGATGTTAAGATTACCAGACTTTCAGATAATACATTGGCCACTTCAATTCATCGAAAATTTCCAGAACACAACACATTATTACATGCTCAGAGTTCCCACCCACGCCACATCATCCGCAACATCCCAAAATCTCAATTTATGAGAATAAGACGGATCTGCTCTTCTGAACAGGAATACTTTCATTCTTGCCTTGACCTATCCAATAGGTTTATTAAATGTGGTTACAATTCACAACATCTTTCAACTGTTTTGAATGAAACCAATAGATTAATACACATGGATTTATTGGAATACAAATCGGAGCAAAGGATAGCTTTGGAGCAACAAACCAATCAACCTTTGCAGTTAGTTACGACTTATGGCAGCAACACGGATCGATTCAGAAACATTATCAATCAGCATTGGGGCATCCTTTTGTCACATGATATTTTGAACATAACTTTACCTGAACAATGCTTGTTCTCCTATCGCAGAGGACGGAATGTGAATTCATATTTTACCCATTACAAAAGATACATTCCCCGAGTTCCACAACAATTAACTCTATCCGGGGACACATTAACAGGTTGTTTTTCCTGTGGTCACTGTACTGCTTCTCAATACATAACGAAAACAACTGAATTTACTAGTAAGAACACTTCTAAAATTTTCAATATCAGAATTTTTGCTAATTGCAGTTCAGATTGGGTTGTTTACTTAGCAACATGCACTTGTTCTGCATTCTATATTGGACAGACATCTAGGCCAGTCAAATTCAGAATAGGTGAACACATGAGTGCTATCAAAAACAAACGCATCACAAATGCATTGTTTAAACACACTATTCAACACCCATCTGCTGCTTTCAAATTTGTGATTATTGATAGGATAGTGACACACAGAAGTTTCAAAGCAGGATGGCACAGGAAACTCAATTATATGGAGAATATGTGGATTATTAAACTGGGGGGTTTGTTTAGGCCTGGCTTAAACATATCTGAACAATAATGACCATCCTAACATTTGTACATACTGACATTATATTCTTTTGCGGACACAATCTGATATGTATCCAACTATATAATTTTGGTGCATCTCAGCAATGGTTATATTGGGTTTAATTGATCTAAGGGGAATATTTATTAATATAAGTATGGTTGTTATATCATTATTATTATTGTTACATTTCCCTTACATTGGGCTATACATATATATATATATATATATATATATATATATATATATATATATATATATATATATATATATATATATATGACTGTTATTATTAAGTTGTTTTTTCCTTTTTTTGCAACTACAGAATTAATATTTGTCAGTATATGTGCATGTCTCTTTAAGACAACGCATATATAAATAGAACCAATATGGTGGAGTGATTTTTTAGTCTTTTCATGTTTTTGCATTGATAAAGGCTTGTTTAAGCCGAAACCGGTTTGCTGCCAGTATAATGGTGTATTGCCATTATATTTAGTATTCATGTTTGAATAAAATCTTGTCACAGCAATGCTGACATGCTGGCTCATTTTTTGGAGATTACTGGTCTTTTTCGGAGCCGTGCACGTTGTCCTGCGTGCGTGATACTTTTGAACACTCCAGCCACAACCCTGACAACCTTTGTACATATGTCATGAAGTAATTGGTGCATATGTACTGTACACCATAATTACTAACATCATATCTGATAACAAGCCAGTGAGATATCAGACTGCTACACATGTAATGTATAGTAGGGGTTATATTTGATGACATAACCTTGGCATTCTGTGGTTGCGTGTACAGTACTGAGGTCTGTGTACTTATGGTGATTGTGGGCAGTGTGTGTAATGTTAATATGTACCTTGGCCTGTGTACAGACTGTGGTAGATGTCATTGTTCTTGGTCCTGTTCTATCTGATTCTACATGCTGCTCCACTGCTTGTTACCCTATCAGCTTACATGTTTGTAGGGCCATACATGCACATGTCCCATACTACAGACAGGCAGCAAACCACACTGTGTAGCAGCCCAGTATATGTAGGGTGAGTGTGTGTGTGGCACATATTAGGTTGGTGTTGAACAGATAGTCCATATACTGTAATAATACACTAGCATGCCATATGTAGCGGTGGCTGTGTTCACATTGGTTGTGGTGATGCACGTACACACAGGTGTATGTTACTCTGTCCTGTGGCATGCCTGTAGAACTTGCTATCTATGTCCAGGTAAATGTGCATTCCCCCATAGCAAATGTAGGCCAGTGTTGAGCCAGTCTGCCTCAAGCCTACACAGTGCTATGTTTATTTATTTATTTATATTTGTTGACCGGGAGTATCCAACTGGACGTAGGTCCATTTTCAGCGGAGGCCCTGGGAGAAAAGCTCCACAGTTAAAATAAACAGACAATAGTTACATTGGATTACATAGCGATTAACAATTTACATAGCAATTAATTACAACATATTTACAGATGAAGAACATAGTACATCAGCAGACAACTAGAATCTTTATCTGTGAAGTACATAACAGACATTAGCAAATGTTACAATAAGAAGTTCCTGCTGTATAATAAGTACTAGGCTTATGAGCATCTGAGCTTGCTATAATCAAGGTAGTTAGTGGAGTGGAAAGAAAGGTAGTGGTTGGATGGGGTGGGTGATATTAGAGTGGGAGTTGCAAGGGCATAGCCAGCATGTTTTTAGGTGCACTTTTAGTAAAGTTTTGAAGTGGGTGAATGATGGTATGGAGGTAATTGTGGGTGGAAGGGAGTTCCATAATTTGGCTATGCTGCAAGAGAATAGTGCTTCACCAGCAGAGTTATTGGCTTTAGTGATCTGCAAGTGATTTTTATTGCTGGATCTTAGTGGTCTGGTGGTGCAACTATGTTACATGCCTTGCAGCTTAGTGTACTTACCCAGTGAGATGTAATGTCCAGTTTCTTGCCAGATGTACTGCTGCCGGGCCACCATAATAGTTATTTATGTCAGACAGAGCAGTGGGATGCTGTACAGATGTATCTCAATATCTAGTGGGTGGTATGTGGCCATGGCACCCCCTTACCAGCTGGCAGGACAGATAGGTATGTGTGAATGCATAACCTATGTGGGAAAATGTATACCAGTAGTTACGTGTTTTACCCATCTACATGGCTGTTAACATCCAAATTATCAGGATTGGTCCACATGTCTTGCACTAAGGGGTTATGTGTATACCTCTAGACTGTCCAGAGTATGTCAGACTGTCCACATATATTGACCATTATCTCTGCTGTAGTCCACAGGAGCATTATGTGCTAGCAGTGGTACTGTACTATGATGTCCTTAGGATGTCTGTCAGTAGCCAATGGCGCACATGTTATAAGCAGATGTGACCTCCCACATACACCATATCTGTGAAGACAATCCATATGACAGTAGCAATATTCTACAAGTATACCTGCTATACATACCTGACATCCCCTTGCACTATGAAGTTGGGTCTACAGGGGCTGAGGTAGGGCTAGACTCCATGTTCAGGACATATGGTGATGATATATGTACATATACTTATCCAGATATCTATATAGACATACAGATATACATATCGACATACATAGATGGATATGTATATGTACATAGATATACAAATAAACACCCAGATATATACATATACAGAGCTATATATGTCTACACATATACAGATGGAGATACATATACACATATACGTATGGATATCCACATGTATTTTGACAGTAGTAGGTATATCAGAATAGATATGCATGCACATATAGTTATTGATATCTACATATATAACAACATAACTAGGCATATCTGTACACATAGGATGTGCATACATATATAGCTATATATACATATACGTATATCTATGTATACATATATCTATATATACACATATGTATATGGGAGCACTACAGAATCCTGAAAGCCCAAAGTTCTGAAGACCATCGGGGTGAGCTGCCTTAAGGTATATGGATGTACATTACCATATAATCCACCTTGGTTAAATGCTGGCCTACTGCCACCTGCCATGCAGACTGTCCTGTTTATCAGAGTGCTTGTGATGGTGTCAGTTGTGCCTTGTTATGTAGTAGTTACATCCCATTCTGTCAAATGAGGTCTTTACCCCCTAGAGATTGTCTACAGATTGTAGACAGAGGCTGCTGAACTATACACCTGCATTACTTACCGTTGAGTGTTTGGTATCCTGTGGGCCAGTCTATCTTACCTATTGTATTACTTGATGGCCTTGGCATGGACAGTAACATTTGTTAACCTTTCCAGACTACTGTATTAGTATTACTGTTTCACAGTAGCATTACTCAGGTTATATGGCTGTCCGTGTTTAAACAGCTATATGACGTGGCATATACAACTGTAATAGTACACAAATAAAGCTTTCCCGTTTATGCACACCTGTGTGTGGTGTTATATCCTTTGATATCTCTGTGGGTTTATGTTGCAGGCAATGAATGTCATTTCTGTGGGTGGCTCATACAGTCTCCAGTTGGTAAGGTGGTAACTGTAGGAATAGTGGCTGTTCCATATTGTGTGCACATACTACATATGTAACTTACTGTACATATCTGCATGTGTATGTGCAGTTACACATATATTTGTATATATATATATATATATATATATATATATATATATATATATATATATATATATCTGCATATATGTGTCTGTGTATATGTATCCTAGGGATGCCCATGTCGTGTCAGGTCCTGGTTATGGGATCATGTTTGGCTGTGGAGGGTATACTTATTCGTACAAGACATATATTATTTGGGGCTTCTCGACCCCATTAACGGTGCATGTGGACATATATGTCTTAGTTATTTTCCCATTATCTACAGATGTATGTCCATGTATACCTATATATATATATATAT
Source organism: Protopterus annectens (assembly GCF_019279795.1). Taxonomy (NCBI): domain Eukaryota; kingdom Metazoa; phylum Chordata; order Ceratodontiformes; family Protopteridae; genus Protopterus; species Protopterus annectens. The sequence continues at coordinate 1,730,228,782 of NC_056737.1, read as the reverse complement.
ATATATATATATATATATATATATATATATATATATATATATCTGCTTACATATATATATATATATATATATATATATATATATATACATATATATATATATATATATATATATATATATATATATATATATATATATATATAAAAACTATGTCCAGATATACCTACATAGATATATATCTGCTTACATATATGTAACTTCCTGTGTATATTTAAACATATAGGTGGAGACATATATATCTATAGATGTAGGCATTTGCATGTATATGTTCATATATATTTATATATATGTATATATTTATATATATATATATATATATATATATATATATATATATATATACATACACATATATAGATATGTTGTATCTGTTGAGATATTAATATATTTACACTCACACATACATCTAAATGTTGGAATACATTCTCTGTACTGTTGAATGACTGGGCTGGATGATATGTTTTTGAAAACATCAGGGCTATGTATATGGCTTAGTGGTAAATCACTGTAGCTATGGAGTGTAGGGTCCTGGGTTTGAGTCTTGCAGAGGCTGTTTATTTTGTTGCTGAGCAGAACACGGGTCGTTGGTTACAGAGTGATTAAGGCACTTTAAAGGAGTTGTAAGCGGGTTTGCACATGTTTGTGCAGAGGTAAGCACTGCTAACTGCCGGTTACAGTTTCTCATACTCAGCTTATAAATTGCTTAACCTGTGTAGGCATAGCTTACCCCCATGCACACAGGCTTAAACCTGCTTACTGCTGCTTAAAAGTGCTTACTCCTGCTTACCCCCGTGCTAATTTCTTTAAAAGAAAAGAAAAAGGGATTGAAAGGAAAGTGGTGAAAAAAAGGGGTACAAAGAGGGAAAGACAGTAGGGAAAATAGCTAGGGATGTGCAGGAAGGGTGTAGGGAAGGTCCATAGCTGCCCATTTCTTCTATAGCAACAGCTGTGCATATAAACTGAACTGAAAGATGTCAATTAACAACTACTATATTCCTGTAGTCCACATTACTTTCCTAGTCAGTGCTATTATCTGTACCTTACAAGTCTTACTACACTACCCTAAAGCCTAGTTTGGACAGTGATATGGCTGTAGTCATCGTTACACATGAACCAGTTTTTCCTGCAGTATACACCTCTTACCTGGTATAACTGTGGAGGGAATATTTGTTAACACTAACTAACTGTTTCTACACATACTCGCAGATTCCAGGTTGATGTTGTGCACATAGCTATCCAACTCTTTATACGCAGACTCTGGCCATGTGTTGACCACATGCTGGTGTGCCAGGACATATCTAGAATATTGCCCTCTTCTTCCACCTTTAGTGACCTGACACACACATATATATGCTTTTCTATACAGTTATATTATGTTGCACAGTGTGGGTGACAGTGACCAGTGATACTTTATTATTCAGAGAAACTGCAACACTCACAATTCCCTACAATACCAGTGTGAACAGTACCTGTACAGGTTATAATGGTCTGTATTTCTCAGCACAGTGTTCGTATCCAACGTACCTGTGGGAGCAATTTTTGTTAGCACTACCTGACTGTTGCCACACAAGGTTCCAGATTACACATTAGTATTATGCACATACATCTCACTCTGTTACTGTACACACTCTGGTCACAGCTTGACAACATGGGAGTGTAGATAGGATATACTTGAAATATTACTCTCCTAACAGTTTCAGGGGTTGCTACAGTGACAGGTGTGTTCTCATAGATGTTCGACAATCACTTGTATTCCCTGTTCGCTGGCTAAACATCTGGGATCATCCCACAGACTTGCCAGGGGGACAGGCAGCAAATATGGGCCCATATACTGGACATTCTAGCCTCATCTGTACAGTTGTAGGGTATGATTCTGTATGCAGCCTTATTCCACTTCCAGGATGCAGACCATGGCTGTGTCTGCTACAACTTAGACAGTGTTCATCACAGTTGTGTCTGCTATAGAGATATTGTTGTATATTTCCTATCTGCTCTCTGTCTTATTAATTCCCTGTGCTTTTGCATTCTGACCTTGTATTACAACACTCTGATACAGATTTCCTAGACAGTTATATGTTGTAGGACAGTGTGGGAAACAGTGATCTGTAATACCTCATTATTCAGTGCAACTGCATATCATTCTTGTATTTCTGGGCACAGTGTTGGTATCTGACAGACCTGTGGGAGGAATGTTTATTAGCACTACCTGAATGTTCCCATGCACAGTACCAGATTCCACATTACTATTGTGCACATACACCTCACTCTGTTACTGTACACACTCTGACCACAGCTTGACAAGTTGGGGTGTAAATGGGACATACATGGCTTCTTAGTCACATAAGGTATTGGGGAGTTGCTAGTGTACCACCTTTGTTCTCATAGCTGTGTGTCAATCAGTTGTATATCCTGTTTTCTGCCTATATATCTGGGATCATCTCACTGATTTCCCAGGGGGACAGGTTGATAGGCAGCAGATATGGGCCACTTTAACAGACATGCTGGACATATCTGCACAGTTGTGGGGTATGATTCTGTATGCAGACTACTACCACTGGCAGGATTTGTACCATGGCTGTGTGTGCTAAAAAACTACAGTTCACATCTCAGTTGCATGTGCTATTCAGTTTTTGTTGACTGCATTTTTCCTGTTTACTGTCTATGTGTCTCTCAGTTGTACAAAATGGTCTTTGGGATTACAACTGTCATATACTGGCATTCCTACACATTCAATTTATGGTGCACAGTGTGGGTAACAGTGCTTAATACAACAGTACTATTACGTGATTGCAAATCTACATTACCATATGATACCAGGATATACACATGCAGTCCAGCAGTTAGACCTGTTTTGTCAGGCTATTACACTTTTATTGACATACAAACAATATGAGACTTCCTGCCACATTCTCTAGTGTATGCAGTACTTGCCTTGAACAATACAGGTTTTATACAGGCAATTCATTTACTACTACTTTTATTTTTATTTCCTATGACAGTAAATCCATGAGTATTACTGACCTGCCTCATGTCACAACCTCACCAGGTGACTGATGTGGGCCTCCTGGTTCGCGGCCCGTTCCATTGCAGCTGTGGGGGACATAAGAGGAATATTTAGCCATACCTATCCATGATATACCTGAGCTGGCAATTATTACACACATACTGGGGTGATACTTGCACATGACAGCAAGGGGAAGCTACAACAAGTTATGAGATATATTCCCACCGCTTGGGTTTAAGTAGGGCCAATTTCCTGCACTTTTCTGTGATTGGCCGGTTTTGAAAAGGCTAAGCTATGGACAAACCTGCTTAACTAAGGCTGGCATTGTTCAAAGGGGTATAACACTGGGCACAATTAGTTAGCTGGTCTATACATTGCTTACACCTCCTATACTGGTCTGTGCAATGCTTAGCATTGCTTACATTAGACTTTGCATTATATTTCCTTTTTTGCATTGATTTCTTATTCATTACATCTTATATATCTGCCTAGTAGCCATGATTAATGTGTACGTACACTCTATGAGGTCCTTGTGTTTTATTGGGGACTCCAACACTCTATTACAATTACACGTCACTTCTGGGCTTACTGCTATACTCCAGTTCACATATTTATGTTATTTAGTGGGTTATGGAACATATGACTGTATACTGATTCCATTCACAGGTTCAGTTTGGTTTTACTATGGTGAGGACTTGTTTACTTATACCTCATTTTTCTGTACTTCTGTGATGGCTTGGTGATTAACTACTGTGACTATGGTATATAGGGTCCTGGGTTCGAGACCTGCATGGCTGTTTACTTTGCTGATGGGCAGAACAAGGGCCATTGGATACAGAGTGATTAAGGCACTTTTGAGCAGTTGAAAGCGGGTTTGCATGATGGTAAGCACTGCTAACCTGCCGTTACATCTGCTTACAGAGAATTAGCTTTAAATGAATGCTCTGTCCACTATACTATTGCAATGCTGCTTTGTTTGCATATATCTTCCTTGTTATCCTCTTCAGCCATTTAAGCTGCATTAACCATAGCTAAGTGATGGGCACACCAGCGCACCTACGGTTAGCTTTAATGGGAATTAAAAAAAAAATAAAGGGTTTCTTCATTTTATGTATATTGTTGCTGTTGTACACAAGGGGGACTGTTGTTAGGGATATGTGGTCACCTATGACTGGTCTCAGACTCACCCCCTGCACTCTTACACAGTCCCTGTAAGCCTAGGAGCTCAGGCAGCCTGCCTCATTTATATGCATGGTGCGCTGCTGTCCTTCTCCTAAATGGCCACCTCCATGCAGGACTAAGCTAGTCCTGCACAGAGGAATAGTAAATCCGGGGGAGTATCTTTTCAGCGGTTTATAAAACAGATGAAATTCTACAGGCCAATGAAAAGCTGAAGGTTTGCTTCCCATCAGAAAGCTCTCCCTTTCTTAAACATTTTGAAGATTGTTATGTATAAGAGAGTCCTAGAAAGTTTAATACTCACTTTGCTTCTTCATCTCTTCCCTTGTACTTTCTGAAGTGTGGCATATCACAATACTTACTATTGTCCACATATTTAAAAAATGGTCAGAAGGTAATATCATCATCTGCAGTGTCTTCCATAAAATACATATTGTAGATTTGAGGGCTGAAATGCAGGTTAATAGTCCTGAAGCAAAATCAAGTAGATGAGGATTGTGATCAACTATCCACCAGCAAATCTCATTGAAGCAAAATTAGTATCAGAAGAAGTGGAAGAGGCTACTTAGAATATTATGCACCAAAGGCACGAACGCAACATTAGATTTTCTAAAAGCACTAAATTATGACTATGATATAAGAAAATATCTTGTCCTAGGACCTGAATGCAAAAAAATTCCTTTAATGGGCTTCCCTCACAATCTAGTTCCTAAATCCTCCAAACAAAAGCATAGAGAATACCCCCAAAATTATAAAATCAAAATTCTTAGGTAATAAATGCTGAAACTCCCACCTCTCACTAACTGGAATGGGAGCAAAAATATGAAACTCAAAAATGCCCCTCCCCCAACAAAAATGTCAGAAATACTGAAGATCAACAGACAATGTTGTATTTGCTAGGAGGAAATGATAAAAAAAAAATCTTTTAAAAAGTAAAGAAAAGAAGATATCTTTTTCAATAATGAGGAGGCAACCAACAATTTTAATTAAGATTCATTGGTGCTCTGATAAACATGATGATGATGTGGATGGAGTTACTAAATCCCTTGATATGCTAAAGTCCGTACTAGCAAGTCACCTTAACTATGATAATTCGCACTGCTTGCTGAAGTGGTCCTAGATGCCTGCCTCTTACTGTATATTATAGAGAGGATGTAGACAGGTATATACAAATGAAAAGGAATTTCTGGACTCTTCTGCCTAAGGAAAATACAATTCCTTATTAAACTTGAACCTGTTCAAAGGTTTAAAAGTGTACTATGTTTGATGCAGCAGCTGTTGGCCTCTAGCAGTCACGGCTCAGACTTGATTCCCACTTCAGTGTTTTATAATCTTGATGATACTGTATATATATATATATATATATATATATATATATATATATACACACACACACACACACACACACACACACACACACACACACACACACACACACACACACACACACACAAGTCCAGGTCCAGGTACCAGAATCATGCATCACAATACATGCAATACTGTCAACATACAACATGAATTTTATTTGGTTAAACATCAGCAAGTTGATTAACTGGTAATTTAATATTTTTTTGCATTTGTTAACCAGGAATGCCCAACTGAATGCATTCCTTAGAGAACTTCATGAGAGAAAAGCTCCAATTCTCACTATTATATAAAAATGCAAATAATAATTCTAGTTAGTAGCTAGTAATAAAAGGGAGTCTAGTAGGCGCCTGCATTTCTGCAGGACTGGGAACATATTAGATTTTAAGGGAATTGCAGTGATGCTCCTGTTTTGGGGAAATGATGCTAAACCTACATATTCTGTTTTCTACAGTTTCTATACATTTTGAATTCCTTATCAATGGAAGTCCATATTGCAAATGGACTAGAAGGATGCCTTTGCCTATTATTTTTCTTGTGAGTTTGGTGAGGAAAGGGGAGATTTTATTGACCCAGAATAGAAGTGTTAATCTTTTTTGTAGTGTTATCAAGATGGAGAAAAAGGTTAGAGTAGGATCTAACCAAATGCCAAGGTATTTGGAAGATGTGGTATACCTCTTAATTGTCAGGATTTTCACAGAATATCCAGATTTTTGCCTCATATTTTTGGTCTGTTCCTCATAAAATTTGTGTTTTTTCTGGCAAATCACCGTGATGATCTTTGGATTAAAGTCACTAAATAATGACATACATTTGAGTTTCAGACTTCATCTCCTTCAGAAAATGCAAGATAACACAAATGCTGTTATTCTAGCAGCTCTCAATGTTTATAAGAGCATTATTTAAAATATGTCACTATTTTTGGGCCTTTGAGCCCCCCCCCATTATGTCGGGCTTTGTCCAGATTTGTTGCACCAAGAGGTTGAGAGCTATGAGATGTGGTATTTTCTAAGAGAGTGTTTTAATGATCTAAAATGTGTAGAGATGATGTATTTTTGGTAAGACTGTTTTTTTTTTTTTTTTTTGAGTTTAGCATTATTAATCCACTGGATGAGGGAGAGGAAGTTAGCCTGAAGTTTTATTTACAAGTGTGTTAATGACTGATTTGACTTAAACAGGACCGTATCATTGGCATATAGATGATGAATGGGCCCTCATGATGAAGAGATGATTTGAAAGAAAGTTCTAAAGCCAAGGTAAAGTTTCATTACTTATTCCAAGTTCCAGCAGGTAGAGTAGCAGGATTGTATGACAGAATGCTTTAGTGAGATCTATGAAGATAGGACCTGTGAGCTGTCCTCTATCCATAGCTAGTAAAATTTTGTGGTCAGGGTCTATATTGCTGTCCTTGTGCTATGGCCTGACCAGAAATAATGCTGTTTGTGAGAAAGAAGTGTGCATTTCTGATATACTGAGTGAATCTGGAGTGTTTGTTCTTTTCTAAGATCTTCCCTAGAGTTGGTAGTCTGGAGATGGGGTGATAGTGTGAGGATTGTGAGGAATTAGATTGTTTATGGATTACTATTATATATTTCCAGCTTTTGGCATGCTGTTTTAGGACAAACATAGATTGAAAATGTGTTGAGGGGATTCTCTACAGTGATAAATGTACCACAGGTGGAGACCATTGGTTCCAGGAGGGCTGTCAGTACATATACCTTCCAGTACAATTTGGATATCTTTGCAGCATAAGAGTTTAAGTGGAAGGGGGATATAAGGGGGCAAGTTTGGTTTCTATGAGGAAGAGGTAGCAATATTCAAAATAGTAAAAAAAACTGCTGAACTCTTTAAGAAAATCAGTGGTGAAGAACCTTGTTGAGGTGTTGTCCTGAGTTTCTGGAGGATTTCTTCCAGTTAGTTACCTCTTTTCAGAAGAGTTTGGGAGTGCTAACGAAGCAGCACTGGTTGGATATATTGATGTGACTTTTATGGTGTCTAATTGCTTGTTTTGTAGGGTTCCTAAGTTGCATGAACTTCTGTTGGGTTTCTGTAGAGGGTTTAGATTTCCAGAAGTCTCAGGCTTCATCTCTCAACTTTAGTAGGACTTTTAACTCTGCTGTTCTCCAGTCATTTTTTTGGATTTATAAAGTCTAGTTATTATTGAAAAGCAGGAAGTTGTTGGGAGAGTGCAGGTAAGTAATTCAGCTGCTGAGATGGCATTGATGGAGTTTGGAATCGGTGACCAGTCAAGTGAAGAGGATACATTTTTTGAATTTGTTGAAGTTGGAAACTGATTAGATGTAGATGAAAATAGTTCAGGAGGTGTCTTTTTGGTAAGGCAGGTGGACGTTAAAGCTAACAGGACAGTGGTCACTGGTGCTTGGTGGATGAATGCCGATATCAGAGATAAGCAAGGGATTACCTGTAATAATTAGATCAAGAAGAGAGTGGTTGTTTGTTTTGAGTTTTGGCCTGGTTGGTTATCATATTAGTTGCTGGAGGTTAAAGGGAGTGAGAATATCTGGATATCAGAATTAATTGTGGTCAGTAGTTTTAGACCGAAGTCACTGAATAGTATCAGGTTACTATGTTTCTGTAGTTGAAGTAATGTTACACATGTAGATTTTTGAATTGTACAGGTGAGGCAGGAGGGTGAAGGTATGCAGCATAATACTGAGTGATTCCTTAGAGCTGGCTGTTAATTTCATGAAGAGATGGTTAGAGGGGGAATCAGACTGAGAATTAGCTTGCTGGTAAGATGGAGTTTTAGTTGAGATTTGTAAAAAAGGAGGGTTCCTTTTCCATTTCATGGTCCTGGGTTTTCATCTAGTATGTAGTTATAATCTGGGAAGAGGTAATACATGGGTGGGTGATCCTTTAATCCAGGTTTTTGTGATAGCTATCAGATCTGAGTTGTGATAAGATATGATATGATGGAGTTGGCCATTTTTTTATTTCTTACACTTTGTGCATTTATTAGGAGTCAGGTAAACTTGTTTAGACCAGGACTGGATTTGATATATCCCTTTAGAAGTAATATTTGAGAGATTAGGGAGGCTTTATGAAATATTTTGCCTAGTTCTGGTGAACAGTGAGACAAATAGTGGTTTGGTGATTGTTTAGGTGATATAGATGATAGAGCTTAGTGTATATTTGTTGGTGAGGTGGATGAAAAGGAGGGAATTATGGTGGAAGATGGATAATGGAGGTTAATGAGTTTTTATGAGGTAAGAAGTTCTGTCAGAGCATATGTTAGGGTGGTGTGCTGTTAATGGAGATGTTTCTGGAAATTTAAAAGCAAAAGAAGAGAGGCAATGCAGGTGTATGTATTCAGATATATTGTTTTGTATTGTAATTGTATGGTTGCTGTTGCAAGAAAGACTAGTGCAGGGAGTTGAGAAAGGGACAGGATGCTGTTGTAGTTTATTTTTTCTTTTTGGAGATGTTGGATAGAAGAAGGTGATTTACAGTAGATTTTTTTGATATGTGTGTTTTTAGCTTTAAGAGGTCTGTGGTAAGTGTTTGGAGATGGGTGGTGAGAGGTACATATTCTTGCCTTATAAATATTTCCAGGTGGTAGTGATAAGTACCAATCAAGAATTCTCACATGTCCTCAGGATTTGTTTTGTAGTAGGCATATTCTTAACATGACAATGTGCGAGAGAGAGATCAATGTGTTGAATGGATGGATGGCTCGTGGCTGTATTTGTCTAGAGATAATTGCTCTTTAAAATTTATATTAATGTTTTGATATTAGGGGTTATATAACAAACTCACTTGTGGTAAAACAAGAAACAAGGCTTATAACTTGTTTGATAGTGGAGGTTAGCTAGGCAGAAGAGGCATGAAAATCAGGAGAAACGTATCAAGACAGGCCTTAGGAGTAACGAGGATAGAGTACTGCACTGGATTTGTATTTCAATCAATAAACAAAGAGTTAATTTTAAGTCAATAAATAAGACATGAAAGTACTAGAATATGTTTGCACCACCAACACCTTTGTGAATTCTATCAGTTTTTGATTATTGCAGCCAGGTAAGATTATCTCAGGGTCAGGGATGTCAAGCCTAGTTTCAGATAAAGCTAGGATATGAGATTGATAAAGGGAAAACAGCTATAAATTTGAACAACCTTATTCCTGAAATTCTTAGCATTAATATGAACTGATCTTTGACCCTTGGAATTTAACAAATGATTAGCATGGTCAAAAATAGTATACTTTTTGACACAGACCTAGTATTGGATGGATAATAGATGTCTGCAGTGAGTAAATGAGGCCTGAAATTAATGTATGACCACATGTAGTAGGAATAGTCCCAAACTTTGTGTGATCTAGACTATTTAATAACCCTGAATTTTCAAATTTACACATTTGGAGCGAATAGAGTACAAATAAAAGATCACTTGTGACAACGGTACTATAAGATGGAGTACCAGCCAACTTTAAGCAAGTTAGGTCACTGCACATTATCTAATGTGATAAGGATGGTTATGTATTATGTGACTGCTTTTAGTAGTCCTACTAATTATTTGATGCTAGCCTTTAAATGTAGGCAGTACTCCAGAGTACCCGAATACAGCAGCTTTTCTGTTAATACTGAAATCTTCAGCAACAATACTCTCAGAATAAAAATGTAAACCGTACATGTTCTGCCAAATGCAACAGGAAAAATCAAAGAATTCAATAAATATACAAACTACAGAGACTTTTAAGCACATAGATTACCACTTTTGCAACCATATGATCCTTACCTAGTACGGGGTTGTTAAAAAGCCTATGATTTACGGTTTAGGTGATTTATTAATGTTGTAACATCTCCCCCAGCTGTCAGTTCTCTATAGTTCACATTCACACAGAAATGTTTCAAAATAATTTATAAACCATGCATCAGTCTGGATATAAATATAGCATTGACATGTTCTAATGCAAACAAATGTAGTTTCATCTTTCATTTGCAGTATCCTCCAAAGGAGTACTTTACATTGTCAGAAAATCTATACTCCAAGCTTTTCATCAGCAAAATGTGCTGTTATGGGAACTAATTTATTATTAGTCTCATTCCAAAAAGGCATTTACATTCTAGCTGTCTTACCTACAAGCTTGTGTAAGTGAACTGAAATGTTTAGAGCCACAGAGATCAGTATCTGTCTCCATGCAGGTTTGGAGTTTTATACAGACTGCAACAACACTGCAGTAACAGTATGTTAATGACTCTATCCTAAACACTTAGGAAGTTTTGACATTTGTGGTACAATAAAAACTGCAGTCAGCCTTTAAGTTGGAGAGCTGCGCCAACAAAATGTCAAAGCTTGTGTTGCTGGGTATTAATATTCTCTCCCAGCTCATATTAAAGAAAATATCTTAAGTTTTGGTGGCCATTTGGGCTGCGTCTGTCTGTAAATATTTTGTAATTCTTTTAGATTACAAAATAAATCAAATTCTCTTGCATTATAAATTACTTAAGAAAATGTACTATATATTGGCCTACTGTACTGTATAAAGTGCTTTCTGCCATCAGAAATATACTGTTTCTTGTTTGCTAGGGCAGTTTTCCCACTACTTGCATTTTCGTACATCATGCCAGCTAACTTTTCATTTGTCACTAGCAATGCTGTATCATAGAAAAACATATATGACCATGACTCCAAGTTTGCACTCATCATCCTGTAATCATTTCTAACCTTAACTGCCAGATATTTAAACACAGGCTCAGAACAAGTTTAACTGCCTGATATTTAAACACAGGCTCAGAACATGGCTTAGTCAGTTACATTTTCCCATATGTTGCTGCAAGAACTTAGATGGCCTTTTGAAAACTTGCCAGAAAAATTAGATATTTCAGTAAATTCTTATGAAAGACCATAAAACCACAGCACTCCCACAATGACAATGCCTTTGATGTTGCAATGCCCATGTTTTGGAATGTTTTATTAATTGAACTCAAAACATTTAATTAGGAAGAAATTCACAAATAAACTAAACAATTTTTTTTCCTTCAATAATGATCAAAGTACAACTGCTCTGGAGTAATGTCATTGAATCTTGCTTACATATCTGTAACTTCTGTAGAGATACTTGAATCGCACTTATAGGTACATTTGTTTAGTACACTGTAGTATTGCTTAGATTGCTTAACATTGCTTACAGCTCATGATGGCTAATGCAGTAGCAGTTATTACATTTGCCCATAATATTTTACTTGTTTGTGAAGTGATTCTAAGGATATAATCTCAAACATGAGCACATATAGTTTAAGTCTCAACCTTTAGATTTAAACTTGTTTTGCTGTGTAATTAGTTTTTATTAGTATTTTAATTTGATAACAGTTCATAGATTTTAGAAATCATAGGATGTTCAAGGCTACTGAGTGTTGTGACCATTATGCCTTGCCAAGTCTCAACCAAGACTACAACTTCCTTCTCAATCAGGGTTATGCCAGTCAAGTCCAAGGGGAATTTATGAATACCAATCCAATTATCCAGGTCCTATTTGAGGAAATATAGTGTAGCACACAGCTTTAGCTGCTCAAAGAGTCTATTCCAGAGTCAAGGGTAATGGTGAGTAATGAATCTGTCTCTCCACCTTTTGTTATTGAACTAGGTTTAGATCTTTTGTTCTCTTGTTTATGGAAACATTTGATTTTAGATGGTACAAAGATTATGAACTACTGGGTCTCTGATTGCTTGGAAAGCAAAGTATAGGTACCATCTGAGAACCCTATAAGACACAAAATAGAGGGACAGTGCTTCTACTCCTTTATGGTAGTTTAGGAGTTTTAAGCCTATGGTCTTCTTTGTTAGGAACTGCTTGATATGTCTGGTAAGGTGCATACCAAAGGGGACAATGTAGTCTATAATTCGTCTGATCAGTGCTGAAATCAAGAGGACAATAACCTTTTTAGATCTGGACGATATTCACTTGGCGATCAGCTGCTCCATGTAGAAGGATTTCCTGAGAACTCTTGCTTTATGGTCATCATGGGAGAGGGAAATAATAAACCCAGGTTGCCAGGTCCCTAACTACATTTTCACTTTGAAGTGCGTTATTGTTAATGCTGTTTCCTGGATGGTGGGGGGTTGCCTGCCAAATGTGACAATGCTACATTTCTTACCATTTAATTTAAGCTCATTTGCAATACAACAAGCATTTATAAGTGTAAGTTCATGCTCAAAGGCTTCTGTGGCAGAAGGAGATTTGACAATGACTTCCAGTTTGCAGTCATCCACAAGCTTCATTAGCCATAGGTCTTGGTTTTTAGTCTGTTGGTCAGAGAAATAAATAATGAATGAAAGTGACCCCAGCGTTGATTCCTGCAAGATGCAACTAACTATCTTCATGTTCTCTTATGCTGCTCCTGTCATCTGCATCATTTAGGTTTTGTCTTTTAGCCAATTTGTTATCCACCTACCACATAGAGATCTATTCCTAACACATAAAAATAACTGTTATATATATTATGTGTAGCATAAATTCTAAGCATAAATTAATTATTATATATAAATATGTGTTATATGTGTTATGTGCAGCATAAATCGCTGCAGATCTAGCCTGATGAAATTTTTAATTTTGACGTTACATATATTATAAAGTGTTCTATGGACTTACAAGTGAGTCTTGTCAGGTAAATGGGCCTATAGTTTTTGAGTTTGTTAATAAGGTAGCCTTTATGGCAGTGCTGCATGCCATATTTCTGGGACTAGGCTTGTAGCTAAGCTCAGGTTAAACATTATGTAGATGTTCCACCAGATGTTTAGTAATATTTATTAACCAGCCAGGTATGTTATCTGGTCTCATGGAGTAGATGTTTTTCAGTGATGATGCGGGATTTGAAAGCTAAAGGGATTGCAGGTTTTGGATAGTTATATCAGAAGTGAAATTTGTACTAACTTAGTTTGCTAGAATGTTGGCAATTTCCACTGGGTCAGAGTAGGTGTTGTCATTTAGTATGAGTTTTGTCTCTACTTTTAAAATATAACTAAAGAGGGATTCATAATTCTCTATGGTTTCAGATGCCAACTTGAGTTCACAGGCTGCCTTAGTAGCTCTAATAGTCTTTATAAAATTCTTAGGAAATTTTCTAATGTTTTTCTTGACTTAGGAGTCTTTAGATTTGCTGCATACCCATTTTTTGTAGATTTAATTTATGTTGGATGGTTTGCTTTTAAATTTTTCATTATATTTGGTCTGGATGGGACTGCCAATTCTATACTAAAAACAAGGTAAAACTGCCTTCCAGTTTATAGCCTGCTACAGACCATCCTTCCAAACCCAGGAACCCCACTCGGCCTTCCTGCGAACACTGGAAAATATGAAGGTCTCTCCAAACACCATTATATTGTGCGACTTCAACTACCCAAACATAGACTGGGAGCATTACTCTAGCTCCAACACCCTAGCCCAAAGGTTCCTAGAATTTTTAAACTCAAATGCTATGGAACAACTTGTTACCACTCCCACAAGAGGGGAAAACATACTGGACCCGATCATCACCAACATGGGGGCTCTATGCTCCAGAGCAGAAGTGTATCCCTCACTGGTAAGATCAGACCATAAACTAATCTCACTGGATATTCACATCCTGAACCCACCCCCTGCCCAGAAAACCACAGTGAAAAACTTCTCTAAAGCAAATTTCACACTCCTCAAAACCAAAGTGGAATCCTTCAAAGCCCCCGGGCCTGTGGAAAATACGGCCCAGACCACAGAATCCTTTATAAATGCATTCTATGAACACCTTCAGGAATGCATGGATCATGCAATCCCAAATAAAACCAAGACCCAATCCTCCAAAGGCAGGCGTCCTGTCTGGTGGACCCCAGCCATAAACAAACTATACAATAAAAGGAGGAAGTTACTACATGACAGAGCAAAATCCCAAAAAGGGAAGGCATCTCTGATCAGTATTAGCAAAAAACTATGGGCACTCATAAAATCGTCTAAGGCCAGCTTCAAGAGAAAAATTGCACAGGACACTAAGGATAATCACAAGGCTTTCTTTAGTTATGTTAGGAACCTGGGTGGGAATTCCCAGATATGCTCAGAATTAGTCCAAAATGACAAAAAATACACCAAACCCACAGACATTGCCAACATCCTAGCTGACAGGTTCAGCACAAACTTCTCCCCCCCCATCAAAAGGGCAAATATCTATCCCAGCAGAGTGCTGCCCCCCTGACATCTCAGATGCTCAGGTAAGAGCCTCCCTCTCCAAAGCAAAAATCACAGCATCAATGGGACCAGACGGTGTCCCAGGCTGCGTCCTACATGAACTCCAAGAAGAGCTAAACCCAAACATAAAACTACTGTTCAATCTCAGCCTTACTACAGGATATGTACCCAAAGAGTGGAGTACAGCAACAGTGGTCCCTCTCCACAAAGGTGGTGCCTCAATGGATCCTGGAAACTATCGCCCCATAAGCCTGACTAGCTTGGTCTGCAAAGCTATGGAAAGGATCATCATGGACCTCATAAATAAAGATATTGGGGACCTACAGACACTGGATCCTACCCAGTTTGGCTTTGTTAAGGGCAGATCCTGCCTCTTAAACCTGGTCAATTTCTTTGAAACAGTCACCAAGGCTATTGACGATGGAAGGTGGTCCACACAGCCTACCTGTACCTCGCAAAAGCCTTCGATACAATACCCCACTCGGGCATTATAGATAAGCTCACCAGCTTAAATATAAACCCCTATGTCACTAGATGGGTTGCAAACTGGCTCAAGGACAGAACCCACATGGTTAGAATTGCTGGAGCCATGTCAGACTCCAAACCAGTTGCAAGTGGCATCCCACAAGGCTCAGTCCTGGGACCTCTCTTGTTCGGTATATATTTCTCGGAGGTACAGGCCAACACGGAAGGACTGTGGCTGACCAAGTTCACAGATGACTGCAAACTAGGTGCCATAATTGACTCTCCAGCCGACACAAGCATCCTACAAAAGGGCCTCATAGAAACAGACAACTGGTGCCAGAGCCATGGCCTCAAGCTAAAGACCAAAAAGTGTATAGTCATCCCCTTTGGCAAAAACAAAGTGCCCACAAATTACCACATAGGTGGTAATCCATTAAGTATGGAAGAAGTAATTAGGGACCTGGGGACCCAAGTTGATAGCAATCTCTCATTTGAAAAACACGTGGCCAAAGTGGTTAGAAAAACATTTTATATAGCCCACCTAATCATGAAGGGATTCACATCTAGATCAGGGGAGGTCATCGTGACTCTTTACTCATCCCTCATCAGGCCCATAAGAGTATAATGCCCCTTTTGGGATGTACCTTACCAGACACCTGCAGCAACTGGAAAGACCCCAAAAGTACCTCACCAAGAGGATCAAAGGGCTCAAACAGATGCCATATGCTGCCCGGTTAAAGAAACTCCAGCTCTACTCAGTGGCATACCACCTGCTCAGAGGCGATCTGTGCCTGATGTATAAAGCCATGTCCAACCCAGAATTAATGGACATGCTGCACCTCAGAAAATCCAAATCCCATCGAGCTACACGCTCGAGATACTTGAACCTCAGCACTGAAATAAATAGGACATGTTTGAGGGACAGATTCATAACCCAGAGGCTCCCTTCACTCTGGAATAAAATCCCAGTCCAGGTTAGGCAGAGTCCCTCATTGACTCTCTTCAAGAGGAATCTTGATGAGTGGATGGGAGATCATAGGTTTACCCCGGGTATCACTTCTGTGTCACTGTTAGACAGAGGCACAGTATACTAACCTCGAAAAAGGGCATAGCAAAATTCATTTAAAATGGGTGACAAAAGCCAAACACACTCTGGCTAGGCTTATAAATGCCCTAGGGCAGATAGCCTAGTATGAACCTATAGATTTGTTTGTCTGGGTATAAAACCCCATCATGAATCTCTCCACTGAGACAATGTCTGGGGTGATATTATGACTGAATTTTAAGCCATCATCATAGAATAGATTTGTGCACTTGAAGTCTTCGAATTCTAGCATATTTTTTCAGGAGGTTTGGATAGTTTGAGGGAAAACCACTGTGTAGATCCTGAATGAACCAGCACTCTGCAGAAGCTATAGAAGCCTTCAGGATCTACACAGTGGTATTCATTCATTGTTGTTGCGAACTATCTTGACATTTAGGATAGTTTGAGGGAAAAGTCTGAGTTGGAGAGAGAGAGAGAGTTACTGGTAGAATTAGGCATGAAGAGAATACATTTGCAAGTACCAGGTCAAGAATATTTTGTTCTCTAGTTAGACTAGTAACAATATGATCCACTGAAGTTTTATTTTTAGGGCTAAAAACATCTGATGATATCCTGTGTTGGGGGTGTAGGTCATGTTAATTGAATGGTAGTGAAATTCACCCAGAATGATGGAATTCTTATTTATGGAGTGCTTGTCCATGACTTTTAGGAACCTGACATGAACTTCAGGGGTCACCGTAGGGGTCCGGTAACATGGCAGACTGATTGTTCATTTTGCTTAGTGTGATTTGGAGTTCAATACGTCTAATTTGTGGGTCTCTGTGAGCCTGTCTAGAGGAGATATGGTCCCTGACAAATATGGACACACGTCCACAGTCGACCTTGGGTAGGCACAAAACCCAGGTATAAAGGAAGTGCTTTCTGGGCATTTAAGCCAGCTTTCAATTATTAGATATGCACGGGTGCTTTATAAATGCAGTAGTGCCTTCAGGTTGGTCAGCTTCTTGTTTAGACTATTAGCATTGAGCAGAGCCACCTTAATTTGATCCCATTTTGATACTGATATGTTTGTTACACCAGAATGTTCATTTATTAAACTTTGCCAAAAAAGGTACTATGAGGCCAGCAAAGTTTTTAGCCAGTATGCAGAAGCCTTTGAATAAGAAGTGCAGACTATCCTTTGCAAAGCAAGTAGAACTGGCAAGCACCTCATATGCTAAAACAGACTGAAGCTAACACAGACTAAAATCCCCTAGAATTACACCAATTTTTATTAGCCAGTCTTCTTTGTGCCTAGGCATGATTCATGGAACAGGAAAGATTATGCTCAGTATTATAGCCTTGCTTATATTTGTGAAATGTATAAAGAACGTAGACATGTCTCTCTGATTCTCCCTTGGGGATTTTTGTATCTTCATATATCTTAAATATTTGAACCTCTTGCAGAGTTATTTGTGTTTAATAGGTGTTCATTATCTGTGTCTGTGAGCATAATGCAGTTACTACACTGCTTCATAATACTTGATGCTTTGTGGCTGGCATCAGAGGAGAAACAAGTTGGCTCACTTTCCATGCTGTCTAGTGTGAAGTAAGGCTTGATTGATTTACACAGAGTTGCATAATTTAAAAAGCTGGAGATTTATGATCTATTGAGATAGCTATTGGTTAAGGAGTGGATGCTGACATTATGTATATATGCTCACTTAAATAAAGGCATAACATGGGTATGAATGCAACCGTGATAGCACAGCTAGAGAGCCTTCCTTAACAGGAGTGTTGAGCTAACACAGAGGTTGTACATCATTAGGGGCTGCAATGAGCTATTTTTAAGGTGCTATGTACACAGTACTGCACATTATACAGTCATGCACAGCTTGCTGCACCTACATGTAGCAGGAGTCTAAGTACTGATTGGATTTGAATGAGACGGGTAATATTAGGTAAAGTTACAACCGAAAGTGTCTGCATCTATGAGGTGCATGTTTCATCTCCACTGCTCCAAGTACATTTCTGTGCAATATAAATTAAACAGAGAAAATGAAAGAGACAATGAAAAACAACTAAAGCTCAAATGGACAGTGGTTATCTTCCCAGCACTGCAGAAATCACCCCAACTACCATCAAGACTAACCACTACAAGTTATAGATGACACATACAGCTGGCTAAAACTGGTTGCTTGCTGTAAATTAGAAAGGTGCTTAAAATCACAGCAAATAAACACATCAACACTGACTAATACACTTAGCACAGGAATCAGTAGATAAGCAGTGCAAACTGTAAAACAAAGTCAATAAATTAACTTCAGATATTGGGAAAACACAGTGAAATATAGAAAAATGACAAAACCCTATCAAACCGATTTAAATAGCTAGGCACTGAACTCACTTGTAAAGCAGTACAAATAGTAAAATGTTTTCAATTAGCTGTAACTTCAAATTAAGTGAAAGCACAGTAAAATGGTGAAACAATTACAGGAATGACACAAAACTGATTTAAATAGCGAAATTGCTATAGGTACAGTAGAATGAATGCACTTTAATGTTTACTGGATGCAGAATGGAATCAAAATGCCACATTGTTTGTTTTTTGCCTTCTGCACCTGAGTCCATTGTCAGTTCTTGTAATAAGACAAAAATGGCTAACTACAGTTTAGGTGGCAGTTTGGTTTATGCATTTATGGTTGACATTATCATGATGCATTAGCTCTTACTACTGTTTCTCCAGAGTTTTTTTCTATGTAAGCAACATTTGATTCACTGTCTTACTGTATTTTTTTAATCATCTTTACTGAATTATCACTTATGATATAGGGAAACATGCATTTATATAAAATAAAACAAACCATATTAACATGTTTGTAGTTACAAACATTATACATCACATATTTTTTATAACTATCATCAATCCAACATTACATAAATTGCTCAATTTCTGCCTTCCCTTAAATTTCACCCCTCCTTCAAAATACTATTCTGCATTTATTGTTACATTAATTTCCATTTTTTCTATATAATTTGCTCCCTAGATCCCATTTCCAGTTATTTTATCTTTGTTACAATGTTGAATACTTCAAATACAGTTGGTTTAGACTCTGATTTCCATTTTCTAGTAATTGTTTTTTGAAAGCTACTAGAATTAAACTTAGCAAAGCCTTACTATGTCTAGGCAATTCAGATCTTGCAGCCCAATTCAAAAAATCATTTCCTTAGTTAAACCCATTTGCTCACCCAATATAGGTTCATAGGTAGGTACTAGGCTATCGGCCAGGGAGCTCCTCCACTCATGGGATTTTACTCTCTTTTGGAACAGTTTCTTCCTTCTGTTGTAGAGTTTGTTTATGGCAGGAGACCACCAAATTGGCTTCTTTTTTTGGAGGATAGCATCTTGGTTCTTTTTGGGATAGCATGATCCATGCACTCGTATAAGTGCTTATAGAGTACATTTGTGTAGGATTCAGCAGTTGTAACTGTACTGTCCATCTGCATGGGTGCCATGAAGTTTGCCACTTCTGTCTTAAGAAGCATGAAGTTGGCTTTGGAAATTTTTTACCGTGGTTTCCTTAATGGTGGGTGAGGGCGGGATACAGATATCTAGGGTGATTAGCTTATGGTCGGATCTGACTGAGGAGTTGACTTCAGGTGTGGAACACCCATTACTCATGTTGGTAATGACTAAGTCTAGGATATTGTTGCCCCTGTTGGGGGTGTGGATAAGTTGATCCAGGGCATTGGAATTTATGAATTCCAGAAAGCGTTGAGTGAAGGAGTTGGTACATGAGTAGTTTTCCCAGTTAATGGTGGGGTAGTTAAAATCGCCCACTATTAGGGTGTTTGGTTGAACCCTAATATTTTCCAGTATATCAGGAAAAGAGGAGTGGGAATCCTGGGGCATGGTGGGGGATCTGTAGCAAGCTACAATTTGGATTTCAGTTTTGCCCAGTGTTAGTTGCACTTGGATAACCTCGGGTGCATTATGCTGCGCAACTAGCCTGGAGGTGTGGATATCCTTGATGAATATGAACACACCTCCACCTTTGGTGTTCTGGTCCAGGTTAGATGGCCGAAAAGTGTGGCATGAGTTATAGCCTGGAAACGGAGGGGTGCTCTCTAGAGCCTTGAACCGGATCTCAGTCACTGCATATCGATATCGATGTTCTCGATTTTAAGGAGTGCCTCAAGTGAGTGCATTTTGTATGGAAATTTTGAAGTCTGCCAACTTTTTACAGTCCCAAAACAGATGCTCCTAGTTGTTTCCCTTCTACCTGAGGAATAATTCTTTGGAGTCTGCTTTGAGGTGTAAAAATACCTATGCAAACACTTCCAAGCAAAAATTCTAAATTTTCTAGACTTTTCTACATACCTGGGAGTCATGCATATGTTCTTACATTGTTTCCTTGTGAAAATCCTAAATCTTCTAGACTTTGTTGCATACCTGGAAGCCATACATATGTCCTGCCATTGTTTCATTGAGAATTGCTTATCTGATCTTGCTTCCCAGTCTTCACAATCTTTTCTAAACTCCTCTGAGTGATTCTTATTGATCTTGTGCAATATTATGCAATATTTTTTAAGCCTTACTAATTATCCTTTTTTTAAGAGCACCTTCTGTTCTAGATTCAGCTAAAAACTGTACCAGAGCAGGTCTTTTACTTAGGAGTCCCCTATCACTTTCTCTTTGCCTATGCTCTAGTATCAATCTCTGATAGGGAAGGTAGTCTCTAATCTGTAGTCCAAATGTCTTCTTGGCCTTTTCACACTCTACTACATTTCCCTCTCTAGTTATTTCCTTCTAGTACCTTGGCTCCTTTCCAGTTTTCTCCAATAAATTCCAGCCCCATCTTGCCTATTTTTTAAGTGCAGCCATCTCTATTGGCAACATCTCCTTTCTACATTTTCATGTTGGCTTAATTCTAAGAATAATTCCTGCTCCTTTATGAATATAATATACTGTATGTCTGTTGTTATTCTATTTAAGGATCTGCATCCAAAGTTCCACTCTCTCCTTATTTCTTGAATCCCCCCTCCCCATTGCATCATCATCCCTTTCAATTTTGAATTATAGCTTTCTGCTTTTGTTATATATTAACTGTATAGCTCTAAAGTATCCCATCAATGCAGATAATCCTAAACCACCTTGTTCTGTTGGAAGGATCAGCTTATTCCACTTGACCCTTGCTCTCTCCCCCTCTGAGACAAATTCCTTCAACTCTTTATTAATTATTTTCCACAACTTCTCTTATGGTTGATAACATATGCTCTATCTATATATAAAAATAAATGGACTAAAATATTTTTACTGCTTGTATCTTGCTATCCATATCCATAAAAATGAGCTTCCAGTTTCTCAGTTGTTCTGTTATCTTTTGTTTAGTCTCTTCCCACTTATCCTTAGCTGCCATAATATAATCCTTTAAATCCATACACAAAAATACTTCATTTTATTGTGTCCCTATAAATACATGTATTGCAGGACCAATTCATGTGTGAGTACATAGTTTACATCTATAGCCTTTGTTTTATTTTCTTTAATTTTATATCCCAAAAAGACTTGAAACTGTCTCAAGATGTTCCACAGCAGTGAGATGTCTATTTCTGGATTTATCAGGTACAAAATAATATCATCTGCAAATAAAGCCAACTTTTCTTGATTAGCATACTAATTATATCCTTGAATTTCTGAGCCCCTTATTTTCTTTTCAATGGCTCTAAATGTAAAGCAAATAACAAAGGAGAAAGAGGACACCCCTGCCTGGTTCCTCTGTTCAGATACAACTTGTCAGAAAGGAACCTTCCCTTTTTTAATTTTTGCCTTCAAACCTTATTATTGTATCAGAAAATGCTAATGCTTCAATTGCCTTTCTCATAAAACCCCAGCTAACTCTGCTGAATGCTTTCTCTATATCAAGACCCACCAACAATAGTGGAGTTTTCTTATATTCCACTTCCCTATGGATCATCACTGCTTTATTAATATTATCACATTTGTCCCTCTCCTACACAAAACCACACTGATCCATATCTATCAATTTTGGCAATACCTTGGCCATTCTTTTAGCTATTATAGACATCAACACTTTTAATAATGGCTTAAAATTGGAATGGCCCTATGTGAAGCTGGGTTTGATGAGGCTTTACTGTCTTTAGGTATTACAGCCACCACAGCTTACTTCCAGAATGGTAGTGCTACCCATCCTTTTAAAATAGTTATAAAATCTTCCAGGTTTTTATCACCTTCTTCCCTCCTAGTTTCCAACCATCCATAGTAATACCATCTCTTCCTGGAGTCTTTCCTGCAGATTGATTGTAATACATTGTTGTTATATCATCTCCTCCTTTCTTAACTGTTACATGTTGAGCATCATCCACATATAACCTAGCACACTTAAGTCTTCCATAAATATTTCCATTTGTGGTCTTTCTTGATTTCCACATTTCTGTGCTTTGCACAAATTTTCATACAATTTCCAAATTATCTCAAATACCAATGTAGGATCTCTGCTTTTTTTTCTTGTCATAGGCTGCCTACATTTTGTAACAACCCTTTCTGTTTTCTGTTGCCTAAGTCATTGTACTACAATTTTCTTTTTGCTCTGGAGTTATTATCAAAAACAGTTGCTTAGCAACAGCAATTTTTCTAAACTTATGCATATTATCCAGATACACCCTTATTTTCTCTTTAGCACTGTGCAGTTGTGCCTCTTCTTGTTCTGTAATATTTCCCTTATTCTGCAATACTTTAACCTTTGTCATCCCCTCTGAATAATTCTGTTACTTCTTAGCCATGTTTCCATTTCTTTTATTTCTACATTATTTTTTAAACTCCATTTTAATTTTATCCCACTCAGCAACTATAACGTCTGTCTTCCCGAATAACTCTTGAATAATTTCCACTAGTCATTCCTTAAATTCTTCTCTTTTTAACTGGTAGGAAGGGAAGCATTGGTGTCTCATTTTCACTTCATTATCCCACATTTTTATTTTAGTTGTTAATGGCACATGATCTGATATAGTTACTGAAAGTGTGTTGAAGCTTCCTATTAAATGCACATATTCCTGTGAAATATAATTTCTCCCTAGTCTATCAGAGATATTATACCTTGGGGAATAATATGTGAATTCTCTCCAAGTTCTTACTACTGAATTCATGTCTTCCATACCAAATATTTTCATAAATTTCTTCAGAAATTTACCCTCTTTTGTTACATTTTTATTTCTAGGTCCCCAGATACATCCTCAATGTTGCAAATCAAATTTCAGTCCCTACCTATAAGTAATATTCACTGCTGTAAGCTAATTATTTCTCACAAATTTTCTTAAGTTTCATAATAGCAGTTTTAGGGGGAATATAAATACATGCCAGTGTAATCTTTCTTGCTTGCCAATAGCCCCTTAACCCCACAACTCAACCATTATCATCTTTTTCCCCTCTTCTTATCACTATTGGAGCTCCTCTAGCAATCAGTGCAAGTAATCCCTTTTCCTTTGTCATTGGTATTCTGCTGAATATCCCTCCTGAAATCCTTTTTTTATCAAATTCACATGCTCATTTCTTTCCAAATGTGTCTCCTGAAGCATTGCTAGTTTCACTCTGTATGCTTTAATACAATTCAATACTCTTTCTTTTAGTCTGTACCTGTGAAGACATTCACATTCCAAAAAAATATTGATAATGTAACCATTATGATGAATTTCCTAAACCTGGCAGAGTTACTGGCCCTTATCTCTGTTTCCTTTTTCATACTTGGAGGGATGAAATTAAGCTGTTGCTCAGTGTGCAGCCATCTTGGAAATTGTTTCTTACTCTGTTTATTTATTTTTGCTGGGGTAGTGCACTGATCTCAATAGAGGCACAGCCCTGGTGAATAGGATCATATGAACAAAGCATATTTACAGATCCAAGAATATGCTAAAAAAACATTTCTCTGCAACTGAAATAATGGTTTAAGGATATGGTATGTGAGCTCAGCAGAGAGTATGAGTAAGAAATTAGACTGCAGTTTCTTTTAATTATTTGTGGAATTTACTGCTGCTGGGAAACAAATGCTCTGTTGTTAAACATGTGGTTTTACTCTACAGTTCAGCTTGCATACATGTGTTTATAATAACAATAATGATGTGATGCTATCAAGGGCAGTGTTGTGTGAAAGCTTGATTTAAGCATTTTTTTTTTTTTTTTGCTGTGTTCAGATTTAAATAGGAGACCACTTTTCAGTAAGATTACTCCCTTGGGGGATTTTGCATCCCTATGCCACACATGCACAGAAACGTTCTACTCAATGCTTAAATTAAATAGAGCGATGAGAATTAAGTTAGTATAGTCTGTTTGATTTACGCAGCTTAATTAGAACAAGAGATAGGGAGAGAATTCTTATTATCACTTAAAATAGACTGCTGTTCCTGAAAATCAAACTGAAACACATTCTAACAGATAGTTTGTGTATTTTCAAATAAGCATACTGCTAGGTGATTTCAAAGCAGTAAAAAGCAGCTAACACAAATCAGTGTTACAGTTTAACTACAATATTCCTGACCCTTTGCCTGAGATGAAATTTGGATGTCAGTCTGTATTTAATTATGAAGTAATACTTAGTAATTCTTAAAAGCTTATGGGTAAATAAAGAAAAACAATACATAATAAAAGTTAACATAAGAGCTTAAGGGTCATGAAAAAAGAAACAACACATAACCAATAGTTATCATAAGAGTTAACGGGTGGAGAAAAAAGATAAAACGCTATTACATTGTTATTATAATGTCAACTGTATTATTTTGTGTTTACTAGTATAAATGTGTCACCTGCTTTGCAAGAGAGCATTCTACACATCGTACAGATGCTACATTTTTATATGCTAAAGTTCAAATAAAAGTGTGACTCGGTTTTGTTTTTCTTTTAGGGGAATGATTTAAGAATAACATTTAAGATTTATTGATTCACAATAGCAGATTTCACAACCTAGACTTTTTAAGAGTTAGTTACTAAAATCTTGTTTGGAGATGAACATATTGTGTTTATATTCTTCCCTAAGCAATGACAACATTATTAATTTTAAATCCATGACATTTTGATATATCAGTATCAGCTCTGTTGGCATAGATGGATAAAGCCCTGACTGTATGACCAACATGACCTAAGTCTGATGATTGGCTCAGGCACTAGTTTACCCAGACATGGAATGAAAGGAAATGATGAAATAGAGCCTGCTCACCTGTCTCTGGTGGGAGCAGCAGAAAGAGTATGATTAGAGTATGGACTCAAGGTAAAATTAATTAATAGTGGACACCAAAGATCACCAGAATGGGTTACCTTTCAACGCAGCAAGGCCATTCATGGGATGTCCCGTGTGAAAGTGAGAGGCACACCCATTGCACCTTACCCATTAGGCATGCGCAGTAGGAATGTATAGGGTTTAAGTCAAAAACTCATAGGTTCATAGGTGTGTACTAGGCTAATGGCCCTGGAGCCTTTACAAGCTTAGCCCATAGAAGTGCCCTAGCATCATGCCACCCAACGTTAGTTCCCATTGCCTCTATCAAGTAGAGCCAATGGAGTGATCCCTGGGGTGAACTTTCTATTTCTCATCCACTCATCAAGATTTCTCTCGAAGAGGCCCAGTGAGGTGCTCTGCTTGACATGTTTGGGAAGTCTATTCCAGAGCATGGGCAGTCTCTGGGTTATGAATGTGTCCCTCTAGCATGTTCTGTTGATTGTGGTAATGAAGTTGAGGTCTCTGGAGCGTGTGGTGTGGAGGGATTGAGATTTCTTTAAATGTAGCATTTCTAACAGAGCTGGGTCAAACATGGCTTTGTAAGTCAAGCAGAGATCATCTCTTAGTAGATGACATGAGACAGAGAATAGCTGGTGTTTTTTGGGTCTGTCCGTGTGGGACATGTGTTTAAGTCCTAGTATCCTCTTCGTGAGGTACTTTTGTGGCCTTTCCAGCTGTTGTATGTGTCTAGTGAGGTACATGCCAAATGGGGCATTATACATGATGATTGGCCTAATGAGGGAAGAGTAGAGCGAGATGATGACCTCTTTCTTCCTGGATGCAAAACCCTTGGTAATGAGATGTGCCACATAGAAGGACTTTCAGACCACAGTGGCAATGTGGTAGTCAAAGGAGAGGTTGCTGTCAACTTGTGTCCCCAGATCTCTTATAACGCCTTCAGTGTTCAGTGGGCTCCCATCGATGTGGTAATTAGTGGGAACTGAGTTTTTCCCAAAGGGGATAATGATGCATTTTTTGGCATTAAGCTTAAGGCCATGGTTTCAACACCAGTCACTGGGCTCAGTGAGTCCTTTCTGTAAGATGTCTACATCACTTGGGGAGTAAATAATGGTTCCCAGCTTGCAGTCATCTGCAAACTTGGTCAGCCAGAGTCCCTCCATGTTGGCCCGAACTTCTGAGAAGTAGATGCCAAACAGGAGAGGACCCAGGACTGATCCCTGTGGGACTCCACTCGTGACTGGTCAGCAGTCTGACTTGGAGTATGCTACTTTCACACACACATCCAGGGATATTGTCGGGTCCCATGGAATTTGTGTTCTTGGCCTTGGACAATGCAGCTTTAACCTTTGCTGCAGTAATGCTGGGTGCCTGGCATTCTTCTGGTATTGTGATTGGTCCTTTAGGGGGAGAGAGAGGGGTAAAGCTGGCACTGAATCTGTCGGCCAGTGTGTTGGCATCTGTTGGCTTAGTATAGGAGGTACCATTGTGCAGTAACTCAGAGCAAACCTGGTTATTTCCATGGAGATTCTTGATATAACTATAGAAGGCTTTGTGGTTGTTTTTAGTGTCTGCCACAATTCTGCCTTCATAGCTGGCTTTAGAGGTTTTAATGAGGGATCTCAGCTTTTTGTTGAGGCTAATAAGGGAGTTTTTCCAGTCCTGTGACTTCACCTTTTTTTTGCAACAGTTTCTTCCCTCTGTTGTAGAGTTTACTAATGGCAGGGGACCACTATATTTGCTTCCTTTTTTGGAGGAGAGCGTCTTAGTTCTGTTGGGTATGGCTAGTTCTATGCATTTATGTATGTGTCCGTACAGTGCATTGGTGTATGATTCGTCAGTCATGCATCTATTTTCTATTGACATGGGTGCCGTGAAGTTAGCCACCTCTGTTAATAGGAGCCAAAAGTCAGCTTTGAAGAAGTTTTTCATGGTGGTTTCCTTTACAGGAGGTGTGGGTGAGATGTAGATTTCCATGTTGATTAGTTTGTGGTCTGATCTAACCAGGGAGGAATTGACTATTGGTGTAGAGCAATGGTTACCTATGTTAGTAATAACAAGGTCAAGGATGTTGCTTCCTCTAGTGGGGGTAATAATGAGCTGGTCCAAGGCATGAGAGTGTTGGGTTGGACCCTAATAGTTTCCAAGGTGCTTAGGAACATGGAGTGAGAGTCTTGGGACATGGTTGGAGACCTATAGCAGGCTATAGGATTCTATGTGATGCAGAATAGCAGCATAAGATTCTGCATCAGATTCTCTGTAATGCATAAGTTTTGCTCCTTAGAAGGAACAAATCAGCCAAAAGGATCTTGCCTTCAGTGGATCAACTAGTAGCACATTTGGCTTTGATGTTAGAAGATCACTGCACTATTAGTTTTGTCAGAGTCAGTGGCTCAGCAGGAACAAAGGACAAATGGGCAAACCTAGAATAGGGACTAATGGTCATTTGGGGACGGAAGGAACAATAATTAAAAAAAATTATACAATTGAAGTCCTTATATATATGGGACAAAAGCACTTAACTTCTTTGCATGTGCTTGCCTCATTAAATCTATGTTTTTCTTTATATTCTTCTGGCGTGCTTTTCTGTAGATCCTAGTGTTGCCTCGAATTTGTATGTTTGCTTCTTAGTTTTGTTCGAGGCATTTTTCTCATGTTTTTGTTGTTTTTTTTTTCTTCTCTTCCCAGTAATGTGTAACTGATGAGTGGGTATGTTTAAATTCAAGTGTTTGGGCCTTGCCCTCACATGTGCTGCATAGGGTGTTTTCCTCCTGTTAAAACACTAAAAATACTTATTTCAAACTGTCCTACTACTTTGTATGTAATGAGCAGCTTCCAACTGTTAGAAATCCATTTTTGATTATTATTAATTTTTTTACAAACCATAAAATAGCAATTACAAAATCACTGGCATATAAATCTATTATACACGATAGAATAAGAAAAATAATACAAAGTGAAAGCATTCAAAGCATTCAAAAATCAAAGAACTGTACGTGTGACCAGCACAGGTAGTGACCACGCTTGTGCTGTGGGCAATCCAAACACACCATTTCTATGAATGTGTAACTGTTGAAATTGCACAATATGTAACACGTCAATGAATACATATTGACAAGTAAATGAAACATCCCATGCTAATGAACAACATGGAATATGCAAATGCAGTACACCAAGCAAACCAAGATGGCAGAGTAATTCAGATATGTATAAAATGACAGCACTGCATGACTGCACTCATAAGCTTGCCACCTTTTCAAGGTACTGTAATCCTGCATGTATATAGCACCATGACAGTCCTCACTCTGTATGTCAGAGTATCTCATGCAATATCTTGTGGACCCTGAAATTTCCTCCCCACAGACATACAAAAGTGTTCCATGTGAATGTGTGGTGGTCCTACATGCAACCTATGTGGGTATCTGGGTGCCACTGTGCCTACATGTTTTCCCTTGTGTATGTTTTGTGATATTGGGTGTGCCATATCTAAGGCTGAATACCCATTTTTGACCCACCTTTACATATGTCTCAGTTACAGAAACAGCTACAGACTGAACCCCTGACAGGCATCGTAGCAATTACAGGGATGCAACAGCTACATTACTAGCCCATTTCTCCTTCCTTCCTTTCTCTAATGCTGCATATCCACAACACATTAACAGTAATTCCAATTGCGTCCATTTATATATTTCATAGTTGTCTTGTGCAAGATATCAGCATAGTTTTATATCACACTGGCATGAGTCATTTAGAGTTGCAGGAATACTAATAAGTCCTATTGCTGTCTGTGAATCACTTACTCTACACACTGTGTTAACTACATTCAGCCACAAGATCCACTTATAGCATAAAACATGTGAAATATATGCTCATTCATCAGGCCTTAGAGAACTTATAGGTTCATAGGTAGATACTAGGCTATCTGCCCTAGGACATTTATAAGCCTATGCAGAGTGTATTGGCTTCTGCCTCCCTATTAGATTAGCCTACTGTGCCTCTTTAAAGTAGGTCACAGAAGGTACCCTTTTAAGATTAGTTTACTGTGCCTCTGTCTAGCAGGGACACAGAAGAGATCCCAGGGGTGAATTTGCGATTTCTCATCCACGCATCCAGATTTCGCTTGAAGAGGGTCAGCGAGGGGCTATGTCTAACATGAATTGGGATTCTATTCCAGAGTGAGGGGAGCCTCTGGGAAATTAATCTGTCCCTCCAGCATGTCCTATTTATTTTTGTGCTGAGGTTTAGGCCCTGGAGCATGTAGCTCTAAGGGACTTGGATTTTTTGAGGTGGAGCATGTCCATTAATTCTGGGTTTGACATGGCTTTGTATGTCAGGAATAGATTGCCTCTGAGTAGGCGGTAAGCAACTGAGTAGAGCTGGAGTTTCTTTAGTCGAGCTGCATAGGACAACTGTTTGTAGCCCATGATCCTCTTGGTGAGGTACTTTTGGGGTCTCTCCAGTTGCTGTAGGTGTCGGGTAAGGTACATCCCAAAAGGGGCATTGTATTCAATTATGGGCCTGATGAGTGATGAGTAGAGGGGCACAATGACCTCTCTTGATCTAGATGCGAACCCTTTCATGATAAGGTGGGCTATATAGAAGGTCTTTCTAACCACTTTGGCAACGTGATTATCAAAGGAGAGATTACTATCTACGTTGGTCCCCAAATCTCTAATTACTTCTTCCGTACTTAATGGATTACCACCTATGTGGTAATTTGTGGGCACCTTGTTTTTCCCAAAGGGGATGACTATGCACTTTTTAGCATTTAGCTTGAGGCCGTGGCTCTGGCACCAAGCATTTGTCTCTGTGAGACCCTTTTGGAGGATGCTTGTGTCAGCTGGAAATTCGATTATGGCCCCCAGTTTGCAGTCATCTGCGAACTTTGTCAACCATAATCCCCCCGTGTTAGCCTGAACCTCAGAGAAGTATATACTGAACAAGAGAGGTCCCAGGACTGAGCCCTGTGGGACGCCACTTGTAACTGGTTTAGATTCGGACATGGCACCTGCAATTCTGACCATGTGGGTTCTATCTCTGAGCCAGTTTTCAACCCATCTTGTGATATAGGGGTTGATATTTAAGCTGGTAAGCTTATTTATGATACCTGAGTGGGGTATTGTGTCGAAGGCTTTTGCGAGGTCCAGGTAGGCTGTGTGGACTACCTTGCCTCATCTATGGCTTTGGTAACTGTTTCAAAGAAATCAACTAGGTTTAAGAGGCAAGATCTACCCTTAACAAAGCCGAATTGGGTAGGGTCCAGTGTCTGGAGGCTCCCAATGTCTTTGTTTATGAGTTCCATCTTAAT
This sequence comes from Protopterus annectens, assembly GCF_019279795.1. NCBI lineage: Eukaryota > Metazoa > Chordata > Ceratodontiformes > Protopteridae > Protopterus > Protopterus annectens. The sequence continues at coordinate 1,730,198,023 of NC_056737.1, read as the reverse complement.
ACGCTCCATAGCTTTACAGACCAGACTAGTCAGGCTTATGGGGCGATAGTTTCCAGGGTCAATTGTGGCACCACCTTTGTGGAGTGGGACCACTGTAGCTGTACGCCATTCTTTGGGTGCATATCCTGTAGTAAGGCTAAGTTTGAACAGTGACTTAATGTGAGGGTTCAGGTCTTCTTGGAGCTAGTGTAAGACACAGCCTGGGACACCGTCCGGTCCCATAGATGCTGTGTTTTTTGCTTTGGAGAGGGCAGCTTTCACCTGTGCATCTGTGATGTCAGGGAGGTTACATTCAGTTGGGATAGGCATTTGCTCCTTTGGGGGGGGAGAAGTTTGCGCTGAATCTGTCTGCCAGGATGTTGGCTATGTCTGTAGGTTCGGTATATTTTGTACCGTTATGCAACAATTCAGAGCATATCTGGGAGTTTCCACACATGTTGCTGACATAACTAAAGAAGGCCTTGTGATTATCTTTAGTGTCTAGGGCAATTTTTCTTTCGAAGCTGGCCTTTGATGATTTTATGAGGGATCGAAGTTTCTTGCTAATACTGATCAGAGATGCCTTCCCTTTTTGGGATTTTGCTCTGTCATGTAGTAGCTTCCTCCTTCTGATGTATAGCTTATTTATGGCCGGGGTCCACCAGACCGGTCTCCTGTTTTTGGAGGAGTGAGTCTTGGTTTTATATGGGATTGCACGATCCATGCATTCCTGCAGGTGCTCATAGAATGCATTTGTAAAAGATTCTGCGGATTGGGCTATATTATCCTCTGGCCCAGGGGCTTTGAAGAATTCCACCTCAGTCTTGAGAAGTGCAAAGTTGGCTTTTGAGAAATTCTTTACAGTGATTTCCTTGGCTGGGGGTGGGGATGGGATATGGATGTCCAGGGAAATTTGTTTATGGTCTGATCTTACCAATGAGGGGTTTACCTTTGGTGTGGAACATAGAGTCCCCATGTTGGTGATGACCAGGTCCAATATGTTGTTCCCTCTTGTGGGAGTGGTGACCAGTTGTTCCATTGCATTAGAGTTTATAAATTCAAGGAACCGTTGGGTGAGGGTGTTTGGGCTTGAGTAGTTTTCCCAGTCAATGCTTGGGTAGTTGAAGTCACCCAATAACATAGTGTTTGGAGAGACCTTCTTATTCTCCAGTGTTCTCAGGAATGCCAAGTGGGGTTCCTGTAATAGGGAGGGTGTTCTGTAGCAGGCTACAAACTGAAAGGCAGTTTTGCCCGCTGTTAGTTGCACATGGATGGTTTCTGATGCTTCATGCAGTGCCACTAACCTGGAGGTGTAGGTATCTTTGATGAATATAGATACTCCCCCTCCTTTTGTGCTTTGGTCCGAGTTTTAGGGCCGAAACGCATGGTATGAGTTATAACCTGGTAGTGCTGGGGTGCTCTCAGGAGCCTTGAACCAGGTTTCTGTTACTGCACAGACATCGATTTTCTCCATACTGAGGAGAACCTCGAGTGCGTGCATCTTGAGGTTTAGACTTCTGGCATTGAGTAGCATTACCTTTAGTTTTTTTATCCTTGGGTTGTCTATGGAGGTGGGTTTGTCCTTTGAGCCTATAGGGTGGCAAGAGCCTTGGCCAGTATACGAAAGCCTAAGGGTGACAGGTGCAAGCCGTCCCTAGCGAAGCAACGTGGCTTGTCGAGCATGTCATCCCAGGCAGACAGACACTGGATCCCCTTTGAATGACACCAATCCTTTAGCCAATTGTTGAAACTGATCATTTTGTCTTTATACTGTGGCATCATTCTTGGTGAGGGCAAGATGCTACTCAAGGTTAGGGTCATACCAGCCTGGGCTACATGGTCAGAGAGCTCCTCTATGTCTCTTTTCATGTAGTCCAGGGAGGTACGTCTCAGGTCATTCATACCAGCATGGACAATGACGGAGTCATACTTGTACTTGTACTTGCTGTGCCAAGAAGCAGTGTAGTGCTAACTTGCATGGCATATTCAGTAACATACATCCATGCACAAAGTTTATCATATTGCTCTGTAAGTAGTGCAGTTGAGTGGCCATGGCTGATTCCTACAGTAGTAACTGCAGCGCTCCTTCATGATATGTTGTGGAGAACCATGTTTTTCTGTTCTTCTTGCAGAAGGATTTCAAACAACGCTTTATGGGGAAGTATGCTGCTTCTTTAAAATGGCTAACGTTGGGTTTGTCCTGGCATGGGTGCTCTCTGATGTCACAAGCATCATATGTATGGAATAAAAATGCAGGTGTCACTATAATGATGTGAGGTGGTGCTACTCTGACCTGCTTTAACCAGTGGGAGGTACAGGTTCAGAAGACGCAGCTAGTGGTATACTATACATGTAAAAATATCCCTTTGTTTAATAGCGCTTTATTTGTTTTACAGCTCCTGAGGATCATTGCTTAAATATGGTTGGCGGCTACAGAATTGAAAGACCACCTTCCAAAGTAGTGGGGTGTGTAAGTGCTGTACGGCCTTCCACTGTCTATTTGCAAAACTGTTTGCAAAGCTGTTCATATCATTTATGTTTCTTTATCATTTTTGTCCTATTGTGTCTCCCATCTGCAGACCCAGGTGAGGCAGACAAGGTGATGCAGTCACTGTCACCTCAGTCTGTACCAGCCACTGCAACTGCCACTGGGTTATTGGTGTCCTCCTCTACATTTCAGAAGGGGATAAAAGTTCTTGGGCTGGGCTGGAGGTGACATGTTAGCGTTTGGGTGTACTTCCTGTTTCACACTCTCAGGAGAAAGTTGAAGGCTCCACTTCTAAAAATGGATGGTGATGTTATCTGTTGTAACACAATGGTAAATCCAGAGGCTTGTGACTGCTGAGGTTTACTAGCTGCTGATGTCTCACACTGACAACATGGAGCACATTCTGGAGCAACCGACTGAGTCACTTGATTAGTGGGTCGCAACTATTGGGCCTCTGAATTTACAACTGGTCCATGACATCATCCTCCTGGATGTGTAATGCCAAGGGTTGTTGCCTCTGGGATGGTCTGGCAGTCAACCATGCCAGCAGCCCACCTTATCTCCATCATAGAGTTTCCTCTTTCTCTTTTTCATTGCCATTGCCTTGTTCATTGTAAAGCCCTTTCCATACCCAGTTTCCTGCAATCTGTCTGTCTGTCTGTTTGTGTTCATTCACTGTCTTTCCCCACTTTTCATTACCTCCACCCCTGTCTGCTAGTGTCCGTGTTTCATGTCTGTCCACATCTACTTCTTGTCCTTCTCCCTCTAGCCCATCCAAAGACATCCCTCATTACCTTTCCCAACGTCTCTTTTAATAACAAAAATGGTATTTATCCCACCAAAAGTAAAATGCCCTTCCTTGTTCATACCCCTGATCCATATTGCTCACTATTATAGGATTATAGGATCATAGGATCATAGGAGGTTACTAGGCTAATGGCCCCAGAGCGCCTACAAGCCTAGCCAAGTTCAACTTGTGTTCCCAAGGATGTCTGGTTCAAGTAGACACTAAAATCAGCACCTATTGCCTGCCCAAGAGGGACACTCTCCTGGAGTGAATTTCCAGTTACCCATCCAATCGGCCAAATTATGCTTAAATAGGGCCAATGAGGGGCTTTGTTTAACATGAATAGGAAGTTTGTTCCAAAAGTGGGACAACCTCTGTGAGACAAGTCTGTATCTCCAGCAAGTTCTGCTGATATCACATACCAGGTTAAGGTCCTTTGATTGACTGACCCATGTGCCATTTGACTTGCGAATGTGCAGCATTTCCATTCTGGTTTTCCCCTGTGTTGTTTGTATCACCCCTTTCCTATCTACTCTTTTTCCTCCCCATTTATGCAAAGAACAGGTTGGATCCTTTGGTGTGCACAGCCATGTTGTTGCTCCCTACTAAATGCTGTGCTATGCTGCCCTATCTGTGTCTGTGTGCCATGGGCTGGTGCTGGCCATGGTAGCAGTAAGTGGTGTCATGTGTACTGCTTTGTGTACAGATGGATGGCCTTTGTATGATATTGTGCACATCACTCAGATGACTTACAATAGCTTTGCTCCACTGCTATGCTACACTGTCTGTTACCACTGCCAGTCTACTTTATATATGCAACCTTTCTGTTGGTATGCCAGCACTATCCCTTGCTTGTTACATCCCCAATTAGCTTTCACATGTTTTACACTTTGGCTCCCCTTAGTATTAGCACTGCACAAGCATGCTGTGCACTTCTATGAAACTCAGCCAATATAGTTATTAAGCAGTTCTTAAAGCATAAAAACCTAATGACAAGTTAAGCTTAGATAAAAGCTACAACAATACCCCCTTACACTGTAAATAAATTAAAATCATCATTTAAGTAAATATTGCAACTGTTGCCATAACTTAGCCACAAGGCCTGCTAAGAAGAGGGATAACCCAGTTGGTTAAGTTTCCCCCCTACATTAATAATGGAAATATACCTGATTAGAATCCTGCAAAGTCTCCTTGCATCAAGTTTAAGGTGATTTCCAATGGGATGTTGTATATAATCACACAGCTACAGATACATGACCTATCCCAGTTCAGTTAAGCAGTGTCAGTAGCTCAGCATATAGCACACTTAGCTTTGGTATTGGAAAATCAGACAACTGTGAGTTCTACTCCCATCCTAGGTTTATACATTAATTTTCCAATAACAACACTGCAGTGCAGCATAAATGTAATGCTCTTCTCCAGAGTATACCATCCTTCACATCTCACATTAAACCAAGGTCCCATCTGCCTGAGATGGTGGTATCTCAGAATAAGGTAAACAATCCACATTGCACTTATCAAAAGCAGTAGGCATTTTATATATTTCCAATTATTTTCAACATCTTATATACATATTTTATATTTTCATATCTACTTTTTTTGCAATTTATTTGCCTCAAACTTCTTCCGTTTTCTTTTTTAAAAAAATTTCATCTCGAATGTATTCATATGTTTTCTCTATGTCTTTTAAATCCTTATTTCCTAGCTACACTAACTTTCCACAGGTATCGTTTCTCATATTTTACTTTTTCTTTCCAGTTTTCATTTTTCTCATCTTGACTCTCTCTCTCTCTCTCCATATATATATATATATATATATATATATATATATATGTATGTATATATATATAGTAATGCTTCTCTTTATATACTGCTCAGCAATAAGTCACATTTCTCTAAAAGTGCCTCATTGTTTAGCGATCCTCCCATAATTGAATTATTTCCTTTCTTAAGCATCCATTACATGCGATCACACTTATTAATCTTGTTATCCCACTTTCTTCTTTAAGTTCTTTTCCATTCGTTCCCATTTTGTCCACACTGGCATACAGTTAGAAAATGCTGTCACTTTAAGCCCCCCATTTCTTTTATGCCTTCTAAACATATTATAAAATCTATATTTATTCTTAAGATCCCCTTCATATATGTAAATCGTTTTCCTTTTCCAGCCTTAACTTCCCATTTTACATAACTTCCTTCATAACTCTAATATCCTGTATAATCTTACAGTTTTCATTCTTTAAATTACCATTTAAATCCCCCAGAAAAATAATAGACATGTTAACTGTAACATACGTCTGTATTTCTTCAAAAATCACCTTCCTTTCCCTAACATTTTATGTGCATATACCACAATTACTTAGTTTTTGCTCTTTGATAACAGAGCATGCGTAATTTTCTGCTGCCATACTATTTCCTTCTCCCAAAGCAAGTCAAAATTCTTCCTCTTAACTTTTTCACACATCTTGCATCTAATAAAAAATGTCTGCATGTATCCTTTTACAATAGTCACAAACTACTATTCTCACATCATTCTTTATAATATTCATATTTTCCGATTGACCATTAATATCATCCTTTTCCTGCTTTGCATCTTTTTAACCCATCCTTAAAATGTGTTTTTTTTTTCTCCTCTTTACTGTATCTCCTATTGATTTTACCACCTCATTTTCAGGCCCCGTAATTTCTTTCTATTCTCCTTCGGGTTTATTTATTTATTTAACATTATTTACTTGGATAGTCCAACTGGGCTATTAGCCCCTTTTCAGCAGAGGCTCAGGGCGAAACCCCCCACAGATAAAAAATAGTACAGTACAATACATGGCAAAAATACATATAGTTCTGGTGTTAAATGCAAGACAAACTAACTTCAATAAAAAATGTATACAAAATATACAATAGCAGTTCTAGAGATTTTTGAGTTGCTACAAATGTGTTGGTTTGGACACTTATGATAGAACATCAAAACAAGAAAAATTTTTTAGTAATTCAAGAATTGACCATGACAGTTGTTGAGCAGTATGTTGAGTTTAGCAGGTACAGCATTACAGGGTATGAGGAGGTAGCTATGAGCAGAGGAAAAAATATGGAGATCTCAGTGGAGGAGGAGGAAAGAGAGGTAATGGAGAAAGCAGTATAGTGAGACTAGATGGAGGGGTGAAAGAAGAAGTAGGGATAGTATTATAGGAGGAGTTAGATAGAAAAGGATAGAATTGAATACGTGAAGGATGAAAGAGTGTTTGTGGAGAGAGGTGGGTGGTGGAAGTTTAGCCAGGGGAAGTACATGAGCAGTGCCAGTTGTTGGTTAGGTGGGTCCTAAGAAGTTGTTTGAACTTGGCAGAGTTCGTGGTGTTTAGGAGGTTTTGAGGGATGGCGTTCCAAGCTTTTGAGATTTGGTTGGAATATAAGGAGTCACCATAGCTATTATATGATTTAGTTACTTAATAAAGATTTATTAGTGAATCTTAGGATTCCGTGATTTGAGTACGGTTGTATGAGATTATGGAGTGCTGGGCAGTTTTCAGATTTAGTTAGGATGTTTTGTGCAGTGGTGATTTGGTTGAGAGTGAGGAGGTTGGGTAGCTCTAGCCAGTTTAGTTGATGAAGCACTGTGTAATGGTGAGATCTATAAGAGGAATTTGTGGTATATTATAGCAATAACCCATGCCTGGGTGTGGGTAATGCGGGATTTACCCACGGTTGGCATGGTTTGGTCCCAAGGGCGAAGCCCGAAGGACCAAACAAAGACAACCATGGGTAAATCCTGCATTACCCACACCCAGAAGTATGTTATTGCTATTATACTATGACATTATTTAAGAAAATAAATAATTACTTTTCTTAAATAATGGCATTGTATAATGCCTCTTTGCTGCCTTTCCGCAGCTGTCTGGTATCCGCGGCAGTTCTGATGTACTGCATGCCTACGCAGTACATCAGAGTTGTGGCCAAAGCAATGGAGAAAGCAAGATCTCCGTTGCTTTTTTACTGTTTCGCTATGTTAAATGGGTTTAACATAGCAAGACAGCTTTAAAATAAGCAACGGAGATGTCCATTGCTTATTTTAAAGCTGTCTCGCTATGTTAAACCCATTTAACATAGCGAAACAGTAAAAAGCAATGGAGATCTTGCTTTCTCCATTGCTTTTTTTTTTAAACCTGTCTCGCTATGTTAAATGGGTTTAACATAGCAAGACAGCTTTAAAATAAGCAACGGAGATCTCCGTTGCTTTTTTTAAACCTGTGTCGCTATGTTAAACTCTTTTAACATAGCGAGACAGTGTTTTAAAAGAGACTTATACTAATGGAAAAAGTCCAGGCGACCGGACCTTTTTCCATTAGTATAAGTCGATTTACAACGTGCACGCTGGCCAATCAGCGTGCATGTTTTGGAATATTAATGGGGGGTCATGGTATAATTGGCAGTTTTGTTATAGCATGCCTCCATGTTGGCTAGGTCAGTTTTTTGAGGTTAGTAAAGATTAGAGAGGCGTATAGCAAGGTGGAGAGAAGATGGGTTCTGGCAATGACTTGCCTAGTGGAGTTGGTTAGGAATTGCTTGGCTCTATAGAGTGAGCTGAGTTTGATATGGGTCTTTTTAATGACTAGTGCAATATGCTTGTCAAATCTGAGGTTACTATCGATGGTAACCCCTAGTAGTTTGATATGAAGAAAAGGTTGCATTTTGGTGTTATTGGCTGAGTAGATAAAAAAGGGAGTTGTTTGGTTGATGGGCTTTTTGTTGGAGAAGAGAATTAATTTAGTTTTATTGGGATTTAGAATTAGTTGCTGTTTGGAAAGGTAAGATTCAATGTTTGAGAAAGATTTTTGAGTTATTTCTAGAAGTTGTGATAGGGAGGGAGCAGAACTGATTAGGGGTGATTTGTCTGACTACTGAATTGTCATTGCCAGGTTGGTTGCTGTATGTAGTTTATTGGTGAAGACTGAAAAAAAGTTGTGGGTTTTAGTTTATTCAGTAGTCTCCTTTTGATAGTAGTTTGGACCTGTTTAAGGGAGAAGGCACTGACAGAGGTTGAGGTTGGGGTGGGATTGATAGTGGGGTGTTGTTTTGATTATCTAAAGGAGATAGGATAGAGTCTGTGAAGAAAGAGTTGAATTGTGTGGCTAAACTATCATTGGTGTGACAGGTGGTGGGAGATGGAGTTGAAAACTGACCAGGTTGGAGAAGTTTTTTGATACTGCCCCAGAACTTTTGGTGATTATTTTGGTATGCTAGTTGTATTTGTGTATAGTAGTTTTTTTTATCCATTTTGATTTGGGATTTGGATTTGTTTCTTAGATGACGGTAAGTTTTGAAACAGCTTTGTTTTTTGTTACTGTGGTAGTAAGTCCAAGCTTTGTCTCTGTCATTGAGTAATAGTTTGGTTTCCTCAGACAGCCAAAGAAGTATAGTGGGATTTTACACGGCTCTTTCAAAGAGGAGCTATTGTGTTTAGAATCTCAAGAAATTTAGTATTAAAGTATTCCACAGCAGAGTCAAGGTGGAGGTGTGATAGGGGAGACCAATCATAGGGTTGGAGTAGGGATTTAAAGGTGGTTTCAGAAAAGTGTTTCATGCTTCAAATTTGTCTATATACTGTGGATTTTGGGAGGTTGGTTCTGTGTCTAAGTAAAAAGGTGGGTAATTGGTCATTTAGGCTGTCTGAGAGACAACCTGAGTGATAGATTAGTGAAGGTTTATTGGTTAGGGCGCAGTCAAGTACTTCCCCTGTGCTTATCCACCTGGTGGGTGAGCTGATAATTTGTGTGTATCCATAGAGATTTATAAGATTAGAGGGACTGTCTGATGAGCAAGTAAACCAATCTGTATTGAAGTCACCCATAATTATTGTCTCTCCCTTTTTTAATTTCTCCAAATCTTTTGGGTTTCAAATACCATGACAGGAATGGACTCCATTCTTAAGTTAAAGTATGATTAAAGTCCATGAAATTATTATTGTTTCAATCTTTAATGTCAGCCAAAAGTGTTCTTTGCAGCACCCGCAATGTGCCCAGTAATGACTTCTTCTGCAATTCGTATGGGATTACACGTATTGGTAACATACTTAAATATGGTTGTAGATTCTTTTTTACAAGACCCATTGGTCTACTACTATTGGAACTGTCTGGGTATCTTTCTTCCACATTGCTCTCATTTCTGCCTGCAGATCCTGATATTTTATGACTTTGTGTCTCTCAGTATGCAAGATACTGTAGTCACTGGGTGTGGCAATTTCAGTAATCAGTACTACTTTTGTCTTCTTTTCATGGACCACTATATCCCATTTTCTAGCATCTACCATTTGAACTGTTGGTAATGGATGATCCCATTTGAAGTAAACTTCATAATTTTCTATGATGCTTTGTGGCTTATGTTTCCAGTGTTTTTAAGCCACTCCAATACCATAATGTTTGCACAATCCCGAATGCAACAGTCTTGCCACATTATTATGCCTTTCAGTATACAGTCCTTTTTCCATTAGCATGTCACAACCAGCAACAAGGTGTGCGACTGTTTCCAATTTGGTTTTACAAAACCTACATTTGTCTGTTTCTTCCACTTGTTCTATGGACTTTGTAAACCAGCGGGTACATAGCCCACTGTCTTAGGCCGCCAATATTAACCTTTCATTTCTTGGTTTGAATTCATCTCCTTAACCATTCCTGCATTCATTCCTGATCAACATAAGGTTATTCCAGAAGTTTTCTGTACTTGCAACTATATTTATGCAGTTTCCACATTTCTTGCATTCTCATCTGGTCCTTCACCTTATATTCTTTCTTTTGAATTTTGACACATTTAGCTGCTGCCTGATTATTATCTACTTCTAGTTTGATTTTCATTCCGGCTAGATGCTGATATGCTTCTGCTAGATTAAGCAGAGACGTCATCTTAGATTTATTCCCCTTATGTTTCAAAGCTTTCAATATGTTTTGGTCTTGTGAGATCAGCAGATATGTGTGGAGTGCCACGACTGCAGATCTATACATGCAATCAATTTCAAGGAGGCCCACCCCTCCTTCAGAAATGGGAATATATAATCTTGGTATGCACTGATTTTTATAAATCATTTGGTGAGCATGAAGCATCCTTCTTGTTTTCCAATCTAATCTATCCAGTACGGTTTGTTGCCAGTCAATCACTCCAAAACTGTAAGTTAGGACAGGAAGAGCAAATTTGTTTATAGCTTGGATTTTGGTCCTAGATGTCAGTGCTGTTTTCAGAATTAATTTAAGTCTTCGAAACTATTCCTAAGTTTTAAAAATAAAAATTAAGAAAATAATGGCTGTTTGAAACGCTTCTCCAATATCGTTCAGTAAATGTAAAGTATTAAAACAGGAGAGCGATAAGACAGTATATCCACTTAGAATGTAGTACGTATGTAAATGCAGCACAAAAAAAGCTACTAAGTACCAAATAATTGGTACTCCCAGTGTATCAACAAATATCCCAAGTCCACGCTGTGGTCAATAAATCCACTCGATAGTTATGCATAAGCTCAATGTAGAAACACATGTATTCCAACTTCTCGGCAGTATTCACTTCACCAACTAAATAAAGGAACGGATCGACCACGTATATATTGTATATTTATCATATTTATTATAATTATTTTCCATTTCTTATATAGTATATACTAGGTGCATATGCAACTATATTGTATTATGTGCTTACATATTGCCGTGTTTTTTACATGGCTGAATATGGAATTGTATTTATTTCATTTATTTTATGTAGCGGAATGTAGTGTGTCCAGCTTTGAATTATGCGTTTTGAGTTAGATTGTTGTTGCTAGTGGAATGGATTGCATGTTTTTCGTGCACGGCACTGTGCCTCTGATGAGTGCATGGGTTGTTTTTATATGTATATATTTTTTACATGTGTATTTTAATATACGGCTCAGCGCACTTTTTTATATGTATCATTACAGTGAAAATATATAAAATGTTATATTAGAGCAAGATGCATATTTTTGAATGCTGGAACAATTAGAATTTCTTGCCTTTATGAAATGTTTTATGATTTTTACCTTATCTAAGCGCTATTTGATTAAGAAAGATAGTAATTAACATCAGGAAGTGATGTCATTATTAATAAATGTGTCTGAAGGTATATAAGTGATTTAAATGTTTAATTATCTATGGCCTGATGAAGCCTATGGGTGAAAGTGCTTGCCGTTTCTCTTGTTTTTGAATAAATCTCAGTTTTCTATATATTTACGTGGTCGATCCATTCCTTTATTTAGTTGGTGAAGTGAATACTGCCGAGAAGTTGGAATACATGTGTTTCTACATTGAGCTTATGCATAACTATCGAGTGGATTTATTGACCACAGCGTGGACTTGAGATATTTGTTGATACACTGGGAGTACCAATTATTTGGTACTTAGTAGCTTTTTTTGTGCTACATTTACGTACGTACTACATTCTAAGTGGATATACTGCCTTATCGCTCTCCTGTTTTAATACTTTATATTCCTAAGTTTTATTCACATTTGCTCATGTTTTATTGTTTATCCTTCATCGATTCCCAAATAGTTATATACTCCCTCTTGTTGAAGTTCTTTTATATCACATTCTTGTCCCAAACTAATGTTTTCCTGGTGCTACAATTTTCCTGCTTTAAAGGCTGCATATTTATCAAGACTAAATGACATTCTTATATCATCAGAAAAAGTTGTACTTTCAGTTCCTCATCTGATGAGCTATACAGTTTTAAATCATCAACAAAGAGAAGATGAGAAGTCTTTACACTTTGTTGTTTTCTAGGAGTCAAATTATAGCCATGGCCTAAGTTAAGTAGACAGCTTAATGGGTTAAGGGCAAGGCAGAATAGCAGTGGTGACAGAGAGTCACCCTGGAATACCCCCCTTTGAACTTTTATCCCTGGGATAATACTTTGTCCTGTATCATGGCTTAATTGCAAAGTAGTCTGCCACTGTTTCATGGTCACTGTAATGTAGTCAAGTCAGTGTAGGGTGTATCATATATTTTAAGCACTCTTTTATTCATGAATGTAGGATACTATCAAATGCTTTTTTGTAGTCAATCCATGCCATACTTAGATTCTTCCCCTTTTTACAGTTCTCCGCTATGACTTTATTTAACAACAAATGATCCTTTGTTCTATATAACTTTCTTTTATTGCCCTTTTGTTCTACTGACATCATTGAGATTTCTTCTAAATTACTATAAACTTTGTTGGCATCAATTCCCATGTATAGTTTGTACTTCAATGGGAGGCAAGTTATTGGTCTATAACATTTAGGGTAGCTTGCAGGTTCACTCTTAAGTAGGAGCATTGTTTTTCCTGTTGTTAGCCAGGTTGGTATCTGTTCGGGGTGTGCATATAAATAGTTTTTACTCATGGCTAAATATTCATGCAAAGATGTTAATACTTTTAACCAGAAGTTAGGTACTGCATCTGGGCCTGGGGTTTTCCAGTTAGAGGCTTATATTAACTTTGTTTCAATCTCTCTGGCTGTTACTTCATCCCATTTCATATCTGGTACCTTTAAACTTCTTATTCTTTATTTTACTTCTATCCATTTAACATCTTTGTCATGTTCCACGGAACCTTCATTGATACTTCTCCAAAATGTATTTATTGCTTCTTTTTTGGCGGTCTTTCAATTCCTTTTACTTTCTTTCCCAGTTCTCTATAAAACTTTTTTGGGTCATCAATAAATTGCTTATTTTGTACTTTTTCTTTATATTTATCTGCATATCTTCTGTTTTTCCAGCTGTGTTGAGATTTTTAGTTTATTTGCGATAGTGCATGACAGATCCTGATCTGTTCTAATACTGCGTATTTCTTTTATCACATCTATCCTTCTTAGTATTTTTGCCGATCTGTTCCCTCTTCTATATTCTTCTAACCATGACACTTCTTGTCTTAATTGCTTTATAGTTTTCTCTATTCAATACTTCCATGATGGTATTCGATTTCTCCCCTTCCTTTTCCTCACAACCTTGTGTTCTTGTGGTAGAACTTTATCAGTTATTAATTTAGTTGCACAGTAACATATCCTGTTTACTTCTGTTATATCACATGGATCTCTGTGGACAATCCTAATTACTGTGCTTGTTTGTTTTATCAAACTTCTGATTTTTTGGGCCTTATTGACCTTCTGCAGTCTATTTCTTTCATTGATCTTAATATGTCTATGTTTATTAAATCAAGCAACTCTTCTTAGCTCATATTCTTCTAAACTGAGGGCACATTGTTGTTTTCCATTTCCTGTGGGCATTCTATAGAAAGTTCTATAGCATATTCCTGTGGCACATTCTCTTCAGTTTCATCCTGTGGCATCTGTTGCTCTGTCATATGGGAACTCACTGGCCTGTCACTCCTCAACATGGACTGTATCAGAGTTTCCAGTTTCCTGTTCCTTCCCTTGCTGTCCACCTTCAAGTGAACATTTATTTACTGTAGAAGGATCAAAAATATCTTCTAGTGGCACCTGACGAATTGCTTCCTGTTCCACTGGTTTCCCCATAATTTAGATATCCATTGCTCTATCCTGTTGTGGTGCTTTCTGAATTAGATTTTCTACACTGACTCCTTCACTTCACAGGTACTCCATAACCTCAGTTTCTATTTCTTTAACTTTTCCATTACTAATCTCCTTTTCAGCTTTTCCTCTTTGTCTTCTTATTTTTTGTATTGTAGAGTTTTCCATTACCAGATTCCTTTGTCTGTATTTCTCTTCAAATATCTTTGGTGCTACTCTTTTTGTATTGGTTAGTTTTGCTTTCTCCTTTGTATAAATATTACACCACATTAAATCTCTTTTTCTTTTTCATGTCCATATTTCTTCTTCAGATGTCTCCTGATCTTCCTGCTTCTCCTTACTTTGGGGACTCACTACATCATATTGTGATTTAACCTGTGTTAGACCTTCTACACCAAATCCTTCAATTCCTAGGCACTCCATAACTTCAACTTCAATTTTTTCACCTTAACTTTATTAATCTTCTTTTCTACATTCTCTCTTTGTGATATCATTTTTTATTATGGCATTTTCCATATCTGGATGCCTTTGCCTGTATTTCTCTTCAAATATCTTTCAGTCTACATTCTTTATATTGCTTAATCTGGCTTTCTCCTTTGCATAAATATTACACCATATTGAATCTCTTTCTTTCCCATGTCCACATTTCTTTTTTATACTTTTCAAAAATCTCTAGGTTTTGTTGTTTATATTTTTGCACTTCTTCAGATGCTTCTTTTTCTAAACAGATCAAAGTTTCTTGATCTATATACTGTTTTTCACAAATCTGTTGTACTAATAAATACAATTTTTATTGGAAGCTTCTGACAGTTTTTCTTGTGGAAGTATTTTTCTTTTATCTAATTTCTCTCATTCATTTTGTATATCTTGTGTCTGAAAATTCTGTGCTTTTTGCATAAAAGTAGCAATACGTAATTTCTTTCTTATCCTCAATAGTCCACTTTATTGTCTTTATGGCTGTTCTTTGGCCTATCAGTTTTTGTGATTTTTGTAGACTACTACTTCCTTCTACAACAGGGGACCATCCTCCCCCTTGGCCTGGCCTGGCCCCATTGTAGGAATGTTTCTACATTTTGAGGATTCTACACTGTCATCTTTTCCAGTCCTGGCACCAGTGTGCCTGCCAGGATTGGGTACTTTTTTTATCCTGGGTGTTGTTCTCCCAGCTATCTTTTTTAATTTTTAACCTGCTTCTGTCCATGATATATGCTATATAAATATATTCTATATATGAGTGCTGTCTTGATGATATTTTGTGAAAAACAGGGTCTACCTTGTGAAGGTACTCACCAAGACTTGAGGATGAATTCAATTTCAGCAATAATACTCTCCTTTACTTGCTGACTTATCATCTCTCCATTCAGACCCCTTGTCTCCTGTTTGAATGTAGAGGATGACCAGGAGATTAGGTCTTTGATTGAGGAGAGGTTGCTACTGGGTGGGATGCAGACTGAAATTATGGTTATGTGTTTTTTTGGATGGATTTCAAGTCGAGTGGTCAGAATTTCAATGTTTTTTAGTGCTGAGGGCTCAGTTTGGATTCTTCGTAAATTTAGTATGTCTTTATATAGAACTGCTACACCTCCCCCATGTTTCTTTATTCTATCTAGTTAGTGGCTATTGTAGCCCGGAGGATGGATTTCATTGTCTTTAATGTGGGGCTTTAGCCAGGTTTCAGTTAACATAGCTGTGTCAGGTGAGTATAGGGAGATGGATGCGTGGAGTTCATGAATTTTGTTTACTAGGCTTCTAACATTCATATTGATGATAAGAATACTAGGGAAATTAGGTTTTAGGCAAGTGGTAAGGGGAGGGTGGGTGGTGTTTGGTATTTGTGATGTTTGCTGTGTTAAATCTGGGCCGGGGTTTGGATGGATGTCACCACTTAATTTCAGTTGAGATTTTTTTTGTGAGAGAGCAGGTATGGTGGTTTAGGTATAAGCTTAGTAATTTTATGGACCAGATGTGGGAGCTGTAGTATTGGAAGATATCTATATGAAAAAAGTTCAGTGTTGGAAATATTAAAGAGGTTAGGAGCAACTGAAGTATAGCATGTGGAGGCATGGAGTGAGTTGGAGAAAGGATATATGGGAGATTTACTGTTAGGTATTATATGTGTGTGATATGAGGTAAGGTGGAGAAGGGTTGTGAGTAAGAAGAGGATCGAAGTTTGTACTGCTGACATATTTTATGTTGAGTGTCTGATTTGGTGGAGAGGGTGAGATAATTCAGTAATAGTGAGTTATGTTGGTAGAGTGTGGCTTTAAGTGGGACATGTAGTAAGGTGGGGGAGGTGTAATGGAGAGTGATGAGGTGGATGACTAATTATTGCTTGATTGAAGGGGTGGAATAGGGGTTGGTGATTGCTGATTGGAGGAGACAATGTGATGAGGCTAAGAATAAGTGTACTGGATGTGGGAGCAAGTGGGAATTGGGGGTAGGGTAGGTTAGGGGAGCGGAGTGAGCCCAAGCATAGCGAGGGCGAATTGAGCAGGTAGAACCAGGCTACAAAGGACAATCACAATAAACAATCTACGAGGACTGGAATTAGCAGGTAAGTGGCTAAAAGTATTGGAACACAGTGTTTCTGGGTCTAAACTGCTATAAAATAGGTCCCCTGCACTTGTGATATAACCTGGTGCAGATAGCACCCTAAAAACAGTAACAGCTCGGTAT
Source organism: Protopterus annectens (assembly GCF_019279795.1). Classification (NCBI taxonomy): domain Eukaryota; kingdom Metazoa; phylum Chordata; order Ceratodontiformes; family Protopteridae; genus Protopterus; species Protopterus annectens. Next base: position 1,730,181,579 of record NC_056737.1, on the reverse strand, counting down.
TAGCCACTATCAAATTGGTAATATTTCTGAGCAGTTATAAGGAGCACTATGTTCAATCTGCCTAATGTGCCCAAGCTTGAATTATTTAGAAAATAATCTGTTAGTGAAAATTAGTTATTAAAAGTACGGGTATGAGTTTAAAGCAAGGAGAGTTGGGTGATTATTGTCCCTGGGAATGTGCACGCCTCTTTCTGGTTAGCATAGCTAAATATACAGCAATATAATTAAAGCAGTGTTCAGGATTTCTATAAAAAAATAAAGCCTACATTCAAGTGTTAGATATTTGAAATCACAGGTCCCGTTACAGTGTTAATTACTGGTTCTTTTGGAGAAAATCACTGGGAGGTTTCCGCAGGCTCAGTGGTATGAAGGGAAATTGTCATTGTGTGATATTGGTAAAACTGGAACTAAAGAAAGTCAGAGAAAATTGTAATAGGGTAAGTCAGTGAATAGGACAAGGCTCAACTTAAAATGAATACAATGTTGTTGTGTATTTTGGCTTTTCCCAGTTAGGTGTCGCCACAGCGGAACTCCGGTCCACTAATGATTGGCAGTAGATTTTTTTACGTGCCGAGTTGCCGGCCCTGACACAAACCTTCAATGAAGATACGCCCATTCATGCATGTCTCCACACAGAAGATGCTCTAGCTGAGAATCGAACAGGACAGCGTATTACTGTGAGGCAACAATGCTAACGCAGCACCACCACCGCAGTTAAAATTAATACAATACAAGAGAAAATGAGCTAATAACACTCACTCAATAAGTAACACCCATTTAGGTAACTTGCTACTGCAATATACAGATAAAAACACTAGTAACCACAATACATAGAAAACACTCCATTATAGGGATTGTTGCAGCTAAAACCATAAAATCTCATCTTGTCCAGTTAAGAAGTATATTACCAACACATTAGAAAAATCTAGGCTAACATGCACTACACTGACTGAACCAACAGTTAGTAACTCAAGTAAACTTTTGCACATATAACATAGGATACAATTCTACAGCACTCACTTTAACTAGACTTTCTATTAAGCAAAATATTCCAGAACGGAACTTAACATGTCCCAAACAAAGATAAACTTAAGGTTTACACAGCAGAGGTAATCATATCCATTATAACAGTGATTAGGCAGTGTCGCACTCCATTACCCGCATGGCAAAGGGAAAAAATAACAGACTCTGTAAAGTGCAGTCAGTGTTACATTTATCAGTCAGAGGTGCAACACCAGTAGTATATCAGATTAGCAGCATAAACTGTAGATTACAACACTAATGGCATCTAAACACTGTATTAATATATAAAAGGCACAGCTGACCTTATGTGGTGAGCACAGACACCAAGGGACATTGATAGATCCTACCGTCTAAAGGGGAAAATTTGAAAATGGTGTCTGTGGTTCCTGCACATTAAGTAAAACTTACTCTGATGTAGTGATACAGAGGGGGGTGGGCTGTGCAAAAAGGCCAGAAGTGTTGGGATTTACTATCTGAATGGCAGAGTAACCAGGCTACAAATGGCAATCACAATAAACAATCTATGAGGACTGGAATTAGCAGGTAAGTGGCTAAAAGTTTTGGACCACATTGGTTCTGGGTCTAAATAGCTACAAACTAGGTCCCCCTGCACTTGTGATATAACATGCTGCAGATAGCACCCTAAAAACAGTAACAGCTCAGTACTAGCCACTATCAGGTTAGTAATGTTTTTAAGCAGTTGTAAGGAACACTATGTCTAATCTGCCTCATGTGCCCAAGCTTGAATTATTCAGAAAATAATTTGTTAGTGATAAATTAGTTATTAAAATTAGGGGAAGGAGTTTAAAGGAAGAGGAGTAGGACGATTATTGTCCCTGGGAATGTGCACTCCAGTTTGTGGTTAGCATAGCTAGACATACAGAAATATAATTAAAGCAGCGGTCTGCATTTCTGTAAAAAAATAAAACCTACATTCAAGTGTAAGATATTTGAAATTACAGGTCCCATTATAGTGCTAATTACTGGTTCCTTTGCAGAAAATCACCGGGAGATTTCTGCAGGCTCAGTGGTATGAACGGAAACAATTGTTGTGCGATACTGGTAAAATTGGAAGTGGCGAGCACATGCACAGAGGGACACTGATAGAGCCTAGCGTCTAAAGGGGAAAACCTGCAAAATGGGTTTGAAAGCAGCAATCTATTTTCCAACAGCGTTCCTTTCTATTTTTCTTTCTTCATTATCCCTTCCCCTCTCTGTGGTCCTTCTCTTTCTGCTCTTCATTCTCCCCAAATCTATCTAAATTTACCCGCATTTTTTATTTTCTTCATTTGCTACATCCTCCTTCAGATTATGTCTCACTTCTGAATGTTAGTTTTTACTTTCTTCTTTTTCCTTCATTAGAAATCGACACTCACTCCAAAAATGACTTTTCCACATTCCCTACATATAGATGTACATTCTACATTTGTTTCTTCAGTGTCCATATATACTACACTGACCACACCTTCTTTTATTAAATTTCTGTGTTAACTGTAACCAACTCCACACCAAAAAAACAAACTTTGGGTTGTCCACAATATTTAACACATCCTTTTTTATCATTTGCTGCTATCACATTTGAAATATGCTATATTTTGTTAGCTTCAGCTATCATAGTTACCTGTCCTTTCCTTGCTCCTCTCTGTACTTTTCCTTCATCTGCTATGCTATTAATCTCATGCACTTTCTGGTACATACTCCCCCAAAAATGTTTTCAACCCTCCCCAACAGTTTCAGTTGTTCTAACTATACTATCATTTTTAACTGTTTATGTAAATTTTGAAGGACATAATTTTTTCATGGACTTACAAAACTTTTTTGTCAATCTAATTTAGAAAATTTTTCAGCTAACAAAAATATTCAAAAGTAACTTCACAAATTCCCGAAGTGTATCAAAGCTCATATCAGTTACATTAAGTCCCAAAGGCAATAAAATATTCCCCAGGGTTTAAGAAAAGCTGCAGTGGTGCAGCAGTAGCATTCTCACCTCACAGCAAGAGGTTCTCCCGTTTGATTCTCGGCTGGAGCGCCTTATGTGTGGAGTCTGCATGTCCTCCCCGCAGTCGAGTGTCGTTCGAAAGACATGCGTGAATGGGCGTGCCTTCCTTGAAGGTCGGGCTGGCACCTCGGCACCATAAAAATCTACTGCCAATCACTAGCGGACCGGAGTTCAACTGTGGCGACACCTAACCATGAAAAGCTGAAAGAACAACAACAGCAACATGTAAGCACCATGTAGAGCCTACATGGAATGTATCTGTGTACACAGCCACTGTCTTCCTTCATCAGCGAGCCATGTATATTAATGATGGTGCGCTGCTGAGGGAGAGCATAGAAACAGGGATACTGAGTCAGTGTAGGGAGAAGTGTAGAGGCTACCTATGACTGTGTATGCATACAGGGTGAGGCTCACTGTACTGCTCCCAGCTACTGTTGAAATGCTGTGAATTGGGTCAAATCTGTAATATTTTATTTTACTTTTTTTTATCTGTTTTTTGTATGTTTGCACTGCACAGGGCAGAATGCAGCAATGCCAAACTGTGCACACATATAGATAGCTGACACCAGTCAGACATCTAAAAATAGAAACTGGATGCCATTAATTATCATAATTACATATTTTTCTTATTTTAAATTTTTTTTTCTGTATGTTTTATTGCTGTTTGTGCGGCATGGAGCTCATAAATACATAGCCAACAGCTGCTAGACATCTAAAAATAGAAACTGGATGTAATTAATTATTTATGTCTTGGTCTATTTAAGCTCATTTGCATGGCGTGGCATGATGCTTAGCAATGCTAACAGGTAACCCAGTAGTATATGTGAAGGTATACTTATTTTTGTAATATCAAAGTAGCTAAATGGGTAGAGATACAGCCTAATGTTTAGCAGGACCTGCGTTCAAGTCTGTAGCAGTGATAAGATGTCTATACTTTAATTTATTATATATGTTTAGTTTTAAAAGCAAATTTGTGAAATATGGCACTGCTGTGCTGTGCTGAACACTGCTTAAACATGCTAATGGCTACTTTTGTTTGTGTGGTGCTAAGCTTAGCTCAGACCTCAGTTGTGCAAGGTTTTCAGACTACCTAGCTTTGCTTAGCTGGTTTGTGAGCTGCTAAGCAACGAGGCACTTTGTGAATGCTGCTCAGTGATGTGTAAAGGTGGAAAAACAGCCTATATTAAGTATAATAGGCAAGAATTCTGAAACAGTCTTTGGAGTCTGATCCACTGGTGATATGGCAGGCGGTGCTGGTGAAGGTGCACGCTTTTGGGTGCAGAGAAGAGATGTTCAGGAGTCCAGGGTCTTCGTTGGGCTCCTGGTAAAAAATCACAAACCCAGGCTGCTGCAGGGTGATTTCCAGGGCTCAGAGTGTAAGGTGGAGGCCTGGGACTGGTTGGAAAGGGAACTCACCAGTGTTACTGGCATCTCCTACACAGGTGAGCAGTGTTCTCACCATTATAATGACCTGAAGATGAGAAAGAGGGGAACCTTGGACACCTGGGTCCAAGAAGCCAGAGGTGGAAATGCCCCACAAATATGTAAGTATGTTTTCCACTGTTTTACCAATATGCAAGCTGAATGTCTGCAAAACCGGTATGCATAATGGTGTGCTTCTCTCCCAAGAGCTGCAGCTGAGAGGGCTTACAATGTCGAGTCAAATGCTAGGCGCCTGGTCAGGTTGACTCGTGAGTGTGATGTGTATGGATTTATTATGCTAACTGTAGTGCAATAAGCAAGAAAGAGTAAAGCATTTACTGCAATGAAGTATACACAATAAAACCTGTAGTGCAATAAATGGGCAAGTAGAGCTGTAGTGCAACAAATGAAGAATAACAACTGTATTGCGATAAACAATAAACAATATCAATAACAGTAAGCAACATTGTTTACAGCAGGATTGTGTTGTCATAACCATTGCACTAGAGCTATATGCATTGCTTGTGTATGGTAAGGTTGCTGCAGTCAAGTGTAACAGTAATTGCTGTAGAATGCTAAACTAATGGCCTGGAAACTGTATTGTTTAACTCATAGTATGGTCCAAGACTGTCTCCAGGCTCTCACTAACATAATGCTCTCTGTTCCTCCTACTTCAGGTAATAAAGGTATATGGGTAAGATAGTAACCTCACTGAAACAGTAGGTACTGGCGAGCCCAATACCAACAAGAAACCACACCACAAAGGAAACCTCCCACTGCTTGGTACGATAAAGGCTGTCCTTCACCACAAATACGAAAATAGAGCTGGAAATAACTGAAAGATGATGATGATCAAAAACCAGAGTCTTTATTTGCTGGACACACAACAGATTGAGCGTGCTTTTGTCTCTTATCATGATACTTCTGAGGAAGTCTCATGATAAGAGACAAAAGCGCGCTCTATCTGTTGTGTGTCCAGCAAATAATGACTCTGGTTTTTGATCATCATCATCTTTCAGTTATTTCCAGCTCTATTTTCGTATTTGTGGTGGAGGACAGCCTTTATCATACCAAGCAGTGGGAGGTTTCTTATATGGGTAAGGTAGCCCACTCTATGGGCAAATATTGTGTGTACTTCACAGACACTTAACAATACCAATAAAGTGTTAAGCAGCATTGCTGATTCCTACAGAAATCTGTTTTAATAAATGCAGTATGGCTGTATGCCATGCATGTGTGTTCTACTGTCACTGCAGTCAAGTATAACACTGTAATAGTTCTAGAATGCAAAATGAATTCAGCCACATAATGCTTTCTTTTTCTCCCACTCCAGAAACAAATGGTATATGGTTGAGGTAGCCCATGTTATGAGCAGATATGATTGTGCTAATATTTCACAGACACTTATCAGCAATACCAAAAAGTGTTAAGCAGCATTGTAAATTCCTAAATAAATCAGCCTACATATTCCCAGAACACCTGTATTCCTTGCATGTCTGTACTAAGTTGTTGCAGTCAATGTTAAACTTTTCACAGATGTCCCCTGCAGTCACAGTTATTGGGTTCTATTCCCATGCCTGCCAGCTAAGGCATGGCAGATGTCTAGTTTACGTACTGTACACAAACGTACCTCTGAAGTGTCACAATTTCACATAATGTAATTAAAACTGCCTAATCTGTTTGTCACAGGATTACCAGAAAAATTATTACTTGGAATGCAATGTATTACCAAATCCACTTACAGAACACCTTGGTAGTTATAGAAGTCCACATTATGTGAAAGTGTTCTGTATATGTGTGTACCTGCATTTGTTATTGCTTGGCCCATACTGACCCATACTAACAGCTTGAAAGGTATGTACGTGGTACATCAGCTATAGGAGAATTGTAGTCACTGTACTCAAAAGTGACACTGCACGCCTATAGAGTATTTATTACCAGTGTTTTCAGGGATACAGTCTGCATTATCGGCAATAGAATGTTTTTCTCTCTCTCTTTCCCCACCCCTTATCGTCATTTATTTATTATTGTTATTTATTATTATGATTTAATATTAATATATTTTGTTAAACTAACTATATTTTGGTAAAATTTGATTTATTATTGTTATGTTTTATTATGATTCAATATTAACATATTTTGTTAAACTAACTATTGCCCTTATGGTTTACTTCTTACTGGCATGCTGTTACCATACTGACTGTTATGTTATTTACTGTTGTGTTACACATAATTACATTAATATGTATTTGGATTAATTAAAATGATGTTCCATTCTGCTAATACTAATAATGCTTTGGTTATTACTAACCATAACTTATTGCTATACCTCATTTACCGCAGCACTCCAAGGTAGGTCGGTTCTGGCTGATCTGCCTACTTTGCCTGAACCGGCCATGGCACTGGGTCCCAGTACCGGTGGTGCCCCCTCTGATGCCCCTGAACTACTGGTGCTGTTGGGTAGTACTGCCCCACAGGACTGGGCCTGGCCTCTGTCTAGGACCAGTGGTGGAGGGATGTTATCACCCAGGATGAACTGCCGGTCTTGGTTCACAGGATAGTCTACCATGGGTTTGATCACTGCCTGCAGTGGATAAAGGGCATGCTGGCTGACTTGGTGGGACAGCCTCACCCCAGTGCCCAGACTCCAGCACTACCATCCTCGGAGTAGTGAAGGAGCAATGCTGACAGTCCCATGGGTGGGGATGTGAGTCATGCTGCTGCCGTCTGGAGGCACATGGAACTTGGATTCCACAACACCCTCCCTATCCAAGGTGTTCACCCCCTTCATGTGTCACACACTGCCACTGTCTGTTGTCTTGTCTGTCTTGTCTGTCTGCAAATTCATCCTCACCTACTCAGCTTACCTCCCCCACATGTACCTATGTCTCTTCCCCAACATTCCACTCTCACCTTAAAAAAAAAACAAGCACCCGTCCTAAAAAGAAAAAAAACAAATCATTGCATACATAGCTCTCCATTTCACACGTGCCCACTAGACACACGTAATTTTGTCCAATTGGCTTGACAATCCAGTTATGTTGTCCTCATGCCTCTCTCTGGAGTTGAGAGTTCAAAGTCATGTTCAAATTCTGTCAAAGTACACAGTTGTTGCTGTACAAGAAATGTATAGGTATGGTTCTATTCCACACCCTCCCTGCACATCCCCACCTGCCTTTCACTATGTTTTTCCCCCTGTTTTCACCACTTTCCTATCTCCCCATTTTTCTTTTCTTTATATTTTTTTAGCACATTGCTGCATGAAGAGCAGCATCATGCAGCTCCGCTAAGCTCAGCTAAATATTGCTATATTGACTATATGTGTTTTTAAACTTGTAATTACACACTTAAAAAATAAATACCTGTCCCATATTTCAAACCCAAGACCATCACACCTGCAGACCACCACATTAACCTGCCATGCCACACAACTCTTAGTTAAAACAGGTAGTTTCAAGAAAACATAGTAATTGCCAGTTACAGTCATTAAGCATGTTTCAACGGAGCTGTGCACCATGCCGCACTGCATAAACTTGATTAAAAAGTAATGGAAAAAATGGGAGTGTGCCTTGGACTCTGGTTCAATAGTACACCATTAGAAAGCCAAAGACATAATAATGGATGTAGGTGAGGCCTGTGATAGCAGGTAAATGTGCCCTTCATCAGTAACATGTAGAAAGACACCTGCTAAAGCATTAATGGCAAAATACGTGATCAGCTGGGACCCTGATGTACACATACATCCATATAAAGCCATGAACATACTGATGGAGGTAAAAAATGTATGTCACAGCCTGTATGTGTTCACATACATTTTTCAAATACAGGTGCTGTAGCAGTGACAGAGTAGCTCAGTCTGTTAATCCCCTTGCAAGCAGTGCATTTTCCCACACACAGTCCTTGGTTCAAATCCAGTGGTGTGTAGAAATGAATGTACAGTATTGCAAAGGCAGGAATTATTGACTGAGTCATGCACTCTTTAGTCACACAATGCATTTCAAATGACATGTCTGAATATCACTGATGGAAGTCACAGGCCTGCAGGTGGGAACACAGTTTACATATAGCAAAACTATATGTGCATAAAGTGTCATGTCATGCATTAATATGCAGTCACAGAGAATGTCAGTGCAGGTACTGCAAATGAGGGCCACTAATATCAGAGTGCACCACACAATCCTTCCAAAGTCACTATGCAGATTACCACAACTCCACAAATAACATACACATTGGAAGTCCCTGCTTGTAACAACGCCTGCCCTCATACACAAGGCAAATTACTACCAGACTCTAACACATGGCCTGGCAGTTGCCCAAATGGACATATTCTTATATTTATACCCCATCTTACTCAAAAACACACCAAACATGTTGCCTAGTACTCTGTTAGTGATACTATTGCCTAACATACTCACCTTAAATACATGCCTTAATTGGAGTGGAAAAGGTAGCCTTGCTCTGGCTCTGCCTCTACAACAAGGCTGACACAGCTCCCACAGTTACTCCTACAGCTTGTTGTCCTCCAAAGAGTTCACATCTCTGCCTATGTCTATTACATGCAGCAGCAGCTGCAGCCTGTAGCACACACATCTCTATGTAAAGGTTTCTGCTACAGACCTACCCTCTGCAATGATGTAGTCTCCTCACCCCAATAATGTCTAGCACAACATATCAGAAAGGTGCCCTAATCTACATGAAGGCCTTATATATTGTACAGTGATTGCATGTCAATAGTGCAAATCAGCTGCATTGGCTGTAATTATAATTTCCGACCCACAGATTGGTTTAGAGGCAATTACCTGCTGATGAGAAGCATGTTTAAAAGGTAAGCAGCTGGCTATGGGGAATCATTGTGTATGAGACTTTCCTCACATAGAGCACGCCTTTGTGAAAATTTTACTATCACCACATATCAACAGAAGAGTCCTGCACTCCATCAGGTATGTAATTGATTTTGTGTACAACAGGATGCAGATGGGTAAATAGACTTACAGAGAATAGGGATTACAACATTAAGCCTGTCTTACACCTGTGATAATGACATGTCATTGATCTCCTGCAGTCTTACACCAACACAGGACATACAATACATCAAAAGTGCATTGTCATTTGTCATTGTGGCACACTGGTCATGTTGGATTTTCCCTTTATAATGGTTGTAACTGAACACTGCTATTTGTGTGGCACTATTCTTATGACATATTAATGGGGGGGGGGGTTGCCCGTAAGGGACACACCACAGTAGACTTGAGTGTTGGGTGTATGATCATACAGCAGTATCTGCCATGGCACACATGGGAATTCCTGACTATTGCTACTATCTCAGTGGTATCCATATACTTAGTATGTTTGCACACTGTGGAGTATGACGTGTGAGAAAGCAGTGAATAGTGCCAGCCATTTTGTTATTGCTGTATCTGTACATAGTGTACTTCCACATATGTGATCCTGTAATGTGTTCCCCTTTTGTTGTCTTTCAGGAATCGTGTACCCTAGATGCCATGCACCATTCTCTGATGTGGAAAATGAAATTATACTGTAAGGACTAAGGCAACATCGTCACATCCTACTGTCCAGGGGGAGGCAAAACAAGGAACAGCAGGCTGCATTGTGGGCAGACCTTATCTGTGATCTGAATAGCATGGACCATCAGGGCAAGACATATGAGCAGGATCGACACTGTGCAATGGACATGATCAATGCCGCATGACAAACAGCAGCAAATGTAGCCAGGGATCTTGCCATCACCCATGTTGGGCCTGCAACAGAACAACCACTCTCAGCCACTGAGGAATTCCTGATGAACCTAGGCACACATGACAGCTCCCAAACATCCATCAAACCATACATAATGGAGGTGGATGCCACAGTTTCCACACCAGAGGAGCATGCAGGTAGTCTTACTGTTATCAGCATTGTAATGCTGTAGTACTCAGTGTGTCAGGCTGTACATACTTTTATGTGGGTGTCATGTCTTTGTTCTTTGGGGGGAGGGTTTAATCTCAGTTGTACTCTCATACTCAGAATGTGACCAATACAACAAGTAACACAGTAGTTATTGTAAATGTGAGATATATGGACAAATTACCTTGTTGTGCTGCAACATGCATTGGTTCTGAGATTACCTCACCTCAACTTTTCACAGGTCTGTCAGGTATTGGCCAAGGCCATGGTCCTGCTCCTGGTAAGCATGACACTGTTTTGTTAAGGAACATTTATACTCTATTAAAGTTAAGGTCCAGAATAATTCCGTATTTGAACATACTTTCATGTGTACACAGAGTAGAATGTTTTTATTTTCCAGTCTGGAATAGGTACTTAAGGATCTTAGAGCGGGTAATCACAGGAATGTAGTTGAACAAAATGAAACACTTTGGCAGTGATGGTTAAGAGCAGATAAGCCTTCTGCTTTAAATGAGGCAATTACTCTAAAATACATTTTAAAAAACAAAAGGTTGGGTTGAAAGGAAAATAAATTAGGCAGTGAAAGGTATATTTCACTGTATTTGTTAAGAGATAGGTGTACTGGGGTTTTATGTGTTGTTTTATGAAGTATAGTTTCATATTGATTAATTAAAAGGTAATTTACTGGTCAAGTTTTACTTAATTTACTTGAAGTGATTGTTATAAAGGTCTTGAGTTGAATGTGCATTTTGTTCTGAGGAAGTCTTTTTTCGACAAAAGTGAAGAAGAAATATGTTTGACTGCTAATCCAGTTGTGGGTCTTTGTTATTATGAGTATTGGTGTTTTTTTATACACAATAGTGCGGATATTCATATACTGTTTTTTTCTTTCTTATCACAGGTGACCGGGAGGGGGGTGTCTGTCCCCTACACAACCTGATGCCAGTGTCTGTTTGGACTCTGATGATGATGGTGGCCACAGTGAGGCACAGGTGGAGGTGTTGGGGGCTGAATCTGTCCCAGAGGTAGAAATCCTTCTTCTGCATCCATTTTTACCGCACACAGTCAGTATGCCCATGCATACCCAGTCCCTGGAGGCCACAGATATTGGACAGTCAGGGTGGGGACATTGAACAGGAAAGTGTGGCAACTATGGCTCCAGTGAGTGTACACACTGGCCAAAGCCAGAGACCAGTCAAGGTCCCACACAGGCAGATTGACAGGGGTGCTTGTAGGAGGCCTGTTGTCTGTCCACCACCTGTTGCAGATGTCACATTACAGGTCACTCGGTGCATGTTTTGGACCATCATGGAGGCACAGGCACATTCTGAACAGAGCACCAGATGTATGCTTAGGGTTATGGATGCAGTACAGTCTGACATCTGTGACTGCCTCCACCATACTGGAGACACCCTAGATCAGTTGATTGATGTAGTGGACAGAAGGTGGGCTGAGGCAGTGTCTGTCTTGGACCGCACATTGTCTGTGCTGGGACATGTGTTTGGAATTGACCGTCAGACTCATGGACCTAGGTCAGCAACCCCATCTGTTGAGAGTCCATATGGCCATGCACAATCATTCTCCCATAGTGGCAGTACATCCAGTGCTACAGGGGGGAGTATGCATTCCACACCATGATGTGGCAGGCCATGGGCTCGTGGTCCTGGGCATTCCCGTGGGGGACACGGTTCCAGCAGACAGCAGAAACTGTCAGGTACTAGCACCGCTTCTGACCTTGGGCATGGAGGTGTCAGTGAAACTCCTGACAGAGCCAGTTCCCATGTTTGGGGCCAGAGATGGTGAACTGTTAACTCTACCATGTATGGTCCAAAGCTGTCCAACACACACACATGTAGGGCTAGCACCGAGCTTGACTGTGTACACACACACTCACACACCACTGTCAAATGCAGGTTACCTGCAGACACACACAGCACCTTTCCATGGGCTATCTTACCTGCTTCCCTTCCTGACTCACACACATGCTTTCAACCATTTGGGTCAGCCTAGGCCTCATGAACTCTCATACAACACCCTGTGCAAGTGATGATACCTGTGCCACATCCCTGTCGTCCTCACCATCGATGCAGGGAAATGAAGCTATGTGTCTGATGCACAGGGTGACTATATAAGTTAACATGTGATTGTGTAATCCAGTGTTGTTTTGCCATGCCACATGTAGTGGTTAATAACATATACTGTATGCTGGCATTTGTCATGAGTACTTCACAAAATAAAACAAAGTGCACAGTCACCATGAGTGTATATTACTAAGTTTATTAAAGCATAAAAATAAAAAATGGGTTAGCATTTTCTCAATTCAATAGCTCACTTCATCAGACAGCCCCTTGAATAACACAATTTATTTATTTTATTTTATTTTATTTTACATTTGTTGACCAGGTTAGTCTAACTGGATACATGTCCATTTTCAGTAGAGGCTCGGGGAGATAAGCTCCTAGGTAGGACAATGAAATTTACACAATAACAAGTAAGGAAACATGAAACAAACAGAATAAATCCTATTTACAGTACCTATTACAGGTTATCACAGTAAAATTAACAGTACAGAATACAGGCATAACATAGCATGCTAGTACAATCAAGATATTCTAGAGATAGATAGTATAATGGTTAATATGGAAGGACTTGCAGTTAATGAGTAGACGGGGTAGGAAGAGCAAAGTATTAAGAGACACAAACTAGTCAGGCTTAGTACAGGGGCATAACCAATGTGTTTTGAGGAACACTTTCAATTTGTTTTTGAAGCAGGATAGTGAGGGAAGTGTGGAGAGTTCATTGGGGAGGAGATTCCAGGCTTTTCCAACAATATTAGAAAAAAGGGAGTCACCAGCCTTGTTGTTTGGTTTAGTGGTATGTACTAGAAGTCTCTGAGAAGACCTTAAGGATTCCAGGTTTTTATAAGGAGTGATGAGTGTGGAAAGAATAGGAGTTTTGGAAGGTTTGTAAAGAGTGTTGTGGGCTATAGTTAGTTGATGGAATTTAATCAGGTTTTGTAATTTAAGTCATCCCAGCTGCTTTAAATTAATGCAGTGATGGGTTCTAAATGGGTTGCCTGTAGCAAATCTGGCAATGTTATTGTAGGACATTTCCAATTTGTTAAGATTATTTTTAGATAGGTTAGTAAAAATAGGTGAGGCATAAAGTAGAGAAGAGATTAGATGAGTGTGTGCTATTGTGGTTCTAGCTGAAGGTAGGAGGAAGGATTTTATCCTATAGAGAGGGCCTAGCTTTTTGATGACAGTTTTTATAGTATTGTTAATATGGATATCAAAGTTCAGGTTGTTGTCAATGGTGACATCTAATAGTTTGGTGGTTGGTTCAGGAGATATAATAGTTTTATTGGTAGAGTCAACTGAGAAATCCAGAGGAGGGGGGCTTCTTAGTAGGAGAGAAAAGGAGGAGTTTAGTCTTTTTGGGGTTTAGGAGAAGGCATCTATGTGTGAACCATTGCTCAGCTGTGTTAACTACTTGTTGGGTAAGAGAAAGAAGTTCAGAAGAGGAGGGGGCTGAGCATAACAGTGTAGAGTCATCTGCATATTATATGCATATAGCTTGGGGCAAGGTGAAGGTCATTAATGAATATGGAAAAAAGTAGTGGTCCTAGGATGGACCCTTGAGGGACACCAAGGTTGACGGGCAGGTGAGTAGAGAGAGACTTGTGCCATAGTACGGCCTGTTGTCTTTTATCAAGGTAGGACTGGAACCACTTTATAGAGGATGTATCTAGTGACAGAGATTTCAGAATTTTGATGAGAATTTGGTGATTTACCATGTCAAAACCTTTAGACAGGTCAATAAATAGTGCTGAAGAGAGTTTGTTTAGATTGTGTTTTTTGTTGATACAATCTGTGAAGGAAAGACGGGCAGTAGTAGTGCTATGTGATGGTCTGAAACCATGTTGACAGTTGGCTAGTAAGTTATTTTGTGTAAGATGGTCAAGTAATTGTCTGTGAATGCATTTCTCCATGATCTTTGCCAAAGGTGAGAAGAGGGCAATGGGGCAGTAGTTGGAGAGTTCAGTGGATTGTCCTCCTTTATGGTGGGGGATAATATGGGAAATTTTCCATAAACTGGGGATATAACTTTCGTTAATAGTTCTATTGATCAGGATAGAAATGGGATAAGCAATAGCTTTGGCGGATTGTTGTAGAAATTCTGCAGGTAGTTGGTCTGCTGAGGGTGAGCATGGTTTCAGTTTCTGTACAAGGGTTAGAATATATGTTGTTGGGACAGGTTAAAAATGAAAAGTAGGGGTGAGGTTGATTCATGGGAAGGTATAGTGAAGTTGTTTGGTGATAGTTGACTAGCTAGTGTTTGTATAGCATCAGTAAAAAGGTATTAAAAGCATTAGCTGCATTCATTGTTTTTTTTGTGTTCAGTGTTTTGAGGGTTTGGAGTAGTGAATTGCCCTGGATGGAGTAGTTGGTTAATACTAGATAAAATTTCTGCGGCTAGTTTTGATTAGCTTGTTGGGATTGCAGGTAGTAGTTTCTTTTGTCAGCTATTATAGCTTTCTTAGTTTCATTCCTTAGTTGTCTAAATGTTAGTTGGTCTATAGGGTTTCTTGTTTTCCTCCATTTTGCCCAAAGTTTGTTTCTAAGATTTATTTTATGTTTGGTTTCTTTTGAGAGCCATGGAGCATGTTTGGTTTTAATTCTAATTAGTCTGGTTGGGGCATGGTGGTTGAGGATGGCAAGGAAGTTGGAGTTAAAGTAACTAACGGCTTCATCTAAAGGGAGGTTTTCTAAGGGGGACCAGTTACACGCTCTTAGTTCCATCTGGAAAAGTTCAGGGTTAAAGTACTTTTTAGACCTGATGTTTTTGACAGGTGTTGGAGTGGGAAAGTTGATTTTATGTCTGATGATATAGGTAAGAGTGTGGCCACTTAAATCATCAGGGAGGGTTCCTGAGTCATACATGTGAGGATGATGGTTTATGAGAATCCAGTCTAATAAGCTTGATTTCTTGTTAGATTTATTTATCCTGGTAGGAGAGGTAATGGTTTGGGAATACCCATATAGGCTAATATGGTTTGTTGGGTGGCTGATGCAGTAGCAGGTCCAGTCAATATTTGTGTCACCTAGGATAATGGTTTCTTGAGGCAGGTTTTGGGAAAGCCAACAAAGTATGTTTTCCATGGTGGCAGTGTTGTTACCAGGAGGTAGATTTATACAGATAATATAGATGTATTTGGAATTGTTAAGAAGAAGTTTGGAGATAAGAATTTCTGCATTGGAGTCTAAAGGTGGTTTACAGTTATGAGTGGTTAATTGTAAGCTAGATTTATATAGGATAGCAACCCCTCCACCTTTCTTGGATATTCGGTCTAGTCTCAGGATATTATATCCAGGTGGAATGATTTCATTGTCTTTGGTTACAGGTTTTAACCAAGTTTCTGTTAAGCAGAGAATATCAAAGGAATAGATTTCAGTTAGAGCTTGGAGTTGAGTTACTTTATTGTTTATACTACGTATATTAAGATGAGCAATTAAAAGGGAGTTTGATGGTTTAGCGAGGGATTGGGTAGGTGATTCTTTGAGGTTGAGGATAGAGATAGGAGTTGTTGGAGGGCTTGGGTTAGGGTGGATGTCACCATCCTTTAAAGAGAGTAGTAGGCTTAGATAGTTTGGGTTGGGGAATCTGTTGTATAGAGATAGACATTTTTGAGGTTTAGATTGTTGTATTTTCTGTGTAGTGTTCTATGATATTTAGGAAGTATGTAGTTAGATGAGGATGTTATATTAGCATGAATAAACTGGAAAGGTGAGTTTGGAGAGTTGGTTTCTTTTTTGGAGTAATTTAGGTTGGGGTCTAATATACCATCGATACCACATACGTTTGTGTACCTTATGTTGTATGATGTTGTAATGGCTGTATAGTTACACAATGGCCGGTGTATCATGGACCTGGTTATGTTTCTGTTTCAGGAGTCTGTTGGGATAACCTATGGATACACAGCCACAATAAAGCAGCACAGAATGGCATGTCAGCACAGCACAAATATGTTTTCAGTGTGGTACAGCAGTATACGTGCATGGTTCCATAGGTTCATATGTGTCTAACAGGCTAACAAGGACAATGGCGGCATTCAGCGTACTTGTGCTTCCCTAATCTGTGAACAGGTCTTCTACCCTTGATAAGGGTCACCAGGGTTTTGGGAATGCATACATCTACAAGCTGTCCTGATGGAGATGACCCATCTCCAAATACCCTGTGCCCAGTACAGACAGTTGCCCAACACCAGTTATGATCAGTGTGTTCTGCACCCCATTTTGTAACCTGCACATGCTGTGTCACAGCAGATGTGTGTTTCACAGCCATGGAGGACCTGTTTCATGTAGGACTCAAGAGAGTCATGCAAGGTGTCTGTACAAAGTACAGACAAACACATTATGGAAGTGTAATATGTACATGCTGTGTTGCTTAGTCATGCTGCAGCTCACTTGCCCAAAGGATGGTCCAGGTCCTTACCTACAATGCCCTGCAACAGTGCTGTGACATCCCCACAGGGGTAACTGATGTATTGCATCATGTGATTACCAATATGGGTGACCAGTACAGCTCCCCCCCAGTGTGAGGTCCTCCCTGGTGGGATCTGGCCACAGAGTAGTCTCCTTAGAGCTACTGGCACATAACCCTCCTTGCAGACTATACAGACATGTATGTCAAGACAGCCATTTATTACCTCCTGTGGGATGGTTGACATAGCATGACTGCACCTCCCCCTTCAGGTGGGACAGGCAAGTATGCAGAGCTCTACACCCATGCATTATGACAGCAGCATTACAACTGCATGAACTTGGCTGCACATGACAGGTGGGACACAGGATCATACGTGGCTCAGCAAACTTGACTTCTGGACAGCTGCCGTTAGCAGGTTGTACAATAACAGGTGGACAGTGTTTTGTGACAGTTGAGGTGAGGGTTCCCCCCCTAAAATGGCGGCAGTACCTCCTCAGATAAAAGAAGCACATAGTATTGTTGTGATGTTGTGTAGACATGGTAAGTGACAAAAGCCACCCACACAAAGCAGAAGCAGAAGCACAACGCACAGTGTAGCTTCATTTAACCTCAAAAGACAGGCCTAGATTGTCGGTGACCTCATACATCATAATGCCACATATGATGGGTCTGTACTCATACCTAACCTGTACACCCACACTGTCTGCATCAACTACACTCTGCTGTCCCTACCACATGTGACACATGACATTCATAAAACCTGTCCCATAACTTCCATATTTACAGAGCAGTTCATAACCGATCTCTCACTGGATGATACACAGCATCTACTGCACATGCTAACATTCTAGGCTGCATCCCACATATGATTTGACAAGGATAAGTAACACCATTGGGAAACCATTACAATCATACCATCACTACTGGCTGCACACCTGCTGAGTGGACAACAACTGTTATACCCTTGCATAGAGGTGGTGCATCCACTGACCAACATAACTATACACCTCTTTGTCTGAGTATCCATATCTGTATATATAGTATCATTTCCATCAGTTAGACTTATGTACCTTGTAAGTAGCATATCAGTCGCAACATGTGATGTATATACTCAGGGGTGAACAAACTAGGCACACAGACCTGGCCAGACAGGTTTACATCTAATGTGCCTCAGATCATCATGTCTCTACAGTGGTATGGCAGGAATCATATAGCATAGCTGAGGCCACAGTCACCTGTAAGTGACATATTCATAACCTCCAAGTACTCTACCCTCAGCATGCCAATATCTGAGTGCAATGGCCATTTCATGATAAACCTTTCCAAGCAGTACTGACAGTTACACACAGCAGTATGTTCCCTCACATGGACACATCACGTCTTCAGTATGTGTTCAATGGGGATTGTCTGCAATGAGTGTCATTGCCATCTGTGGCATATAGACTACTCAGTGGCAATCTGTGCCTTTCATACAGGGCGATGTGTGCCCCTGCTTGACTGTGTATGCTGCCTATCTGTAGGAGGCATAGTAGATGGATAACCCACTGTAAAAACATTAACCTCATGTGTGATGTTAGTACTACGTGCTTGTGGGAGAGATTTGTGTAGCAGACTTAAACACACCCTTGAAACAGAATCCTGCCTAATGACACACAGAGCACCTCAGTGCACCTCAGCACACGCCATCTGGCTGGGCAACCTATGAACCTATGAACCATCATTTCAACACAGGGCATCTGCCTGTGTCCCTCTTGGACTGGGGCAATATGGGCTGATCCTTTAACTATGGGTATAAATATGTCTATGATTCTGAGGGCTGTATGGCTATTATACTAGTGAAGTTCAAATGTCCTATGGTTCCATAACATGATGTAAAATGCTCTAACAGGCTGACACACAAACATGGCTACATTGAGGCTAGCACCACTTCCAATCACTGCATACAGGACACACCAAGGCACACATGTAGTGCAAGCTGGCTGTATGTAGATGAGAATACTTACCTATGTAATGGTACACACTACAGATCGCAGTATGTGATGCATGCTACACACCTCATGTCTGCTAGTACTATCAATTCAGGACATACTATGCTTGATGGCATCAGCAGGCCTTGTTAGGATCATTCCTTTGGGGGACCACAACACATGCTACAAATAAAATACTGCAAAACCCTATCTATTTCTAAGCTACCAAGGTGATCATATTTTTGACATTTGGACATACACATACACCAAGTAGCCTGGAGTGAGATTAGAACCCCTACCTATCTAGTCTTATTCACTATAGATCACAGTACTTATCGCATGTGCCATAGGTTGAGTCTGCTGTATATATGACTGCAAGCACAGTACTTGTGCATTACACAAACTAGGCTTGTGTTGAACAGCATCTCTGGCCTGAAGAATGATATTGCTTCGTACTGTTATCTGCATCTAGTATAATAGCAGTGGAATAACTGTTATTATCCTACCTATGTGTGTACAGTTACCAGTATGGCCAAATGTGGCTGCTTGCAGTTAGGTAGGTAAACCTGTGAGCAGGGACAATGTGCCCTGTCCATGTCTGCATTGACAACATTATACATTACACCAGCTGCTCACCTGCGTCCCTCTACTTGGTGACATACAGCAGGCATGGGGGTCTGTACGTAAGTGGATTATGTACTGCTGTGCCCTTAGTTTGGATCCTTTGAGCAACAGTATGGATGTGTGATAGTGCAGATTTACTCACCATTATTAGGGTATGCAGTATAATACAAACATCCATATGCATATTTATGCAATTAACAGGGATATATATATATATATATATATATATATATATATATATATATATATATATATAAATGTAGCTTTGTCTGTGTATGATATGTTTATGTGCTATGTAGATATATGGGGAGAGTCTATGTATCATTGCGATATATATAGCTGCATATATAAGTATATATGTATTTGACACTACATAGCAAAAATATGCTATGTATGTGAGAGAGAGAGATAGTGACAGACGGATATGTATATGTATATGTCTGTATGTATAGACATCTCTATACATAACAGGTCGTGCTGATGACGGGGTGACAGATTTGCGCTCATTTTAACTGTTTGGCCATGCCCAGTTTGACTGTCAGTACTTATAAAATGACTCCAGGCGGTACCTATCTGTACTTCAGTCCAGGATTTTTTGTGTTATGGACTATACCTCTCAAATGTCCAGAGTTTTACAGAATGTCCAGAGCTTTGGCTCATAATTTTGGTCTGTTCCTCATAAAATTTTTGGTTTTCTGGCAAATCACTTGGATGAACTGAGGACTGAAGTCACTAAATAATGACATACATTTCAGTTTCTGACTTCAAATCCTTCAGAAAAATGTCTGTTGAAACAAACCCAGTTATTCTACCCACTTTTTTAAGTTTATGAGAGCAGTATTTAAAATATGACCCTGTTTGTGGATCTTTGTCCCCCCATTTTGTCAGGCTTTGTCCAGATTTCTTGCACTAAGAGGTTGACAGGTATGTTACAGACATTGCCATCTGTCACTGTTTCTGCAGTACTGCACGTCACTCAAAATGTCCACGCCATTCCCTAGCTGTCTTCTGTACTTAATATGTGACTGAGGTTCATAATGTTACACCACACACAGAATGACAGTATGTAAAAACACCACCATAATAATACCTCATGTGCAAAAGATGTGAATAATTCCAAATTAGAACCATCAACACCATCACCCACGCTAACTTCCCTAATCCACTGAGCCACACAGGCTGCCAGACAGAGAGGAGTCATCCATCACACATTCAACAGCATAAATATATACATTGTTATTTCCACTTTACGTGGGACATACAGTGTGTGTTAGAGTACTATACAGCCCTGAGATTGCCTGGTCTGCTGATATACCATTGCTGACTTACTGTTAAAGCAGTTATATGGGAGCACTGCTATACTGGGAGTGGGGGAACAATAGCACATGATCTGCTGGGATAGACATTAGTCCAAATATCATGTGATCCCACCTGTCTAGTATATCATTAACATAATTTAATGGTCCTAGTTTAAGTTAAACAGGGGTCAAAACTTACTAATATGTCATTGGCTTTTAGATACACTCAGCACTGCAGCCCACCTCGCAAATGTGCAACCCGTAGGTAAACAAAGTTTAGCACTTAGTACTCACCCCCCTCCCCCGACAGTGTACCATGCTCCAAAGAGAAGGATTTTTGTCAGCACTCAAATGATTTTATTGTCAGGTCCTCAGAAACACACTGTATTTTATATATATATATATATATATATATATATATATATATATATATATATATATATATATAAAATGTGCCACTAAGATCTATCTAGGATACCCTTCTGTTGCTAACCCTACTATTAAATGTTACACCCTAGCATTTTTAGCACCTTTAGCCATGCATCACCCTATACTAGGAACTCTAAGGCACACAATCAAGTTGACCCGAAGTCAGTATCACCATTTAACATGTGAAGGGGCACAAACTTGTTCCACCATACTGTTAACAGAAAGGTGCTGTTTAGCAAATAAGCCTTTAAAGTTGCTTATAAAACGGGCTTCCATTCACCTACATTAAAGAACTTTTGTAGTGTAAAAGCAACCACATACAGTTGCAGATCAGTAAACGCAGCAACTCCTTTAACTATAGGGTTAAGCAATGTTTAGAGGGTGTTTTCATGCATTTCCTATCCCACACAGACTGTCTGAGTAAATTTACAAATCTTTGCAAGCCATTTTTGTTACCTGGGGCTGGGAAATGCCTCAAGAAATATTATACCTTTGGACAAGCCATCATCTTAACTGCACTAATATGCCCACACAAGGACAGATGTAAATGCCTACAGGTATGGACTGAGACATATAACTCTTCCATTAAGGCTGATATATATAATTTTCCTAAGAACAGTTTGTAGTCTTATCTCTAGATATTTCTGTGAGGAGGTAAACCATTTAAAGAAGTGCTGTAGGCTTTTGGCCAATTCTTCTAATCAATAAATCAGACATATCAAGACAGCAGCAGATTATCCAACATATCTTCTGTTACCGGAAGGCTATTATTAGGGTCTATAGACAACAAAAGACAATCTTCTACAATCAACAGCACCTAATTTCCATACCTAATAATTTCTAAACTTAAAACTCTTGGAAAGCTATCAGACATTGTTCAAGGAACTTAATGGCTACAGAAATAGAGTGGGAACAGTGTACACCCTTTTCTCATGCTACTGCTCAGAGGAAAGGGGGTAGAATGGTTGAAAATACAATGCCCTTATTACCTTAATAAACTTTTTTGGGAAGCCTATCCTGTCCATCACAACCTTGATATAATTACATCTGAATGAATCAAAGGCTTTCTCAAAATGGACTAATTCTGTCACAGATGGGACATCCAACTTATGCTGGGCATGCATTAGGTTTATAATGTCCCTAAGATGGTTTGAACTAGAATGTCCTTTCACAAAGCTCACTTGTGCAAGATGAGTAAGGTGTGGTAGTGTAGACAGAACACAATTGACCAAATTTCTCACATATAGCTTAACCTTGGTGTTGTTGTTGGAAATGGGGTGGTAATTCTGTTCCTTCAAGGGGTCCTTTCATAGTTTTAGAAGAGCCCCTATCCTTTTATTCCTGGCAGTTTGTGGAACTAACCAACAAACAAAAAACCCGCTGGACTGTAGAAACACACAATTTAATAAAACAAAGCTTTCAGGAATAAACAATTCCCTTCTTCAGTGTATAAAAAAATGAATGAACTCCATTTTTAAATAGCATTTAAAGTAAATCACATGTTAAAATTCCCCCAATAGTCTAAAACAAACAATTACATTTACAAAACTCACTTTTAAAGACACAGCATAATAAAACATCACTTTAGGCTCATTTTTTGAGCTTTAGAATAGGCTTTAAAGTAACCATTGTATGGTGGAACTGATGTAAATTATTTTTTCCAAACAAAATCCAATAATGTTTTTTTTTTTCTATAGTATTTTCCAAGGATTTGTAAAAATCTTAGGGCTGCCAGTTTTACTCATGGGATATCTGTAATAACAATTAAAACCTGTAATGAGATGGCTTCAATAACTCAGATCTCTGTTTTTGAGGAAGTCCTGGTACTGCAGTCTTCCAAATTCTCATACAATAAACATTAGATTAGCTGAAGAGCTTGATTAATACAATACAGACAGACATAGAACTTCTCAAACTCTGCACTTATTGATGCTAGTGAAGTGATTAAGCCCTGTGGAGTACTCAGCTTGTGTATTGCTGCTCTGGTCTGATGTCTCAACCTAAAAATCAAGAAACTTCCCTGGTTTGTCACCAGCCATTCGTGCCTGGAGAAAAGCTCCTCCTAAGATGTAGCTGTGAGCTTTCCCTAATGGGCTCAGACACCTTAGTCTTAGCTTTCTTATACTTCAGCACAGCAGGATTGCTAACAATTTCATTTATAGTAATTATCATTTAGGGCCTACACTTCAGTTTCTAGCAAGCAAATATCCAAGTCACACTTTGAAAGACAGAGTGCTTTTGGTGTTATGCATACTGATCTGAATAATAGCTTGAAAACCTCCTACCAGGTGTATATAGACAATGACCGTAAGTGGTTTCACCACTCTTTATGGCTTTTTCCTGCCAGAGTTTGTATTTCTACATTCAGGCCCAGGCCCTTCCTTCACATATTAATACAAAATGTTAACCCCCAAGTGTGCCTGCAAGAGGAAGATTCCTCCCACTGACAGGTACACTCAGTAGCCTTATTGTCTTGAGGACACATAGTATTTTTAGGTGCTCACTTTGCAAGGACTATAGTAAAGCATTTTTGGAAAGTAGAAAGCAGCACCTGAAGGTATATCTAAACTAGACATCATCAACAGCATCTTAAGACTCTAGAGAACCATCTGCTTACTTATCTTGCTTCTCTAAACCACCTTCATTTGCTTCAGAAACTCTCCCCCACTACCTAATGGGAAATCCTTAACCTCTTCTTCCACGTCTATTTCTCTATCTTTCAAATATCTCCAGTGTCTCTTGTAAGTATGGATGAACCAGTGACAAAGATTTCTGTAAAAGAACAGGATAACATGTCTCAGCCAGTAAAGCTTCGTCATTTGATGGTGACATGAATCTAACAGGAGTTCTCTTGCTTTGTTAAAATCTAGGTCAGCTACACCATAGTCTGTGCCCCCCTCCCCACAAACCCAACATAGATTGCAACAGTTTTTTGCAGAGGCAATGTTTTGGACTCAGGTTAACTTATTCAGTATCTCTTGCTCTGTCTCCCCTGTCTCCCCCATTGGGTGCAGGTAGTCTTTTAAGGTGTTTTTTCATAGCTCCACTGCCAGTTCCAGAGTAGTTCCACACAATGTTAGCCCACTAGTCGTTAGTCCTAACCTCTACTGTGCTGATGTTAATGTCAGGACCTAACTTGATAACCCATGGCATAGTGACAATACCTTTAAAGTCAGTACTTCCTTTATTGTTGATGCAGCTGACATAGATGCTGTTAGTGTTGATGATGGTTTTGATGCCAGGGACAGATGAGTTCGCAGGACCGATGCTGATACCAGCCTTTTCAGTATCAGTCATGTTGCTCAGATACTTGACCATGGGATATTCAGTGCAAATGTTCTGGTGCTAATATAGATTCCAGGTTTGAACCAAGCATCAAACCAGGTCACTAGCCAACCCTGGTTCCCCTAAATACCACAGGACCTTCCCCCAGTGCTGGCTCAATTGCCTTCAGAAGTGCATGTGTCTCTGCTCTTGACCTTCCAGCCTGTTGTCCCCCCAGCAGGATAAAGAAACCATAGCTCATCTGGAGCCTCCCTGGTCCCCAGGATAAGTCCTTCAGTAAAGGGATCCCCTCATCCTCAGAGCCCCTACGAGCTCCAGAAAAGTCCTGTAGAAACTGAAACATCTCTCTCCTCCCTAGAATCTCTTTTGATGGACCATAATGGTGAAAAGGGTGCCAACTCCTTCTCCTCCCCCAAGTTGATGAACTCTTGAGATGTGTAGTTAGAGCATTGTAAGAACAGATGAGGCATCCTAGTGTAATGCTGCTATCCTCCTGGCTGCAAGGTGAGTATGGACAGTATTTAATTTGGTATGTACTCTGAGATATGGGCAGATAGGTTTGTTTGTTTAGTAGGTAAGAGCAAGGAAAAGAAGTTGGTCTTCAGCTTAGCTTGTACCTACATTGGATCATGAGCAATAAAGAGCCAACTGCAGTCTGTGTTGTTTAAGCTAAGAATACTTTGCATAATACGTAAACTCTAATTCCTATGCAACAGAATGTGGTAATAATTATAGTTTTGTATCATTCAGTGCCAGTATGCAAATATCTGTCAATTGCATTGAAATCCTTGATTTCTTTAATGTGTTTGTCATTGGAAATATATCATTAGGAAATGCTATTTTGCGTGTGTGTTAATTACAATATTTCTTCTACAAAACAGAAGATGTAATTTGTAAACTTAATCTCTCACTATATTTGTGCAATTTGTCTAAATCATCCATTCACGTAAAACAGCATTACTTAATTTCTGTTTCACTTGGCAGTTGTTTTATTACCAGAAGGAGTAAACGTAGTTTGTCACACATAAATTACATTTCAAGCATATGTCATACTTTAAATGTTTAAAATAACATTTTTCATGAATAGCTGCTCTGTGTATATGTGGTGATTAATGACTCATGATCTCTTCAAAGTATTTTAGTCCAAAGACAGTCCAAGAAAAGAGAAGCAATAAAAAGTGGACTGGCATAATTCATGACAAATTTGAAAACCTGGTTATTTTAAATTTTCTGAAACACAGTTTATACTACTTTTGAAGAAAGAGGTTACAATAACCCCATTTGTTTTAAAAGTTATACTGCTCTTTGGGTTAAAAATAGTTATTGGTTACACATTGGTTACACATTGCACTAACTACACTAAATCGTAGGTATATATTTTATCCTTGTAAACATAACGAACCTCTGCTGATTCTGCAAGGTGCCTTACACATCCAGACTTTGGTCTTCTTGAATGTAGCCAATGCTTAGTGAATGCTACTGCAAGCTCATCCTCACTGATGTGAGTATGATAGCAGCTCTGCTGATGCAAACCACCCTAGATAGTGAATTATTATGATCAATGTGAGTTCAAAAATAATGGTTGTTTAGCACCAGCTGTTACCTTACACAGAAAACTCAGATTATTATATTAAAACTATACACATGTATTATACAAGTGATTAGTTTGCAAAATAATTACTTAAGGTAGGGCACAGATTCTAAGAAGTAATATATACTAGTTAGTTTGAGGAAGAAGACTTGAAATTAAAGTGTTTAAACCCCAATGGGGTGTGCATTTACTTTTCAACTGTTATCTGTAGAATTTTTGACAAAGCCAAAAATAATTAGGGAGAAGGTGTCAAACTAAGAATATTTTTAAATGTTGGCACTTTAACTTATTCCTGTTGGAATGCTCATGCCAATAACTCCTGCTTCAACTGAAGAAACAACTGACATTTCCATGCATCAGCAGAGGACTCGTCAGTCCCCAGGAATGATGGGAAGTATGTTAGTCAACATGAGCTAAGCATATCTTTTCATTTAAATTATGAAATAGCAAACTACAGAATACATCCTGCACCTGAAAGATTGTTTCTTGTCATAACTTTTAACGCTACCCCATTAATATTCAAAAAGGATGTTTCATAATAAAATATTTGACAAAATCCAAACAAAACCTGAAAATATATCTGACACTTACTATGAAAGATAATATTTCTGATATTTTGTTTCTTTTTTAAAAACCCATTCACTTCTGAAAGAAGAAAATGCTAATCATACCTCCTTTATTATGGATTATTGCAGTTATAGCATGGTATAGATGGTGTGATTAGCATTTTCTTCTGAGGAAAATGCTAATCACACCACCTATACCATGCTATTACTGCAATAATCCATAATAAAGGAGGTGAATCATGGTGGGATTTACACCCTCTTGGCCGGTGCACGTGATTCTTTTTCGTTGTCCTTGAGACCAAATCTTACCAGTCATAAATCCTACTATAACAAAACCTCAGACATGTATTATTGTTTAGTTAAATCTATGTGCTATTCTTAATATATAACAATTTAGAATATATCAATAAAATCATTATAAAAGGGAAAGTTCCTAAGATGTAATGCAGTTATTGGAAAATATTACTATTCGGGGGGGACTGCAAGGATAGCATGTTCTGATATCTGGATCAGGCTGACCCATGGCAGAATCATCTTAGTCTAACTTATTCAATTAACATCCCATATTTTCTTCTAACTACTGCTTACTGAGTGTAGTGCAGTTGATTGGTACCAGACATTGTGTCACATTTAAATAATTTACTATATACAATAATTGTTTGCTATAACTGCCCCTAGAGACTTGTAAATCAGTATAGCCTCTTCTGGGCAGTCTGAACCTGAAGTCAGCATGGTCTCTTCTGCACCATCCTAATCTGCTGACAGGTATCCAGTATAGCATTGTTTATCCATACTTGCTTCAATAATATAGCAAATTTTGTCTCAACGTGTAGCGATCAAGGAAGCTAACAACAGAGACAAGCACAGACTACTGAAGATTGTAGATAGCTGGAAAAACAACATTATAAGTTAAAGGAGCATAAGGAGTTGCTACATGTGTTGTCACAGCAAAATACTTATAGGTTCATAGGTGTGTAATAGGCTAATGGCCCTGGGGCCTATGTAAGCCTACCCAATAAGAATCCCTAGTATCATGTCAACAGACGTTAGTTCCCATTGTCTCTATCTAGCAGGGCAGCTGAGGCGGTCTCCAGGGTGAATTTTCAATTTCCCATCCACTCGTCAAGATTTCTTTTGAAGAGGACCAGAGAGGAACTCTGCTTGACGTGGATGGGGAGTCTGTTCCAGAGCATGGGCAGTCTCTGGGTAATGAACCTATCCCTCCAGCATGTTCTATTTAATGTGGTAACAAGACTGAGGTATCTGGAGCATATGGCATGGTGGGATTGTTTTTTTTTTATTTAGATGTAGCATGTCTACCAGCTCTGGGTCAGAGATGGCTTTGTAGGTTAAGCAGAGATGACCTCTAAGGAGGCGATATGAGACGAAGTATAGCTGGTGTTTTTTGAGTCTGTCAGTATAGGGCATGTGTTTAAGGCCTAGAATTCTCTTGGTGAGGTATTTTTGTGGCCTTTCCAGCTGTTGAAGGTGTCTCGTGAGGTACATGCCAAAAGGAGCATTGTATTCTATAATAGATCTAATGAGGGACGAGTACAGAGGGACGATGACCTCTTTCTTCCTAGATGAGAAACCCTTTGTGATGAGATGTGCCACATAAAAGGATTTTCTAACCACAGTGGCGATGTGGTTGTCAAAGGAGAGGTTGCTATCAACCTGTATTCCCAGATCTCTTATTACACCTTCTGAGTTAAGTGGAACACTGTTGATGTGGTATTTCATGGGCACAGAGTTTTTCCCAAAGGGAATAACGATGCATTTTTTTGGCATTTATTTTATTGGAGTGGTTCAGGCACCAATCACTGGTGTCAGTGAGGCCTCTTTGAGGATGTCTACGTCATTTGGGGGTTCTATAATGACTCCCAGTTTGCAATCATCTGCAAACTTGGTCAGCCAGAGTCCTTTTGTGTTGGCTTGAACTTCTGAGAAGTAGATCCCAAACAGAAGGGGACCCAGGACAGATCCCTATGGGACATCACTCGTGACTGGTCAGTAATCTGATTTGGAGTCTGCAACCTTCACAGTGTGAGTTCTATCTGTGAGCCAGTTAGCAACTCACCTTGTGACATAGGGGTTAATGCCTAGATTAGTGAGTCTATCAATGATTCCTGAGTGGGGAATGGTATCAAAGGACTTGGCAAGATTGAGTTAGGCTGTGTGTACCACCTTGCCCTCGTCCACAGCTCTGGTGATGGACTCATAGAAGTCTACCAGATTGAGCAGGCATGATCTCCCCTTCACAAATCCGAACTACGTGGAGTCCAGTGTTTGGAGGCTTCTTATATTCCTATTTATAAGGTCCACGATGATATGCTGCATAGCCTTGCATATCAGACTAGTCAGGCTAATGGGACAGTAGTTTCCAGGGTCTGTAGTCACTCCCCCTTTGTGGAGTGGGATGACCATGGCCATTCACCATTCAGTGGATGCAAAGCCTAAAGTGAGGCTGTGACTGAACAGGGCACTCAGGTGTGGTGCCAGTTCATTTTGTAGGTCATGTAGGATGCATCCAGGGATATTATCGGGTCCCATGGAAGCTGTGTTCTTGACTTTAGACATGCGGTTTTAATCTGAACAGCAGTAATATTAAGAACTTGACACTCCTCGAGAATTGCGATTGGCCCTTTGGGGGGAGGGGTGAAAGGGAGGTAAAGTTTGCACTGAACCTATCAGCCAATATATTGGCAATGTCAGCTGGCTCGGTATATGTGTTGCCATTGTGCTGTAGCTCAGAGCAGACCTGAGTGTTGCCATGAAGATTCTTGACATAACTGTAGAATGCCTTGTGGTTTTCTTTAGTGTTTGCTGCTATTTTGTTTTCATAGGTAGCTTTAGAGGATTTGATGTGGTGTCTCAATTTTTTGATAAGGCTAACTAGGGATGTTTTCCATTCTTGGGACTTTACCCTTTTCTGCAACAGTTTCTTTCTTCTGTTGTAGTGTTTGTTTATGGTAGGGGGCCACCAGATTGTCTTCCTTTTTTTGGAGGTAAGCGTCTTGGTTCTGTTTAGGATGGCTCTATCCATGCACTTGTTAATGTGTTCGTACAGCACAATGGTGTGTGATTCAGCAGTCATGCAGCTATTTTCCAGCTGTATGGGCATTGTAAAGTTTTTAGGAGCCCAAAGTTTGCTTTGAAGAATTTTTTTACAGTGGCTTCCTTTACAGTGGGAGAGGGGGGTGTGGATATCCATAGTGATTAGCTTGTGGTCAAATCTGACCAGGGAGGAGTTAATTTCAGGTGTAGAGCAGCAGTTTCTCATGCTGGTTATGACCAGAATAAGGATGTTGTTACCCCTAGTGGGGGTAAGAACAAGTTGGTCCAGGGCATTGGAATTTATGAATTCCAGGAATCGTTGAGCAAGTGATTTAGTACTTGAGTACTTTTCCCAGTCCCTCAGTATTAGGATATTGGGTTGCACTTTTATTTTCCAGGATGTTTAGGAATGTGGAGTGGGAGTCTTGGGACATGGTGGGGGACTTATGGCAGGCAACCACCTGGAATCAGCTAAAAGGTAGACCTAAAACTCAATTAAATTACAAGCACAAGGCAAATATAACTTGCTGATCATAGGACTGCTTGAGGAGATAGAAGACAACCATCCAGTAATGAACAGCATTGAAACTCCCGAACCCCCTTTCATTTAGAAAGCATGTTATATAATACCAAGGATAATGGCTTTCAACTATCCAAAGCACTTCATGATACATTTGCTGGATTTTAGTAACTGTAAAATGGAGCTTCATTATGCAAGTATGTTTGAAAATAACTTTACTTTGGCAAGAGCATCAGCCAGGCTTGTTCATTACTAACACATTGTTCAACAGATGCATGGCCATGGTACTGGGTATAAGAAGGGTGAAAGAAATGGGAATCAGCTGTCAGCTACACTTCCCTACCATGTTCATTGTGTATCACATTGGTTAACAAACCTTCTTCAAACTACTGGCAGGTTCAGAGGGTTTCGTGGACACTTTGGCCACTAGGCATCAGTTCAGTAGCAACTGTGAAAGGAATGGGTCCATGGAAGTCATGCAACACAGGAGTGAAATTAAGTGCTATGGGTGCCCAGACCCTCTAATACCTGGCAAACCTCCAAACCTTAAAAGAACAAAAGGTTTCCTTGCAGCCATTCCTATATGGTGCAAGTAACACCTCCAAGTCTGCCAGTGAGACAGAAGCTGCTCAATGCAGCAGTAAAGAAGCCTATCAATATGACCCTGATGGAGGATTCAGAACCACAAGGTGAACCAATGGTCTTCATTTTCCTGGGACCAGCTTTTGCTGATTTGGTGCATCTCGATGCCCTGATAGACATTGCAACTTCAATTAAGACTGTGGAGGTTAATAGCAATGGAACAGTTGCCTCAGGAATTACAGACTGCATGTTGCACCATGTTTTTCTGCAGAATCATTGGTGGTAACTACTGAAATTCACTTACTGAGTGGTTTAGTGTTTGGGGACCATGGTGAACTGGTTATCCGTAAGCCCCCCCCTCCTCTCCTTAGATATACACTATGTTTCAACATATTTTAACCCAACATTAAGCACTTATTATTTTACTGCTTGTACGTTCATTGCTTAAAGTATGCTCAGATTTCATTATTTTTTGTGTCTTATGCATCCCTTCATGGCAGTTAAGTGACTACTTTGTTGTTACATGTTTTGTCTGCTTAGTATACGGTATCCATAGTAGTAAAGGAACACAACCGGAAGACTGACTGAATTGGAATGAGGGTGGTGATATTTCCAAATCGATAGTCTATTTAGACTATGTTCTGTCAGTTTCACGTCGTAGCAGACTACCTAGGACTTTCTAGGAATCCTATATCTTTAGCAGTAGATTGGTCTATTGCTATTATAACATTATCAGCATCTGTCCAGAAGTTTTATTAACACTTTTATTGTATTGTCTCTTAAGATGTAGGCAGCCATGCATTTATATAAAAGAAAAAAAACATATTAACATGTTCAAAATTACAAACATTATATGGCACCTGTATTCTTTTCTATAATTATCATCAATGCAATAATACATAAACTGATCAATTCCTGCTTTCCCTTAAACCTAATTCCTCCTAAACATTATTCTGTATGTATTGTTCCCACAATTTTCATTTTTTTCCATGTATTTGCTCCTACCTTTTTCTAAAGATGCCACTTCCAGTTCTTTATCTCTGTTGCAGGATTCAGTACTTTAAATACGAAAAAACACACAAAAAAGTCAAACTCCAAAAACCATAAAGCACAATGGGGCTGGAACACTGGAATAAATCCACCAAGATTGATTTAGTCCTTAAAAGACGATTTATTTACGAATAAAATCACAGAATATTTTCCACAAACAAAAACGGAATGTAAGCGCTTTCGTCTGGTATATACCAAACTTTTTCAAACAGTTATTTGATGCATTTCCTGTTGTTTAAATATGTTCTGTTCTTATCAATTAAACAGTTAAACAATTTAAAATGTTAACAATATAATTGCATCTCCCATCTTTAAAGAAACATAATATACTATTAAACATTTTTTTCTTTTTAAAAAACATCTACCATGAGTTTTCTTATATTTTGCCTTCTCTTAAACCAATGACAGGATGTTTTTTTTAAAATCCACATATGTATATATGAGTGTACATATATAATGTAATATAATATGAATGCATACTAATAACGTCTCCCAGCTTTAAGGAAGCGTAGCAAGCAATTGAAATTTCCTTTTCATAGATAAAGGTTATATTTCTTATGTGGGGACTATGTTTATACATATATATATGTGAAAACTTCTATATATATGTGTATATGTAAGGAAATTAATATATCTTAAAAAATGTAAACAAATCCTGAAGAATATTTTCAAAAATAATGTTTAAAATGGTATTTAAAAATTGTAACTTGAGGTTAGTTTTCCACTTATTTGTTTCCTTTACTTTGTTTTAATAATTCACTAACTATGTCATTATTTATGTATACATTTTTCCTATTCTTTTTCTCTTTGTCTCATGATTCTTGTATGTTATAAATAAATAAATATTAAAATTAAATTATATTCAATAAATATATTTAATCAATATTAATTCCTTAAGCATATAAAAATATTTTTTGTATATATATAATATTTCCTTAAACCTTTTTACGTTCCTTAGGTTTAAAATATATAATCAAATGAATGATTAAATGAATAATTGATTGAATAGATCAATATCTTTGAATGAATATCCTTTTTAATGCGTTTTTAATAATACTTGTACATGTATGAATTTTTACACACACCATATATAGTAAATATACCCATGTACATATGATGTGTGCAAACATCTAAATATTTATGTCTAAAAATATATATATATATATACATACATGTACAGAATATAAATTTGATTTTATCTTGATAAAGATTTTATTTTTAAAATACTACTAATTGATATATGATTATTCATCCACGGCCAATTATTGGAATTTAATCTTATTTGCCACTCTAATTCCGATTTTTCTAATATGGGCTGCCATGCCCCTCCTCTACTATGTACTCTTATCACATCCAATACTACGAATTTGAAGGAATGTTCGGGGTAGTTTTTTATGTGTTTTGCCAATGCATTGAACTCACAACCATCCCTTATTGCTCTCACATGTTCACTTATTCTTTCTTTGAATTTTCTCTCCGTTTTCCCTACATAAAACATAGGGCAATTTGTGCAGAGCCCACAGTAAACTACCTTTTCGGTAGAGCAGCATGCTTTATGTTTTAATATAATTTTTGTATTAACTATATTAATTTCTGCAGTTTCAAAAACATATTTGCAAAATTTACAATTCCCACATCTAAAAGTCCTACCTATTCCTATTTTTCTTTGTGATTCAAAATAGTTTTTCATATTTTTTCCTTTTTTCTAAACTATAGTGGGTTTTTCATCAACAATATTATGCAATGCTATATCATTCATTAGGACTTGCCAGTTCTTATTTAAAATTCGTACTACTGCTTTACTGTGTACACTGTATTTTGTTATAAAGGAATTTCTATACTTTTGATTTGAATGGTTTATTTCATCTGCCATTGCCAAGCTTTGTCCCATATTTTCGTTGTGTTGATCATCTACATCAATTGTTGGTGTCCTTTTTGGTGTGCCTTCTATTCTCATATAATTGTTTATATTTAAAAGGGGTTGATAAAAGG
Source organism: Protopterus annectens (assembly GCF_019279795.1). Lineage (NCBI taxonomy): Eukaryota > Metazoa > Chordata > Ceratodontiformes > Protopteridae > Protopterus > Protopterus annectens. The sequence continues at coordinate 1,730,147,787 of NC_056737.1, read as the reverse complement.
AATTTTTTCTTTTTATTGACACCTCTGTCATCACTTCGGTCACTAAATCTGTCGGATATCCTCTATTCAAAAACATATTCTCCAATGTTTTACATTCATTTATAAAATCATCCTATTTACTCACCATTCTTGCCGCCCTCACAAATTGGCCTTTTATCATGGCCTTCTTTTGTGAGAAAGGATGGCAGCTACTATAATGTAAGAATGTGTTGCTATAAGTTTTTTTATGAAATAATTCTGATTTATAGCTATCCCCATCCTTTTTTAATAACACATCCAAAAATGAGACAGTTTCCTCATTATAAGTAGCTGTAAACTGTAAAAATGATGTTATGTTATTTATATACATTATAAATTCCTCTATTAAATTTTTGTTCCCCTCCCATAATATAAAAATGTCATCCAAGAAACGTAAATATAATTTACAATATTTGAAATATTCAGATTTAAAAACTTTTTCAAGTTCCCACATATACATGACTATGTTAGCGTACAAGCCACCACAAGGGGATCCCATTGCTATCCCTTCTCCTTGTACGTAAATATTCTTATTAAAATAAATATAATTATTTTTCAAAACTATTTCCAACAGATTAACATACAAATTAATTGTATTTTGTCTCAACCCCTTATCTGTTAAATAATTGTTAAACAAATCCATCCCTTCATTATGTGGAATTGTAGAATACAGATCCTTTACGTCGATGGTAACTAGTGTATCTTTTTCGCCATATTTAACATTATTCATAATTTTTAAAAAAATGCCATGAATCCTTTAATAAATGTTTCTCTGCTTGTATGTATTTTTTAAGATTATTGTCTATAAATTTAGCAATGGGATACGTGATAGACCCCCGTGCATCTACTATGGGTCTAAAGGGTGGCTTTTCTATACTTTTGTGGAGTTTTGGAACCCCAAAGAAAGCAGGTGTTGTTGGGTAGTCTATATTTAAATAGTTAAATTCATCTATATTTAAATCCCCATCTATAAACAAATCATATAACACCCCCCTTAATGCGTCTATAAGCTATATTCATTTCATTAAGAGAACTCGTTAGATATGTGTCCCCATTTAAAATTTCTTCCATTTTTCGTTGTAGTCACTTACATTAAACACAGTCATACCCCTCCCTTATCTGGTTTTATAAACCTGATGGTATTCATATTACTTAAATCTTTCAACAATTCTTTTTCTTCTTTTGACAAATTATGTCCTCCTTCATTGTGGGAGTTGCTTAAAACAGATCTAAAGTCTAGTTCACACATTTTCTCAAAGATTTCTATTACAGGATATAATGGTGGATTAAATGAACTAGAAACATAAAAAGGTTTTGTAACTTCTTCAATATGTTGAAACATATGACTGAAATTCAACTTTCTAGTAAACAATTTTAGATCAATAATGCTTTGTACTATATCTAATTTTTGACTTGGAATAAATGTTTGACCTCTAGACAACAGGTCGCAAATATCATTTCCCAGGGTAATATCAGAATAATTATAGACTATAAAGTCACCCTTTTCGTTGTGATATAAAATGGGCCCATGATAATTATTGTGAGAATTATCATAGATTAATGTTGGCCCCTCCATGCTCCTCTCTGTCCTTGAGGTCTCCCCCTCATCTGAGACCCACGACTGTTCGACGAATACTGAAATTTCAGATTTCTCTGCTGATTTGTCTGCTGGCGTTGCTGTAACCTCTCCGATCTCCTCAGTGGGGGAAACGAGTCTTCCCCTAAAAAATCATTCTCATCACAAAATTCATCTATAGTAGGGGCAATATTAGGGTTATTCTGGTTATTTTTATTGTTCTTCCCATAATTACCCCAGTTACCCCACTGTTGAGAAGATAGTGGTTGGGGGTATGCATTTCCTTCGCCATATGCATACAAATCGTGATCCAGTTTTTTTATTTTCCTTTCTCTTATTACTTTCACTTTTTCATCTATAGATGTAAAGATTCGACGGTAGTCGAAATCAAATTTACTAAATGTTGAGTCTTTTTTTATTTTATTGTCCAAGTCACTTGCTTGCTTAAATAAAGTATTTAAAGTTAAGTTATTATCCTTTATAACTAATTTCATATAGTCAAATCCAAAATTGTCAAAAAGTTTTAACAATTCAGTATGTAAGGGTGTATTTGGAGCCAAGCCAGTCGGAAATCTCCACACCCGTAAACCTTTAGGCACGACATGTTTTTTGATGCACTCTTGAAAATATAAATTGTCCATCTGTATCTTTTTTATTTTAAATAAAAGATAGTCTAATTCAGCTAATTTATCAGTAAATAACTCAACAGTACCTGTAGGGCATTTCCCGTTGATATCTAAGCCATTCATATTGTACATCCACTTCGAAAATTCTTCCACCCTTCCTGTATTACGCGATGCCGAGGTAGAAGGTTCATTTTTGGCTTCTCCTTCTCTTACACTATCCTTAAAAAAGGATATTCATTCAAAGATATTGATCTATTCAATCAATTATTCATTTAATCATTCATTTGATTATATATTTTAAACCTAAGGAACGTAAAAAGTTTTAAGGAAATATTATATATATACAAAAAATATTTTTATATGCTTAAGGAATTAATATTGATTAAATATATTTATTGAATATAATTTAATTTTAATATTTATTTATTTATAACATACAAGAATCATGAGACAAAGAGAAAAAGAATAGGAAAAATGTATACATAAATAATGACATAGTTAGCGAATTATTAAAACAAAGTAAAGGAAACAAATAAGTGGAAAACTAACCTCAAGTTACAATTTTTAAATACCATTTTAAACATTATTTTTGAAAATATTCTTCAGGATTTGTTTACATTTTTTAAGATATATTAATTTCCTTACATATACACATATATATAGAAGTTTTCACATATATATATATATGTATAAACATAGTCCCCACATAATAAATATATCCTTTATCTATGAAAAGGAAATTTCAATTGCTTGCTACGCTTCCTTAAAGCTAGGAGACGTTATTAGTATGCATTCATATTATATTACATTATATATGTACACTCATATATACATATGTGGATTTTAAAAAAAACATCCTGTCATTGGTTTAAGAGAAGGCAAAATATAAGAAAACTCATGGTAGATGTTTTTTAAAAAGAAAAAAATGTTTAATAGTATATTATGTTTCTTTAAAGATGGGAGATGCAATTATATTGTTAACATTTTAAATTGTTTAACTGTTTAATTGATAAGAACAGAACATATTTAAACAACAGGAAATGCATCAAATAACTGTTTGAAAAAGTTTGGTATATACCAGACGAAAGCGCTTAAATTCCGTTTTTGTTTGTGGAAAGTATTCTGTGATTTTATTCGTAAATAAATCATCTTTTAAGGACTAAATCAATCTTGGTGGATTTGTTCCAGTGTTCCAGCCCTATAGTACTTTAAATACAGTTGGTTTAAACTTTCATTTCCATTTTGTAGTAATTGCTTTTTGGTAGCCACTAGAATTAAACTTAACAAGGCCTCACTATGTCTAGGCAATTCAGAACTTGTGTCCTAGTGCAAACAAATCATATCTTAAGTTACAGTCATTTGCTTATCCCAATATTTATGACAGAATACACTGTAGGGAATTTTTAAAGTCTGCCAGCTCATTACACTCCCAAATGATAATCTTCCCGCATATAGAAACTTGTGTAAGAAAAACTCATCAAAAACTAGTGATGCTTTACAGAGCCAAAAACATTTTTAACAACGCAACTAAAACTACGCTTGCCACTACTTATCTCCTCCCCACACTTCTTTATGGTGCTTCCACTTATTAACCTCCTGGCATCATAAAAGTCAAAGGTTGGATAATACTATAACAAAGTTGCTAGGTTTGCAGCAAATTCCCCTTTCAGAATGCACCACTCTATACAACTAAAAAGCCTAAACTGGTTAGAACTACCCTATCAACTAACATATACATAGCTTCTTACCACCTATAAAATTATCCTGCATCCATCTCCTTGCCTGCACTAAATAACATTCTACACAATTATGTTCCCAGTCGATCATTATGATCCAATGAGCAAAAGTTCCTGTCTTTCACAAACCTATCAAATCTGGTGGACATTGTCTATACTCGTACCATGTTGCTAAGGCCTAGAACACCTTACCTGTATCCATCAGATCAATACCCTCCCTCCCATCCTTCAAAACCATTCTGAAAGACTTCCTAGCCAAAAGCTGGTTCTGTTCTTGCTCACCGGTAGAATAAACTATATCCCTAAATGTGAACAAGTACCTACCTATTCATGCCTTACACCTCCTTACTATCCCTTCATCACTCACTTCCTTACTTCTATCAATTTATCTCCCCTGGCTTTCTCTCTAAATATACCATAAGCCTGCTTTTCCCTCAGTTCATGTTGTAGTTCCTATTTGTATTGTACTGGCTTACCATTAATGTCTCTCTAAACTGGCTAAAATCTCTCTAAATATTAAACTAACATCATATAATTTGTAACTATTCTTAGCCAATGTTTTCATATTATGTCTAATTTGGTATAACTATTTAAACTGTAATTTTTTTTGTATTATTTTTGAAGATTGCAAAATTATTGTTCTTAAAATAACTGTAGTAAGTGCCAAAACTGAGTAAAGAAACAAACGAGGATGAATTCCAAAATAGGTTTATTACAAAAAGAGTAAAATCTCCACACAAAATGCTCCGTACTAATACAGCAAAACATCAACACATGAATGCCTTTACACAACATACGTTTTTGTCTCAGTTTCCCATCAATTGAACTTTATATCACTTAATTAATGCAAACACCCAATCACATTCAAGTTCTGAATTTAAAAATTAAAAAAAAAACAGTGAACATTCTAACATACACATTCACTGAATTGCATAAGCTGTCATTATATTTCTTCATTAAATAATACTTAATCAAAAAATTCATAGATGAATAATTTAAAATAAAATAAAAAGTGTTCATTTTATACAAAAAATAAGTTAAATAAATAACTTTATGTTAAAATGACTTCTTAAATACTTTAAAATCCATATATTATTATTATTATTATTATTATTATTATTATTATGAAAGAGAGAGAAGGAATAACCTGCCATCTACTAAATAAAGTGCTTAGTGCAACCATATATCTAAAGTTTTGCAGATCTTAATTTTAAAATTGGAACAATAGACACATATTCATTAAGCCCTGGGGAGTTTCCTGCATCCAGGATGACTTGCCACCAAAGTTCCCTAAATTCTATTGTCTCGTTTGTTTCTTTACTCAGATTTGGCACTTACTACAGTTATTTATTGGTTTATCTTGAGCATCTTTCCTTATTTCGTTTATTGTTCTTAAAATGTTTTGCAAAACTTTGCAGCTCTTCTCCCTAGGGCTTCACTAAAAATGGACTCTACCTAGTCAGACTTTCCTGGTAATCAAATGTCAATAAACAAACAAGCAAATAAATGAATAAATAAATAAATAAACATATGTTCCCAGTTACCACTTTCTTCTCCATTAACATTTGCCATCTACTTGAGGAAAAATTCTTTGGAGTCTACTTGGGGTGTAAAAATACCTATGCAGACACTTACAAGCAAAAATCCTAAATCTTATAGACTTTGCTGGATATTTTGGGAGCCATACATATGTCCTCCCATTGTTTCCTTGTGAATTGTTTATCCAATCTCTCTTTCCGATCTTTTCTAACCTCCTCTGATTAATTCATATAGTTATTATGCAATATGTTATATGCCCAACTAATTATCATTTTTTAACAGCAGCTTCTGTTCTAGATTCAGCACACTTAGGATTCCCCTATCTCTCTCTTTGCCTATACTCTGATATCATTCCCAAAAAGGGAAGGCAGTCTCTAGCATGCAGTCTAAATATCTTCTTGGCCTCTTCCCATTTTATTACTTTTTCTTCTCGATTTATTTTCTCTAGTTATTTGCTCCCAATACCCTGGTTCCTTTGCCAGTTTTCTCCAGTAAATTCAAGCTACCTCTTGCCTGTTCTCTTTAACCCTAATTGCAGTCACTCCTATTTGCAAAATCTCCTTTCTCCATTCCCATGTTGGCTTAGTTCTTAAAATACTTTCTGCTTACTTTATGAATATAACATTCATAATATAACATTGGCTGTTGTTGTTCTCCTTAAGGATTTGCATCCAAAATCCCACTGTCTTCATATTTCTTGCATTCCCCTCCTCCTGCTTCATCATCACCCCTTTATGATTTGAATTATAGCTTTCTGTTTGTGTTATGTATATGAACCCATGTAGCTCTTCGCATCAAGTAATCCTAAACCACCTTGTTCTACTGGAAGAATCAACTTATCTCACTTGGCCTTTGCTCTCTTCCCCTCCCAAATAAAATCCTTTATCTCTTTATTAATCACAACCTCTTCTCTGGTTGATAACAACATGCCTGACCTGTATATAAAATTAAAGGGACTAAAAACATTTTCATTACTTGTATCTTGCTAAACATATCCATAAACAATAGCTTCCAGTTAATCAGTTTTTTATTATCTTTTGTTTAATCTATCACACATCCTTAGCTGCCATAACAGAATCATTTTTAATCCATACTCTTAAAACCTAATTTTATCATGTCCCCATAAATATGGGTCTTGATGAACTAATTCATGCGTATACATAGATACCCATTATAGCCTTCGTTTCATCTCCGTTAGTTATATATATTCCAAAAAGACATGAAACTGTCTCAGAATGTACCACAATACTGAATTGTTCTGTTCTGGTTTTATCAGGTACAAAATAAATCAAAATTTTCTTCATTACCATACCAATTATATGATTGAATTTCTGATTTTCTTTGCCAATGGCTCTAAATATAATACAAACAAAAGAGAAAGGGACACCCCTGCCTTATTCCTCTTTTCAGACACAGCGTATTAGTGAGGTACCCTCCTGCTTTAATTTTTGCCTCCAATCTCTTATATATCCTCCTAATTAACCTTATTATTGTATTATGGAATGCAAATGCTTCTATTGCCTGTTCACAAGATCCCAGCTGACTCTGCCATATGTTTTCTTTGCATCAAGACCCATCAACTACAGTGGTATTTTCTTACATTCTGCTTTTCTCTGGATCATTATTGGTCTATTAATGTTGTCAAATGTTTGTGTCCCTTCTACAAAACCACACTGATACATATCTATCAATTTAGCAAGCCTTTGCAATTCTTTTAGCTGTTATAGATGTAAACACTTTATAATCATGGTTCAAAACCTGAAATGGGCCTATATGAAGTTGGCTCTGATGGGTCTTTACTGTCTTTAGTTACAGCAACAACAGGTTTCTAGCAGAATGTTGAGGCTTCCCCAACTTTTAAAATACTGTCAAACAAATCCTTCCAGATCTTTATCACTTTCTTCCCTCCTAGCATCTAAACGTCCATAGGAATGCATTCTATTCCTGGAGAGCTTCCTGCAGATTGAGTATACATCACCATTTTTATCCATCTCCTCCTATTTTAACTGTTAATTATTGAGCCTCGTCATCCTCTAACCTTGGCATACTTAAGTCTTCTATAAATATTTCCATTTGAGTTCTTTCCTGATTAAACTTATGCATACTATCCAAATGCTCCCTTATTTTCTCTTTATCACTTTGCAGTTGCATCTCTTCTTGTTCTGTGAGATTCCCATTATTCTGCAATACTTAAACCTTTGAAAGCCTCCCTAAATATTTCTTGTTACTTCTTTATTCTGTTTTTAAACCCCGCTTTCATTTTATCCCACTCACTAGGTGTAACTTCTGAGGAAATTCTATCTTCCTTACTAACTCTCAAATAATTTCCACTACCCATTCCTTAAATTCCCGTCTTTTTAACAGGTAGGAGGGGAAGCTCTAGTGCCTTATTTTTACTTCATTACCCCCTTTTTACTCTTAGTTGCAATGCTAGCATGATCTGAAATAGTTATTGGATGTTCATAGGTTGTTACTAGGCTATCGGCCCTAGGGCCTATACAAGCCTAGACATAACAATGCCCCGGTTATTTCTTCCCACAATATTTACTTCCCTGGACCCCTATCTAGCAGGGTGACTTGACATGATCCCCCGGGTGAATTTTCTATCTCCCATCCAATCATCAAGGTTCGTTTTGAAGAGGGCCAAAGAGGCGCTCTGCTTGACATGTATGGACAGTTTATTCCAGAGTCTGGGGAGTCTCTGGGTCAGGAACCTATCCCTCCAGCATGTTTTGTTTATTGTGATGACAAGATTTAGATCCCTTGAGTGTGTGGCTCTAAGGGATTGGGATTTCTTTAAGCATGTCCAACAGCTCTGGGTTTGACATGGCCTTGTATGTTAGGCAGAGATCGCCTCTGAGTAGATGATATGCGACAGAGTATAGCTGGAGTTTTTTTAGACGGTTAGCATAGGGCATCTGCATTAGGCCTGCGATTCTTTTAGTGAGGTATTTCTGCGGCCTTTCCAGTTGTTGCAGATGTCTTGAGAGGTACATACCAAATGGGGCATTGTATTCTATAATGGGTCTAATGAGGGATGAGTACAGTGGGACAATGACCTCCTTTTTTTTGGATGAAAAGCCCTTAGTGATGAGGTGTGTCACATAAAAGGATTTCCTGACTGATGTGGTGATCTGGTCATCGAAAGTGAGACCACTATCCACCTGTGTCCCTAAGTCTCTCATCACACTTTCAGTGTGTAGTGTACTGCTTCCTATGTGGTAGTTCATGGGTACATGTTTTTTTCCAAAGGGGATAACTATACATTTCTTGGCATTGAGCTTGAGCCCATGGCTCTGGCACCAAGCATCTGTTTTGTAAGGCCCTTTTGTAGAATATCCATATCATTTAGAGATTCAATAATGGCTCCCAGTTTGCAGTTATCTGCAAACTTTGTTAGCCAGTCCCTTAGTGTTGGCCTGTACTTCAGAGAAGTAGATGCCAAACAAGAGCGGTCCCAGGACTGAACCCTGAGGTACTCCACTTGTCACTTGTCTGGATCTGGATTTGGAGTCAGCTACTTTTACAGTGTGGGTTCTGTCAGTAAGCCAGTTAGCAACCCATCGAGTGATGTAGGGATTAATGCTCAGCTTAGTAAGTTTATCTATGATCCCAGAGTGGGGGATGGTGTCGAAGGCCTTGGCGAGATTCAGATAGGCTGTGTGGACTGCCTTACCCTTGTCCACAGCTCTGGAGACTGATTCAAAGAAGTCAATCAGGTTCAGGAGACAAGATCGGCCCTTCATGAATCCAAACTGGATGAGGTCCAGTGTTTGAAGGTTGCCAATGTCTTTGTTTATAAGTTCCATGATAATATGTTCCATGGTCTTGCAGATCAGGCTCATCAGACTGATGGGGCAGTAGTTCCCAGGATCCAAGGTGGATCCCCCCTTGTTGAGTGGGATAACTGTAGCTGTACGCCACTCAGTGGGTATGAAGCCTGAGGTGAGGCTATGATTAAACATGACACTTAGGTGAGGTGCCAGTTCATTTTGTAGCTCATGTAGAACACAGTCTGGGATGTCATCTGGTCCCATGGATGCTGTATTCTTAGCTTTGGAGAGTGTGGTTTTTACCTGTGTGGCCATTATTACTGGAATTTGGCAATCTTTCGGTATTGAGATGGGCCCTTTAGGGGGTATGAGGGGGGTGAAGTTGGCACTGAATCGATCTGCCAGGATATTGACAATATCCTTGGGATCAGTATATTTAATGCTATTCTGTTGTAGCTCAGAGCAGATCTGAGTATTGCCATTTAGATTCTTGACATAGCTATAGAATGCCTTGTGGTTGTCTTTGGAATCTTTGGCAATTTTATTTTCGTAACTAGCTTTGGAGGAGTTTATGAGGGATCTCAGCTTCTTACTGAGGCTGGTAAGGGAGTTTTTGCATCCTGGGATTTTCCTCTTTTCTGCAATAGTTTCTTCCTTTTGTTGTAAAGTTTGTTTATGGCAGGGGACCACCAGTTTGGCGTCCTTTTTTTAGAGGAGAGCATCTTGGTTCTATTTGGGATAGCACGATTCATGCATGAGTGGATGTGCTCCTACAGTGCCTTAGTGTAGGATTCAGCAGTCGAACTTTCAGTTCCCATCTGCTTGGGTGTCATGAGGTTTGGCACATCTGACTTGAGTAGCATGAAGTTGGCTTTGCAGAAGTTTTTTACGGAGGTTTCCTTACTGAGGGGTGGGGGAAGGATGTGAATGTCAAGGGTGATTAGCTTATGGTCAGACTTGACCAACGAGGGGGGTGACCAAAGATGTGGAGCATCAATTTCTCATGTTGGTAATGACCAGGTCTAGGATATTGGAGCCCCTGGTTTGACTATGGATTAGTTTATCCTGGGCATTGGAATTTATGAATTCCAAGAACCATTGGGCAAAGGTGTTAGTACATGAGTAGGTTCATAGGTTCATAGGTTCATACTAGGCTATCTGCCCTAGGGCATTTATAAGCCCAGCCAGAGTGTGTGTGGCTTTCACCACCCCTTAGGATGAGAATACTATATCCATTAGTTTGCTGTGCCTCTGTCCAGCAGTAACATAGAGATGATTCCCGTGGTAAACCTACGATCTCCTATCCACTCGTCAAGATTTCTCTTGAACAGAGTCAGTGAGGGGCTCTGCCTCACATGGACTGGGATTCTGTTCCATAGTGTAGGGAGTCTCTGGGTGATGAATCTGTCCCTCCAGCATGTCCTATTTATATCCGTGTTGAGGTTTAAGTCTCTTGCTCTCATGGCTCTGGTGGATTTGGATTTTTTGAGGTGGAGCATGTCCATTAATTCCGGGTTTGACATGGCCTTGTATGTCAGGCACAGATCACTTCTGAGCAGACGGTATGCGACTGAATAGAGCTGGAGTTTCTTCAGTCGGGCATCATATGACATATGTTTGAGCCTTTATCCTTTTGGTGAGGAACTTTTGGGGTCTTTCCAACTGCTGCAGGTGTCGGGTAAGGTACATTCCAAATGGGGCGTTGTACTCAATCATTGGTCTGATAAGTGAAGAGTACAGGGGTACAATGACCTCTCCTGATCTGGATGTGAGTCCCTTCATGATCAGGTGGGCAATGTAGAAGGTCTTCCTAACCACTTTGGCAATGTGAGTGTCAAAAGAGAGGTTACTATCAACTTGGGTCCCAGGTCCCTGATAACTTCTTCCGTGTTTAATGGATTACCACCTATGTGGTAATTAGGTTACCTTGTTTTCCCAAAGGGTATGACTATACATTTTGGCATTTAGCTTAAGGCCATGGCTTTGGCACCAGTTATCCATTTCTATGAGACCTCTCTGGAGGATGTCTGTGTCTGATGGAGTGTCAATTATGGTGCCCAGTTTGCAGTCATCTGCAAATTTTGTCAGCCACAATCCCCTATGTTTGCCTGCACCTCAGAAAATAAATGCCGAACAAGAGGGGCCCAGGACTGAGCCCTGTGGGACACCGGCGTGACCAGCTTAGAGTCTGACATGGCACCAGCAACTCTAACCCTATGTGTTCTGTCCTTGAGCCAGTTTGCAACCCATCTTGTGACATATGGGTTTACATCTAAGCTGGTGAGCTTTTCTATGATGCCCGAGTGGGGTATTGTGTCGAGCAGCTTTGCTAGGTCAAGGTAGGCTGTGTGAACTGCCTTACCCTCATCAATGGCCTTAGTGACTGTTTCAAAAAAGTCGACCAAGTTCAAGAGGCAGGATCTGCCCTTGACAAAGCAAAATTGGGTAGGATCCAGTGTCTGTAGGTCCCCAATGTCTTTATTTATGAGTTCCATTATGATCCTTTCCATAGCTTTGCAGACAAGGCTCGTCAAGCTTATGGGGCAGTAATTTCCAGGGTCCATAGAAGCACCGCCTTTGTGGAGTGGGACCACAGTTGCCGTCGCCATTCTTTGATCCATTATCTGTAGTAAGGCTAAGATTAAACAGCAGCCTTATGTGTGGGTTTAGTTCCTCATTGAGTTCATGTAGCACACAGCCGGGGACACCGTCCAGTCCCATTGATGCTGTGTTTTTTGCTTTAGAGAGAGCAGCTCTCACCTGGGCATCTGAGATGTTTGGGAGGCTAGACTCTGGTGGGATAGATATTTCTCCTTTTGGGGGGAGGGAGGAGAATTTGCACTGAACCTGTCTGCCAGTATGTTGGCAATGTCTGTGGGATCAGTGATTTTTATCATTTTGGACTAATTCTGAGCATATCTGGGAGTTTTCACCCAGGTTTCTAACATAGCTAAAGAAGGCCTTATGATTGTCTTTTGTGTCATTTGCGATTTTTCTCTCAAAGTTGGCCTTGGATGATTTTATGAGTGATCGTAGTTTTTTGCTAGTATTGATCAGAGATGCCTTCCCTTTTAAGGATTTTGCTCTGTCATGTAGTAGCTTTCTCCTCTTGTTGTAGAGTTTGTTTATGGCTGGGGTCCACCAGACCGGCACCTGCCTTTGGTGGAAAGGGTCTTGATTTTATTAGGGATTGCTTGATCCATACATTCCTGGAGGTGCTCGTAGAAGGCATTTGTAAGGGTTTCAGCAGCATGGGTTGTGGTTTCCACTGGCTCGGGGGCCTTGAAGGATACCACTCCAGTTTTAAGAAGTGTGAAGTTTGCTTTTGAGAAGTTCTTCACTGTGGTCTTTTTTGCTGGGGTGGGGGGATGTGGATCTCCAATGAGATTAATTTATGGTCTGATTTCACCAATGAGGGATATACTTCCGGTGTGGAGCATTTTGTCCCTATGTTTGTGATGATCAGGTCTAGTATATTTTCTCCTCTTGTATTTTCTCCTCTAGCTTTCCCATTTAATGGCAGGGTAGTTGAAATCACCCAGTATTAGGGTGTTTGGTTGTATCTTAATATTTTCCAGTATGTTTAGAAAGGTGTAGTGAGAATCTTGGGGCATGGTGAGGGATCTGTAGCAAACTGCAATTTGGATTGCAGTCTTACCTAGTGTTAGTTGCACCTGGAGAATTTCAGATGCATTGTGTTGGGCAACTAGCCTGGTGGTGTGAATATCCTTGGTGAATATGGACACTCCTCCACCTTTAGTGTTTCGGTCCTAGTTTGGTGACCGAAAAGTGTGGTAAGAGTTGTAGCCTGGTATTGCAGGGGTGCTCTCTGGAGCCTTGAACCAGGTCTCAGTTACTGCACAGTTATTGATGTTCTCCATTTTTAGGAGTGCCTTTAGAGAATGCATTTTGAGGTTTAGACATCTAGCACTGAGCAGCATTACCTTCAGAATTTGTATGCTTGTACCTGTTATGGTGGTGGTTTTGTCCTTTGAACTTTGCCTAAAAAAGGCACTATAGGAGTGGAAAGAGCCTTAGCCAGTAACCTGGATCCCAGGGGTGACAGGTACAGACCATCTTTGGCAAAGCATCTTGGTCTGTTGATCATGTCGTCCCAGGCAGACAGATACTGGATCCCCTTCGAATGACACCAGAAGCTTAGCCAATTATCGAAGTCAATCATTTTGTCCTAATACTGTGTGCCAAAGCTTTCAATTAAATGCAGATGTTCCTGGAAAATATATTTTCTGTCTAGTCTAGCCTAGTTATTGTACCTTGGGGAATAATATGTAAATTTTCTCTGAGTTCCCAGTACTAAATTCACATCTTCCATACCAAATATTTTCATAAATTCCTTAAGAAATCTACCCTCTTGTGTTATATTTTCCCTTCTAGGTCCCCCAGAGACATCCTGACTGCTGCAAATCAAGTTCCAGTCCTCACCAATAAGTAATATTCATAGGTTCATAGGTGTGTACTACTTAACAAACACAAGGGCCTTTTTAAGCCTAGCCATGCATCCCAAATCTCTGACAAGTTCTGGTACCCTTGATAAGTGTAAGCAGGGGCTTGAGAGGTGAAACATTTACAAGCAGGGGCCTGGGACATGAACCATTTACAGGCTGCCTGTGTCCATTAGAGACATAGGTCCCAAACCAGGGATGACTTTTCTGTTCTCCATCCAACTGCCCAAGTTACACTTGAATTAGGTTAGGAAGGACCTCTGCTTTATATGGATGTGGAGGCTGTTTCAGGGAAGGAATAGTCCCTAGGATACATACCTGTCTCTCCAGTAGGTCCTATTTATATCCCAGGCAAGGTTTAAGTTTTTGGAATGGGTAATTATGGTGCTGTTTGTTTTGCAGGTATGCAGGAGGTCCATCAGAGTGGGATCAGGCAATGCCTTGTATGCCAAGCAGAGATGTCCCCTCAGTGGTCTGTAGTTGACAGAATACATGGATAGCACCCTGAGATGATCTGCATAGGACATGTTACTTATGCTCTGTATTCTTTTAGTGAGTAACCTCTGTCGCCATTCCAGTTGTTTGATATGCCTAGTTAGGTACATACCAAATAGGGCATTATACTCAGTGATAGGTCTGATGAATGCTGAATACAGTGGAACAATGACTTCTTTGGACTTAGATGCCATACCTTTGTTTATAATTTGTACAACATAGTATGATTTCCTCACTACTGTAGACACATGATGGTCAAAGGCTAGATTACTGTCTATGTGTGTCCCCAAATCCTTAACTACTAGGTCAACTCTTAGAGGTGTGTTGTGAATATCATGGTTTCCAGGGGTGGATGACTTCCCAAAGGATACTGTTATGCATTTCCTAGAATTTAGTTTTAGTCCATGGTTCTAGCACGAGCTGTTTGTCTGTGTCAGCCCTTCCAGGAGAACATTTGTGCCAGTGGGCAATTCAATGACAGTTCCTAATTTGTAATCATCTGCAAATTTAGTCCGCCAGAAGCCAATGACATTGGTCTTTACTTCAGAGAAGTAAATGCCAAAACATAGCAGTCCCAGGACTGATCCCTGAGGGATTCCAATTTTGTCTGGCCTCTTTATAGAGGTGGACTCCCCATTTCTAACTTCCTGGGTCCTGTCTGTGAGCCAGCTAGCTATCCACTGGGTGACATAAGGGTTTATACCTAACTTCTTGAGTTTGTCAACAATGCCCAAGTGGAGGATTGTGTTAAATGCCTTGGCCAGGTCAAGGAAGGCAGTGTTAACCATTTTGCCCTTATCCATTGCTTTGGTGACCTTCTGAAGGAAGTCCACCCAGCTGAATGGGCATGACCTACCTTTGATAAAACCAAATTGGGTTGGGTCCAGTGTTTGGAGATTTCATAGGTTCATAGGCTGGTACTAGGCTATCGGTCCTAGGGCCTATACAAGCCTGGCCATAACAATTCCCTGGCTATTTCTTCCCACAGTATTTACTTCCCTGGACCCCTGTCTAGCAGGGAATGTCATTATTGATTGTTTCCATGATAATTCTTTCCACAGCTTTGCATATGAGACTAATGAGATGTATGAGTCTATTGTTTCCAGGGTCTGTAGATGGCCCACCTGCATGCAGAACGACAACAGTTGCTGTTCTGCATTTGTGAGGCATGAAGCCTGTTAGAAGGTTACAGTTAAACAGCAGTTCCATAGAGCCTGATTCATGTTTCATGCTATTTAGAAGGCATCCTGGGAAATTATCTTGGCCCATTTGTGCAGTGTTTTTGACCTTAGACAAAACATTAAGGACCTATTCCCTAGTGATAGCAGGGGAGTTATATTTGATGGTCTTTTCTGAGGGAAGATTGATGGAGAGAGAGAGAGGGGTAAAGTTAGAGCTGAATTTGATGACCATTAGGTTTGCCATATCTTCTGGCTCAGTATAGGTAGCTCCATTTACAATGAGTTCTGCACACAATTGTCTGTTGTCTTTCAGGTTGTGGACACAGCTAAAGAATGCCTTGTGGTCGTCTGTGGCATGGTAGGCCAAATTTACCTAAAATTTGGCTTTGGTAGATTTTATTTGTGCTCTGAGTTGTTTGTTTAGTTTGATGAGAGTGCTTTTATCCTGCAGGGTGCTGCACCTCCTATTTTTTGCCATGATTTTCTTCCTTCTGTTATACAGCCTATTTATGTTGTGATTTTAGCAGGGTGGCTTGTTTTTTGAGTAAGTTCTGTACTTCTACCTGATGGGTACAGCTGCCTCTATGCTGCTGTGAGCATGGTTGTATAGGGCTTGTGTGAACAGTTCTGTGTAGATAGCAGTGTTCTCAGGGTTTATGGTGGATTGAAATTTTGCTAGGTTATCACTTAATAGTAAGAAGTTAGCCTTACAGTAGTTCCTGAATATTTCAGGGTTACCTGGGGTTCCATGTTTTGTTATTACTTCAAAGGACACCATTTTGTGGTCTGACCTTACCAGAGAAGACATTACAGTAGGGGGTGTGTAGCACTCTCCCATATTAGTGAGGACCAGATCCAGTATGGTTGTACCCTTTGTTGGGGTATTCACAGTCTGGTCTAGGGAGTTTGTGTACATTTCAGTGCACATGAAGTAGTTTTTATACTGTACTGGAACAAGGGGAATTGAGGGCAGACTTTGGTCCATAGTAGCAAAGAACTGGTGAACTGACAACACAATAAAATACATGACTGTGGCTCAGTAAGGTAGGAGAGGAAGTGTAGCGGGCAGAATCAATTAGAAAATATGAATATGACTCAATAAAGTAGTTAGGCAGAATACTGGACTTCATGCAGCATATTACACAACACGGTGCAGTAAATCAAAAAGTAATATTGTGCATCAAAATACATATGGAAAAAACAGACATTTCAGACACAAAACTAGTGTGTTTTTAGTAACATAAAAATAAACAAAGTGCTTGACAAAGCAAAAGTAGTGTATGTAATATGATTAAAAATTACAATAAAAAAGTACTTGACAGTGCAGATGTGAAACATTGTTGGTATAATATATTGAATACAGCTAGACAATGACAACAGCGGTGACACAAATATTTGAAAACTGCATTTGCTAAAGATACAGCTGTATGTTGCATGCATGGGAACAACTAATAATGGAACACAGCAATTTGTTAAAAATTTAATTAATATAATAATAAAACAGTGTTATAAGTAGTGGCCCATTGCAAAGGAAAACAAAACTGGAAAGTTTTCTTAAAAGCTTAGAAAAGAGTAGGATTTCTTGAAACTGAGATAGTGGAATTTTTGGTTCCTAGAATTACGATGATGATTAAATGCAATGACTTGTACTATGTAGCATGGATTAGCAGTCAAGCATGAATGGGTGAAGCATCAGGCAGCCCAGCACAAATCAGTGCAGGGTTGTGCAATGCAGCTCAGCATACAGCACTCATGAGACAGGCACACATCCAATAGAAATACATAGCGCTAACCAATTTTTTTAGCAAATGAATGTATACAATAGTGCAGTTTCTCCTTCTTCCACCTGATAAACAGCAAAAACAGTACTAAATGAAACATTATTTCCAGCAAGAAACAGTGGTCTCAAAATTAGCTAGTGTTAATGGCTTGGTTTGGAAGTTTCTTCAGTAATTTCATTTGCTTCCTTACTGTTCAACAAAGGCAAGGGTATAGGGGATGGTAGTCATAGCTGTGGGATGCCCAACATTTTTGTAAGCTGTTAAGCACCCTTCAACAAATTAGCCACCAGTTTGGTGTAATTGTCCTTGCAGGCAAAGTTTAAAAGTCCTAATGGTATCATGACATCACTCACTCTAACCATCACTTTTTTTGATCCTCTATATCAGAGGTTCTGAAACTTTGCAAGCTGGAGGACCCCTTTTGATAAAGGAAATATTTTCATGGGCCCCTCTATTTTGGATTCTGTTAATATTAATAAATTATTAATATTAAAGCAATATTTGAATTGCAAAGATTAGTTTTATTTGTAAAGGATTACGAATGAAACAGACTCCAGCTTCTAAAACTGTCTGATGAGGTAAACATGCACTTGAGTTAATTTCTAGAATGAGTAGTAGTGCATTAAGGCACTTCCAAATATTATTAAATGTCATTATTTCTGTGAATATTGCTAAGTTATGTTGAAACACATTGTGACGACCGTGCCCTGGCCCAGCAATCAAGGAGCCTCAATTCTCACCACTAACACCAGGGAGGTCATCTCATAGAAGAGAAAAGGATAAATAATACACACAGTAAAGTACAATTTCCCTTAAGTGCACACAGAGATCACAGTCAGTCTGGGTCTGGTTGCTCCTTTGCTCACCAGGTCGCCATTAAAACTCCCCAAAGGCACAGCTATAGGGTTCAGGTCTCAGCCTAGCTGGGCAAGTTAGAACATCCAGTACCCTCTCTTTCCAACCAGTGCTTCGTGTCCCTGCCAAGTAGCTGACACAACACACACACTTTGAGATAAGTATTTATACAACTTCACAGACACTCCTGGGAAAGGCTGACACAGATTCTCCAGCTGTGCCCATTTACCCAGACTATACGGTAGTAATCCCTGCCACCACTCAGCTAATAATATCAGCTATTAAAAGGCCCTTAAAACAGTGTCCAATTATTACTTTGCAATATTATAATCCAATGGTAGTATGACTAACAGTCAAGGCTTACTTTAGAGTGGCCTATTACAATAACCTCTATAAATATGCAATTTACACTAGAGCTTATCTCTACACAAACCAGCCACAGGTAGAAGGTTTTAAAATATTTAATAATAAATAATTAAAACACAAGACAAACTACTACACCACAGAGATAGCTAAGAGTTCAGAGATCACACAGAAACTTAAAATAATACAGTAGGACAGGTCTGATTTCAACGAAAAATACCTAATTAATCTTTTCTAGCTTTAGCTATTCCTACAAGAAATCACAGTGCTAAAACTTACATGTGAGCTTAGGCAGAGTGCTGACAAGTAGGATATCAAGATCAAAATGCTTTTAAGCCTCTTGTGAGAAATAGTATTTAAACATTACTAACAAACATGTTTGCTGGGTCCCTCCCAAATTACATTATGTTGACACTTAGGTTTTCCCAGGCAAACAAACTGCATTATTTAGCAATCTAACACCTGCTCAGAAACTTACAACAATAGAAGACATTTCACATGTATATTCTAACAGAAACCAGAGCAGTAAAGCACCCCCCGAACGTAAATTCCGGTCATAAACTTTAGCCTTAAGACAATGGGCATGAAACCTTCATCCAGATGGACTGGAGCCGAATTCTAACATGAAAGGGTCACAACTTGCTTCACTGGGCCAGTAGAGTGCAATGTTGTCACATATTTTGCAGTTCCACATTTCACAGTATTCTTTTACATTCAAGAAAACATGCCTGTATTTTACATTTTTTTATAAATGCCAGAATTATATATCAAATTCTATTTGACTAGGCTGGCAGCCTTCACCCATATCTCCCCAATCATCACCCCCCCCCGGGAAAATCAAGCAAGTTTTTCAAGTGCCCCTTGAGAAACATCGCTTGAGTGTGTCAGGTCTATCTGGGTGTCTCACCCCATTCCCTGTCTTGAGAGCCCATCTGCATTGGCATTGCTACTCCCATTGCAGTGCTGCACTGACATATCATATGCTTGCAACCCCAGACTCCATCTTAGCAACTTGGCATTTTGCTGACTGGCTCTGTTTAACCATGTTAGAGGGTTGTGATCTGTCATCACAGTGAATTTTCTTCCATACAGATAAGGCTGAAGTTTTTGTAGTGCCCACACTATGGCTAGACATTCCTTTTCTACTGCTGCATAGCATTCCTCCCTGGGTTGGAGCCTATGACTGAGATAAACCACTGGGTGCTCTTCTGCCTCTGAAAAATCTGGCTAAATACAGTCCCCACCCCATAGTTTGAAGCATCCACCTGCACAACAAATTATTTTCTATAGTCTGGACTGGCTAACACAGGGGTCCTCCCAAAGCTTCCTTAAGCTTCTGAAATGCCTGCTCACATACTGGGGTCCATACTACCATATCTGGCCTGTTCTTCCTTGTCAGGTCTGTGAGGAGTTATGGTACTATAATTGGGAACAAACTTTCTGTAGTACCCTGCTGTCCCTAAGAATGCCCTCACCTGCTTTTTGGTAACTGGTGCAGGCCATGCCTGAATATCTTCCACTTTGGCAGGTTCTGGCCTTATCATACCACTCCCCACTCTATGTCTTAGGTAGGAGACCTCTGCCATACCCACCTGACATTTGCTCAGCTTAATGGTCATCCCTGCCCTCTGTAGTCTGCCCAGCACCTCCCTAACATGCTGAAGGTGCTCCTGCCAGGAATGGCTGTAGATAGCAATACCATCCATGTAAGCAAGGGCAAACGCTCCTGCTCCTGCTAAGATATGATCTACCAGCCTCTGAAAAGTTGCTGGAGCATTCTTCATCCCAAAGGGCATCTTTGTGAACTCATACATGCCAAAAGGACTCACAAAGGCTGACTTCTCTCTAGCACTGGGAATCAAGGGCACCTGCCAGTAACCCTTGGTAAGATCAATGATTGTAAGATACGTAGCCCCACCCAGCTGCTCTAGGGCTTCATCTGTCCTAGACATGGGGTAAGCATCTAACTCAGTGTGACTATTTCATTTTCTGTAATCCACACAGAACCTGGTGCTGCCATCCTTCTTTGGCACCAACACCATTGGTGAGGCCCAGGGACTGTTGGACGCTTGAATCATCCCTAGTTTCAACATCTCCTGTACCTCCTCCCTCAGAGTCTGTTTGACTCTCTCAGGCACCCTATAAGGGGCCTGCCTGGTTGGCCTTTGGGGTCCTGTATCCACCTGGTGCTGTATCAGGTGGATGCTCCCTGGTTTCCTGGTGAACATGCCCCCAAACTCTTGCAACACTGCTTGGATTTCTCGAACCTGGGTAGGAGATAGATGCTGGGACATTGCTACCCCTTCCACCAAGGTGTCAGCCCGAGCCTCACTGAGAAGATCAGTCACAAGACCTCTCTCAGACTCCTCCTGAAATCCACTGTAAATGCTCAGCACAAAGGCCTCCCTATCATGGTAAGGTTTCATCATGTTAGCATGGTACAATTTGTGCCCCTGCCATCTGCCTAGCACTTCCACCATGTAGTTAACATCACTTACCTTTCTTACCACCTTGTAGGGTCCCCTCCCAAGCTGCTTGCAGCTTGTTGTGTCTGACAGGAATGAGAATCATCACCTGCTGCCCTACAGCATACTCTCTAGCTTGAGCATTCCTGTCATACCATTCTGTTGTTGGGCTTCTGCCAGGTTCTCCTGGGCCAGGCCCAAGAGTTCCCTGAGCCTTGTCCTGAGGTTCAGGACATATGCCACAACAGACTCCTTGTGAGACTCACCCTCACCTTCCCACTCATCTCAAATTAAATCTAGAGATCCCCTCACCTTATGCCCATACAGCAACTCAAAGGGTGAAAAACCTCTGGATTCCTCTCTGTAAGCAAAAAACAGATGGGGCAAATATTTGTTCCACTCCCTTTTAAACTGATCTGCAAATGCCCATAGCATGGACTTGATTGTAAAGTTTGACCTCTCAACAAGACCATTAGTCTGGGGATGGTACGGGTGGTCTTCATGTGCTTCACCCCACAGGACTTCCACAGACAAGTCAGCAGGTCTGACATAAAATTAGAACTTCTGTCAAACAGTATTTCTGTTGGGAAACCTACCCTGCTGAAAATCTCTAGCAAAGCATTTGCCACCTTCTCGGCCTCAATGGAGGACAAAGCCACTGCCTCAGGGTATCATGTAGCATAATCTACAATCACTAGGATATACTATTTCCCTGTGGAACATGGGGTACTCAGAGGACCCACAATATCCATAGCTACCCTCTGAAATGGCCCCTCAATCACAGGAAAAGGCATCAAAGGTGCTCTCACCTTGTCTCCTGCCTTGCCTACCTTTTGGCACTGCTCACAGGTCCTGCAGTACCCTGTTAAAATCTCTGGAAATTCCAGGCCAATAGAAGTTTTGCATAATACACCTTTTTGTACATTTTATGCCCACACGACCTGTGAAGGGAATATCATGGGCTATGGCTAGAAGTGCCAGATGGTAAGCTCTAGGCACTACCAACTGCTGTACTCTCTCACCTTCTAGCCCTCCCTCAGGGGTCCACTCTCTGTACAGTAAGCCATTGTTCCAGTATACAGATTCCCCCTTTCCTTGAGAATCAGGTGTCTCCCTAGCTACCTGTCTCAGACCTTGCAATGTAGGGTCTGAGAGCTGAGCCTGTCTCAAGTCTCTCCTTGTAACCCTTCCCAGCTCCCTTTCCACAGGAAGTCTGGCATCCTCTGACAGTGGTGCCTCACTGTCAGCCTGGGTACTACTACTCACCTCTACCTTTGCAGTTACCCTGTCCAAGGGAACATCAGTACCCACAAGCAGCTGTGGCTCACATTCAGTCTCACTGCTGCAGCATAGCTCACTCCCTGAAGTAATAACCTCATCAGTCCTGGCTGCAAGTATGCAGTCTGTCTGGGTCTCCCCCAAGCTACCAGACCCACATGCTTGTCTCCTAGCCTCACTGCATGTAACTGCATAAGTACATAGTATTGCCTCATTCAAATCATTCCCTCTCAGGACATTTGCAGGATGGTAGTTCCATACCCCTGTTGTCTCAAGACAACACACTGTTGGCATTTTGTCTTTCCCACTTACTGGCTCCCTCAACTTTGGTTCCACACCTTGCCTCCATGGACATCTGTATGCCACATGGCCCCACTGGTTGCATTCAAAACATTTAACCCTAGCTCCTGGACATGTACCTGGACTAGTGGCTTCCCTTGCTACTGGCAGATTCTGTTCGGGCAGTCTGTGCTGCCCCCCATGGGTTCCATGGGTTAGTCCCATGAGTAGTATTGGGGGTCCCTTTCCTGTGCAGGACTGCCCTGCTTGCTAGGTATAGGTCTCCCTTCTTCCCCAACTCCTCTGAAGTAGCACACTGTCTGTCAGCTAACCAGATCCTCATGTCCTCAGGCAAAGTGCTAAGGGCTTGTTCCCTTACCAAAAGGTCTGCCACCCCCTCAAAAGTGGTGACCTGACATCCACTCACCCAGCTATGAAAATAAGTGCTCAGTTCAGCAACATATTCACATACATTTTCATCTGCCTTGCTTCTATGTTCACAAAACGTTTTCCTATACATTTCAGGTGTTAGCTTAAAACATTCCAACATGTGTCTTTGTACAGCAGTATAATCAAAACAGTCAGTGTCGTGCATTTCTTCTAAAGAAATTACAGCTTTACCATGGAGTAAGGGGGTCAGGAACCATACCCAGAGCCCTTGGTCAACTTCATACTGTTTACATACCCGCTCAAACATATGAATGAAGCAGCTATCAAAATTATCCCCCTCTTTAAACTGTGGAAGAAATTTACTGACCTTTTGTGCTTCTGGGGTCCGGTTACTCCCTTCCCCATAACCTCCATGACTCTGGCAAAGAGTCAGCATTTCCCTCTCATGCTTTCTCTGCCATTATTGTTCTTCAGCTACTAGGCTCCTCATTCTCTCATCTGCTTCTAGTTCCATACGCCTGACCTCCAACTCAAGTCTCTTCAGCTCCAGCTGGATTTTTAAGTCCACTGCAGAAAGGTTGAGCTATCCATTCTCAGAGGATATTGTATCTCCACTGTCAGTCTGATTGTCCTCCAGGCTGCTGTTTTCTGATGCAGCTGTAACCAAGGCTGCAATCAGGTCTGCCTTAGTCAGGTTTCCATGCACCAGTCCCCTAGCCTGGCATATCTCCGCCAGCTGGCTCATTGTCAGCTTTCCATACTCTTCTGCTGACATGCTGCCTGCTCACCCTGACTAACACTAAGCTAACAAAAGAAATAAAACAATTGTTATCTGAACTCTGAGTATACACTGCATGGCTGTTTTAGACTACAAAACGCTTTTAGAGATCACTGTACATAAGCTACAGGAATTTGCTCTACCCACACCACTACAAGCCAATTAGTATGTGAAGTAGATCCCACCACTGCCACCACTTGTGATGACCGTGCCCTGGCCCAGCAATCAAGGAGCCTCAGTCCTCACCACTAACACCAGGGAGGTCTTCTCATAGAAGAGAAAAGGTTGACTAATACACACAGTAAAGTACAATTTCCCGTAAGTGCATACAGAGATCACAGTCAGTCTGGGCCTGGTTGCTCCTTTGCTCACCAGGTCCCCAATAAGACTCCCCACTGGCACAGCTATAGGGTCCAGGTCTCAGCCTAACTGGGCAAGCTAGATCCTCCAGCACCCTCTCTGTCCAACCAGTGCTTCATGTCCCTGCCAAGTAGCTGACACAACACACACACACTTTGAGATCAGTATTTATACAACTTCAGAGATGCTCCTGGGAAAGGCTGACACAGATTCTCCAGCTGTGCCCCTTTACCCAGACCATGCAGTAGTAATCCCTGCCACCAACCAACTAATAATATCAACTATTAAAAGGCCCTTAAAATGGTGTCCAGTTATTACTGTGCAATATTATAATCCAATGGTAGTATGACTAACAGTCAAGGCTTACTTTAGAGTGGCCTGTTACAATAACCTCTATAAATATGCAATGTACTCTAGAGCTTATCTCTGCACTAACCAGCCACAGGTAGAAAGTTTTAAAAATATTTAATAATAAATAATTAAAACACAAGACAAAACTACTACACCACAGAGATATCTAAGAGTTCAGGGATCACACAGAAACTTAAAATAATACAGTAGGACAGGTCTGATTTCAAAGAAAAATACCTAATTAATCTTTACTAGCTTTAACTATTCCTACAAGAAATCACAGTGCTAAAATTTACATGTGAGCTTAGGCAGAGTACTGATAAGTTGGATATAAAGATCAAAATGCTTTTATGTCTCTTGTGAGAAATAGTATTTAAACATTACTAACAAACATGCTTGCTGGGTCCCTCCCAAATTACATCATGTTGACACTTAGGTTTTCCCAGGCAAACAAACTGCATTATTTAGCAATCTAACACCTGCTCAGAAACTTACAACAATAGAAGACATTTCACATGTATATTCTAACAAAAACCAGAGCAGTAAAGCACCATCCACATGTAAATTCTGGTCATAAACTTTAGCCTATTGTTTTACATTCAAGAAAACATGCCTGTATTTTACATTTATTTACAAATGCCATAATTATATATCAAATTCTATTTGACTAGGCTGGCAGCCTTCACCCATCTCTCCCCAGTCGTGACACACATAATCAGGCATCATGGCCAATAACTGTACTCCAGTCACCTGGGCTGTACTGAAAGCTATACCAAAAGTTCTAGCTATTATGAAAGTAAATTTCAACAGGACAACAAAAATAAGAAACATCAAATTGCTAGCATGTCTCCTCTGAACCTAATTGTAAAATCACATGTTTAAGCTTAGTTATGAATTAAAAATCTCCCCAGTCAGCCTCCCCATGCAGCCATTGCAGTGTCCTGTTACTTGGCTATTTCTCCCCAGTTGCCATAAACATTGGCCAAAACTCTGTGTGCATACTGTTTACTGCTTTACTTCTGCAATGACTACAGCTATCTGGATTTCAAGTAAAACTTTTACTTCAAATTTTATAGTACAAACACTGATAGACACTTGCCAAAGAAACAAAAACTGTCTCAAAATGAAAACAGACTTAGCATTACAAGTTCTGTGACTTTCAAACTCAGTGACTGAAACAGCATTGAGAACCACATTTAAAGAAAATGCATCTGGCCAGTGGCGGATGAAGTTTACCTTTGGACTGTTTTTGAATCATAGGACTACTTTGGAACATTTTTCCAGTAAGCAATGAAACAAACCATATGAACCAATAAGAACATTCCAATCATAAAAGGCCACTCAAATGTCTGTCATTACAATCAACCAATATCCGTCAATATGCACAATCTCTGCAGAAGTAAAACCCACCTGAATAATTCCACCTTAAACAGATCTGTAACTAATTAAAAGTTTGCCGCTAGCAAACAACTGTATATTTCAGTGTTTCATCTACAAATTCAGTGCCTGCTATCCTTGAAGAATAAATTGCCTACTATGTTACAGTAAAAAAACTGGTAATCTGGTAATATCGCATGGATGGCAAACTGAAAACAGGTCGAAAGTTACAGGCATCTCATCCAAAGGAGGACATATTCAGGACAGCAGCATCCCACTCCCTTGAAATGCAACACAGTATCAGCAATCCATCTATATGGTGTGGGAGTACAACCCATAGCCTTCTGCATCAAAATGCAAATATACTACCTGTTGTGCTAGTAACACTGCTTTAAAATTCTATACCACAATGATGATACCATTTGCTAGCTAGCAGGTAACTCAACAAAAGAGCTGCACATTGTAAACAAACTTAGCATGAGCAGCAGTAAACTTGTCTTTGCTTGAAGTTAATAATTCTTTGAAAATTAACTTTAAACTAAATTCCTTGAAAAATGCACATGAAACTCAATTCCTTGAAAAATGCAGCTTCGTAGTTTGGGTAGAAGGGATTCAGGCTCATATTTCCTGTAGCTAAATACTGGGTTTGAGCCTAAGCAAACTACTAACCACCTGCTAACCCTAAGTCGGGCATTTCAATGTCTAACACACGCACCTGAATCTCAAGAAATCTGAACAAAACCTACAATAAATAGGGACAGATTATAAGTATTGCTCTTATGAACTTAGAAAATTGGTAGAATAACAGGATTTCTGTTAGTATGCACTTCTGTAATCTGATTCAAAAGGATATGAAGTCAAACTGAAATATGAATCATTACTTAGCAACTTCAATCCTTTTCTGAGGAATAGACAAAACATGGGGCAAAAATAAGGGCATTCTGCAAAAATCTGGACAGTTAAGGGATCTACTTCCTACCTCTTACACACACACACACACACACACACACACACACACACACATGGCCATATGCTCTGGACAAAGCCACAAATAATGGGGGAACATAGTCCCAAATATAGGAGCACCTGTTAAATATTGCTCTTACAGACTTAAAAAGTTGATAGAAAAACAAGTTTTACATTATTATTAATTTTCTGAAGGATATGAACTCTAAAGCTGAAATGTCTGCCATTATTTTCTGACATCAGTGCTCAATGACTTGCCATGGATTTACCAGAAAATGCATAATTTTATGAGCAACAGACAAAAAAATTATGAGGCAAAAATCTGGGCATTCTGTGAAAATCTGTATAGTTGAGGGCTATACTGCGGACCACTTAAACACACACACATACACCTGTCTCCTTCTTACACACGCACACACACACACACACACACACACACACACACACACACACACACACACACACACACACACACACACACACACACATGCACCTCTCCCCATCTTAAATAATGGGAGAAGATAGTCCCAAATATAGGAACACCTGTTAAATATTGTTCTTACAGACTTAAAAAGTTGATAGAAAAACAAGTTTTGCATTACTATGAATTTTCTGAAGGATATGAACACCAAAGCTGAAATGTCTGCCATTATTTTCTGACTTCAATGCTCAATGACTTGCCAGGGATTTACCAGAAAAAGCACAATTTTATGAGAAACAGACAAAAAAAATTATGAGGCAAAAATCTGGACATTCGGCGAAAACCTGCACAGTTGAGGGCTATACTACAGACCTCTTAAACACACATTCATACTTCTCTCCTTCTTAAATACACACACCTCTCTGCTCTTACACATACACACAGACACACACACAAGACCATGTGCTCTGGACAAAGCCACAAATAATGGGAGAACATAGTCCCAAAAATAGGAACACCTGTTAAATTTTGCTCTTACAAACTTACAAAGTTGATAGGAAAACAAGTTTTGCATTACTATGAATTTTCTGAAGGATATGGACTCTAAAGCTGAAATGTCTGCCATTATTTTCTTACTTCAGTACTGAATGACTTGCCAGAGATTTACCAGAAAAAGCACAATTTTATGAGAAACAGACACACATACAAGGCCATCTGGAGAACATAGTCCGAAAAATAATAACACCTTTTAAATATTGTTCTTACAGACTGACAAAGGACACAAATTATTTTCTGGCTTCACTGCTCAATAACTTGTCAGGGATTTGCCAGAAAAGCTCAGTTTTATGAGAGGTACACCAAAACTATGAGGGATATGAAGTAGCCTAACAAAAGAAAAAGAAAATACCTTAAAATGTCTTGCTTGGATCAGCTGTGCAGAAGGAATCCAACCAGCATCACACTGTGATAACTGACCAGAGGGAAAGGTCAACAGTTTGTTGACCTTTCCCTTCAAGTTCCAACTGCCACAATTGCCAGATAGAAAACATAGCCACTATGGCCCTTTAGGGCAAGCAATCACTCATTCCGCGTCAACCACAAATGCAGAAGTTAATTGTTATCACTACCTTGTTTACAAATACAGGGAAAGCAGCTGGTTAGCCACGAATGCGGAAGGCAAGGACGAGAAGTATATTTGTGTTTTTCTTATTTTATTTTTTAACAGTCACACTGCAGAATAATAAAGTGGAACCCCGTGGACCCCTAAAATTCATCATATGGACCCCAGTTTCGGAATCACTGCACTATATCCTTTTGGGTCAGTCAATGAGTTTTGTCTTTGGACAGTCTGAATGTTTGTGAAGGGGTACTGAGTTAAAAATCTAGAAATATGAGAGATTTTTTCCAGGTCCTCAAACTTATCTTCCACCAACAGAACCTGCAGGCTATGACTTGGGTCCTGAAAGGCTCTGATCCCAGCCTCTGCAACTGTTTTCCTTCCCCCAATAAGATATTATGTAGTGAGCTTCATTTTCCGCACATCTCCAGTATACAGCTCTGTTAAATCTCTCAATAGTCACAAGAATGAAGAATGAAGGGACAAAGGTTACTGCGTGATAATACACCACAGTAGGGTGTGGATAATGTATATTTTTAGTTATGTGGAGTGGTTGCCTGCATCCTCATGAGCAACCCCCCCCCCCCCCAAATGTAAAATATGAATTACCAGTACCCTGCCAATGTGGTTTGCCATGGATAAAACTAATTATATTATATTTATTTACAAAGACAAACTCACTTATTTGAAATAAGACAAAAATGCTGAATGCAAGTACTTTAATACATTCTGTCTTGGGAAAGGCTGCCGAGTTGAAAAGAAGGTTAGAAAAGACAAAGAAAATGAGCTGTTGTTTTTGATTTGCATTTACAAAAGGAGAGAAAAAAATGAGGTAGCTTAACCAAGTTAGAAAGAAGATCACAGCCATTCTCTATACAGGAAAGATAATAACAATAACATGAATAAAATCTACAACTCCCAGTAGATGACACTATGTAAAGTGAAAAAATCCACCCCATAATTTCAAAAAGTTGTAAAGATATGTCTAGCAGACAGTATACATGAATAGCATTTTGCTGGTATGGTAACTATGAATCACAAGATCATATAAGTGAGTTCTATTTATAAACATGAAAGCTGAAAAAGAAAACCTCAAATAATTTAACCAGATTCTAAGGACCAGCAAATTATACAATTGTTTTTAATAAACAAAACCACCTAGAAACTACTGGAGCTTGCCTGCCAGAGCTGCATGTATTCATAGGGGAGGTAGTCATATCAGATGCATCTAGTGAAATTTTAATTGTGGGAAGCAGCTCAAAGAGCAGTTTTGGAACTGACTTGTATAGACATTAGCAAAGCATGTGATATAGTCCTGTATATAATATAAACAGGATAGCAAGCCAGTGTAACTGGGAGTTCCAAGATAGTGGCAAAGATAATTAGTTGTATGAACTTGTAAAGATCACAACAGAAGTCCAGTATCACAGGCGGATGCCAAATAATTTATTCTTAAACACAATATAAGTGCTTTTGTCTTGAAAATCAAGACTTCATCAGATACTGGACTTCTATAGTGGCAAAGATAACAAGTACAACATGTGTACAGTTTTCATCATAGGTTCATAGGTTCATACTAGGCTATCTGCCCTGGGGCATTTATAAGCCTAGCCCGATTGTGTTTGGCTTACGCCACCCCTTGATTTGAGTATACTGTGCCCTTTTTAAAGTTTAGTTTACTGTGCCTCTGTCTAATAGTGGCACAGAAGTAATCCCCGGGACAAACCTACAATCCCCCATCCACTCATCAAGATTCTTCTTGAAGTGAGTCAGTGAGGTGCTCTGCCTAACATGAATTGGAATTCTATTCCAGAGCGAAGGGAGCCTCTGGGTTATGAATCTGTCCCTCCAGCATGTTCTATTTATTTCTGTGCTGAGGTTCAAGTCCCTCGAGTGCGTGGCTCTAAGGGATTTAGATTTACTGAGGTGGAGCATGTCCATTAATTCTGGGTTGGACATAGCTTTATATGTCAGGCATAGATCGCCTCGAAGTAGGCGGTATGCAACTGAGTAGAGCTGGAGATTAACCGAGCAGCATATGGCATCTGTTTGAGTCCCTTGATCCTCCTGGTGAGGTACTTTTGGGGTCTTTCTAATTGCTGCAGGTGTCGGGTAAGGTACATCCCAAAGGGGGCATTGTATTCTATGATGGGCCTGATGAGGGATGAATAAAGGGGAATGATTGCCTCTCTTGATCTAGATGTGAATCCTTTCATGATGAGGTGGGCTATGTAGAAGGTCTTTCTAACCACTTTGGCAATGTGGTTGTCAAAGGAGAGATTGCTATCAACTTGGGTCCCCAGATCCCTAATTACTTTCTCTGTACTTAATGAGTTACCACCTATGTGGTAATTTGTGGGCACATTGTTTTTGCCAAAGGGTATGACTATACACTTTTTGGCATTTAGCTTTAGACCATGGCTCTGGCACCAGTTATCCGTCTCTGCGAGACCTTTTTGAAGGATGTTTGTGTCAGCTGGAGAGTTGATTATGGCTCCCAGTTTGCAGTCATCTGCGAACTTAGTGAGCCATAGTCCTCCCACGTTGGCCTGTACCTCAGAAAAGTAAATACCGAACAAGAGAGGTCCCAGGACAGAACCTTGTGGGATGCCACTTGTGACCAGTTTCGAGTCTGACATGGCTCCAGCAACTCTGACTCTGTGGGTTCTGTCTTTGAGCCAGTTTGCGACCCATCTTGTGACATAGGGGTTTATATTTAGGCTGGATAGCTTATCTATGATGCCCGAGTGGGGTATTGTGTCAAATGCCTTTGCAAGGTCCAGATAGGCTGTGTGGACTACCTTCCCTTCATCTATGGCCTTGGTGACTGTTTTGAAGAAGTCGACCAGGTTCAAAAGGCAGGATCTGCCCTTGACAAAGCCAAATTGGGTAGGATCTAGTGTCTGTAGGTCCCCAATGTCTTTGTTTATGAGTTCCATGATGATCCTCTCCATAGCCTTGCAGACTAGGCTAGTCAGGCTTATGAGGTGATAGTTTCCAGGGTCCGTAGAGGCGCCACCTTTGTGGAGTTGGACCACTGTTGCTGTACGCCATTCTTTGGGCACATAACCTGTAGTGAGGCTGAGATTGTACAGCAGTTTTACTTGAGAGATTAGTTCTTCTTGGAGTTCATGTAGGACGCAACTCGGGATGCCATCTGGTCCCATGGAAGCAGTGTTTTTTGCTTTGGAGAGGGCGGCCTTCACCTGAGCATCAGAGATGTTTGGGAGGCTGCACTCTGCCGGGATAGATACTTGCTCTTTTGGGGGGGGGGGGTTTGCACTGAACCTGTCTGCCAGGATATTGGTGATGTCTGTGAGTTCAGTGTCTTTTTTGTCATTCAGAATCAACTCAGAACAAGTCTGGGAGTTGCATCCCAGGTTCCTAACATAACTGAAAAAAGCCTTATGATTGTCTTTAGTGTCCTGTGCAATTTTTCTCTCGAAGCTGGCCTTGGAGGATTTTATCAGGGATCGTAATTTTTTGCTAGTACTGATCAGAGATCCCTTCCCTTTTAGGGATTTTGCTCTATCATGTAGTAGCTTCCTCCTTCTGTTGTACAGTTTATTTATGGCTGGGGTCCACTAGACTGGACGCCTGCCTTTGGATGATTGGGTCTTGATTTTGTTTGGGATAGCATGATCCATGCATTCCTGGAGATGTCCATAGAATGCGTTTATATAGGATTCTGCAGTTTGGGCCATAGTTTCCACTGGCCCTGGGGCCTTGAAGGATTCCACTTCGGTTTTGAGAAGTGTGAAGTTCACTTTTGAGAAGTTTTTCACTGTGGTTTTCTGGGCTGGGGGTGGGGTCGGGATGTGGATATCCAGTGAAATTAATTTTTGGTCTGATCTTACCAATGAGGGATATACTTCTGGTATGGAGCATAGAGTCCCCATGTTGGAAATGATCAGGTCTTGTGGGAGTGGTGACTAGTTGTTCCATAGCATTTGAGTTTATAATTTCCAGGAACCTTTGGGCTAAGGTGCTGGGGCTTGAGTAGTGCTCCCAGTCAATGTTTGGGTAGTTGAAGTCACCCAATATAATGGTGTTCGGAGAGATCTTTATGTTCTCCAATGTTTTTAGGAAAGCTGAGTGGGATTCCTGACTTTGAGAGGGTGGTCTGTAGGATGTTATAAACTGAAAAGCAGTCTTGCCCACTGTCAGTTGCACATGGATGGTCTCCGATACTTCGTGCAATGCCACTAACCTGGAGGTGTGGATATCCTTGATAAATATGGAAACTCCCCCTCCTTTTGTGGTTCGGTCCGGGTTTTGGGGCCAAAAAGCATGACATGAGGTATAACCTGGTAGTGTTGGGGTGCTCTCTGAAGCCTTGATCCAGGTTTCTGTCACTGCACAGATATCGATGTTCTCCATACTGAGGAGAGCTTCGAGTGCATGCATCTTGAGGTTAAGACTCCTGGAGTTTAGCAGCATTACCCTTAGTTTCTTGTTCCTTGTGCTGTCTATGGAGGTGGATTTGACTTTTGAGCCTTGCCTAAAAAAAGGCACTATGGGGGGTGGCAAGAGCTTTTGCCAATATCCAAAAGCCCAGGGGTGACAGGTGCAAGCCGTCCCTAGCGAAGCAACGTGGCTTGTCGAGCATGTCATCCCAGGCTGACAGACACTGGATCCCCTTTGAATGACACCAAAATTTTAGCCAATTGTTAAAATCGATCATTTTGTCTTTATACTGTGGCATCATTCTAGGTGAGGGTAAGATGCTGCTCAAGGTCAGGGTCATACCGGCCTGGGCTACATGATCAGAGAGCTCCTCTATGTCTCTTTTCATGTAGTCGAGGGAGGTACGTCTCAGGTCATTCATGCCAGCATGTACAATGACTGAGTCATATTTGTATTTGCTTTGGAGTGACCTGAGTGCTTGCGTTATGTGGCGGATCCTAGCGCCCGACAGGCAGCTCACTGTGACCTTCTCTTTATTTAGCCTGGTGAGCGGGACGTCAGTGTGTCTGACAATAGTCACCTATTACAAGAGTATCAGGTGTGTTATTCAGCCTTAAGGGCTGTGGCTGCTTGGCACACTGACTTTGTGTGCTATGTGTTGTACGTGTTTTGTTTTGGGGTAGCGTTTGCTTGGATGTCTGCTTTGGAGGTCTCTGTTGCTTAGGTAGATTTTTATTTAGAGCCTCCGAGTATGTTTTTGTGTTTTTATGTGTTTGGTTCGCTGTTGTGGTGGGACTATGTGATACTGGAATTGTGTTGTGTGAGGTTACCTTCTCCTCCTGACTGGTTACACCAGTTTTGAGATGAGAGAGCTCAGCCTCCAGTTTGGCTATATGGTTGCATCTCTCACATATATTTGAACCTGTTTGGAGGAGGAGAGGGTTGTCCGTGTACATGAGACAGTTGTAGCATTGCCTCAAAATTCCCAGATTCACCAGCTGGACTGGAGAGGAAACCATTGAATGACCTTTGGACATGCTAGAGTAATATAGAGAAATGAAATAAAATGGACCAATAGAGGACAAGGTAATCATAGAGAGTATAAGAGTAAGTAGTGCTTATGGTTTATTAGTGCTAACTTGTAAGATTACTTATTTGGACCAGTGAGGGGCCTTAGAATGAGAATATGGTGTTTAATCTGAGAGATAGAGCAGTTCTAAAGGAAAAAGTGAAGAGCAGACTTTGTGGAACCAAGAATAGTTTAAACCCAATTAGGCGGCACTGCACGATGTTGCGCTATGCGCAAAAACACGCAAAACCGTTTTTTTCCTCTTTTCTTTCAAACATGATTGTGGATTATTAAAAAATTGGTTACTAGTGGTTAAAGTGGATATTTCTACTCTTTAATTTGGGTTATTGCAGGCAGCCTGGAGGGAAACTTTGCCTCTTTGTAGACATCGAAAGATACACAACCTGGCTTTTGAAGAGGTGAAAGACTTGGAAAAGTTTGAAGATTAGTCAAAATGATGATGCCTTTGCCACCTGTGGCTAACACTTGGTCAGTTGCTATGATTTTTAATGTATAGTTACAGGGTCAAAGGTGAAGTCATGACTTTATTACAGCCTTTGTAGAATTTGTATATCTGCTTATGTCCTCAAGGATTTTCTTGTTGTCCTCCAACTTTCTCCCACCTGAAAAAATGGTGATTGAATGGTCAACTTTATGCTGTCTGTGTCTGAATATATGTCCTAATAACGGTTTACTATCAAATGCATGAAAATCACAACCACGAACAGTGATTTCCGCGATGCATATTCTCAACTCATAAGTATTAAGTCGGTCATAAGGTCGACGCAACAAGATCGACAATGTTCTGTCAATATTAATGTTGGCAGCTGCCATTGCCAACCATGCTTTGTGTCCCTGCCTTCTGTACGTCCTTCTGAACAGATGTACAAATGAATGTCGACATTTTGACTGTCGCTCCTACCATGTTCAAGGAGGAGGCTGTCATGCAACTGAATGTCGACATTTTGATTGTAAAACCCTAATAACCTTTGTCCTTGTTTGTGTGGCAATAGCCTGAAAGGTTCTACAATATATTTATTCACTATTTATCAATTTATTCATAAAATAAACTAATACATCCCAAAAACAAAAAAACATAAATTATTTCATAGAACAGGTGATTTATTTTGTATAGTTTGCATATAATGGGGGCATAAAAGTAATTTAAAAATAATACGAACCGGAAGTCATCATTTCAGTTTACCTCTAAGAAGGAAATTAATGTAAAAAAGACTGAAAGAAGGGCTAGAGTTACACTGAGATGTGCAGATAGGAGTATTAAAATAAAAAGCAAAACATTCTCATGATTCTGCCTGTGTCTTTGCTAACATCCAGCCAAGGCTCATTTAACTGATACTGCTTACATTTGATAGATGCAATTTACATAGGCAACTAAACAGCTGCAGAGTCTACACTAAAACTGAAATGGAATTACACTAAACAAACCCAGCGTGGATGTCACATAAGAAAAGAGAGTTGGCATGCAGTACACAAAAATTCAGGCAGCCAAAAGAATCTGCAGGCTCCAAGAGGTTAGCATCACTTACAAAACCGGTGTTTAAGATAAAGCTGCACAATGTGAAAAATGGCATGTGGCAGGCAACTCAGGGACTTTGTATGACTGATGTGGCTGGTGGGTAACAACAATTTTCTGGCAAACATAGTAGCATCAGAAACACTGTGAACATTCTCGAATGGCTGATGCAGATGTCAGTCAGATGCTGGTTATACAGGATTCACAGACTATCCAATAAGAACTGTGTAGGTCACACGCACACACACACACACACACACACACACACACACACACACACACACACACACACACACACACACACACACACACACACACACACACACACACACACACACACACACACTCATATTCCAGCTTTTGATTTGTTTTATATATATATATATATATATATAAGCTTTAAATAATGGAATGTTTGTAATATCGAATAGCTGTAATGCAGGCAGAATGATAAAAGAATCATATGATCGATTCTGCCACAATTAGGAAAAGAAGGGTAAAATCTGACACAGCGCCATGGCTGACAAAAGAGACCAAAGAGCTCATGCTGCAAAGAGGTAAAGCATGACAAGAATGATATAAGAATAAAACACAATATGCCTACCAACATTTTAGATAGCTCAGAAACCGTATGAAGATCCTTGTTAAATCTGACAAAAATCATACTATGGTAATCTCCAGAAAAAAAAGCTCCAAAACAACCCCCAAGCTTTTTTGGTCCTCTAAATAAACTATTACACCCTGGCCAAAGCACTATACCCTGTCCTTTTACTTCAAACAACAAAGAGCCCATTGGCACTCAGTTCAACATTCATTTTATCCAGTCAGTTGTATCAATAATAAATGACCACCTCACTTCACTCCTCCAACTTCCATCTGTTCTCAAACGCAACACACTGTCTTTTAGTTTTCGGACCATCCCAACATCAACCATACAAAAATTACTAGCCAGATTAAAAGCAATAATCTCAGCCGCTGATAACCTTCCTACTGAGTTCCTCAAAGTAGATGCAGAAGCACTAGCCTTCCTTGTCTTCATTGTAACCACCCAATCAATAATTAAAAACTATGTCCCATCCATCTGGAAAAAATCTATTAGTATACCCCTTCATAAAGGATGTATTTAAACAGAGTTAGCAAACTACAGGCCTATTGTTATCCTATTACACCTCTCTAAAATCCTTGAGAAATGTATTCACTCTCAGTTTATGAAACATACAACCAAACGCAACCACCTCTCCAACATCCAACACGATTTCAGACCCAACCACAGGACTACTACTGCCCTCCTCTACTTCACCAAGATAGTAAACCAATGCAGAAATGAGGGCAACCTTGTCTCTTCACTTTTCATTGACCTTTCCAAAGCATTTGACACAGTGTCCCACCAAAAGCTCCTCTCTGAACTTGTAACATTAGATCTCACTTACCCCTCCCTCTCCTGGTTTCTCAGTTATTTATGTAATTGTCAGCAGGCAAAAAAAACTTTCAGCATTTCAACCAATGTCTGTTGGTGTTCCCCAAGGGTCAGTACTAGTCCACCTTCTATTTAATATTTTCATAAATAAATCTCATAATGCTACAACACTTGTCTTATCTGCTCTGCCCCATCCATAACAAAAATTACCAGAATTCACTCAAGCATCTTTCACTGACATTGAAATATGGCTAAAAAATTCTAAGTTAATGCTTAATGCCAAAAAAAACAAAAACAAAAAATACGTATGCTATTTACTCCAAAACAACACATTAATCAGAAACACACATTTCATATTATCTCAAGTAATAATATAAAAATAGAAATCATAAGCCAAATTAAACTACTCTGAGTCATAATAGATGGCAACCTCAAATTGATCACCACATACTTCATTCCAACAAGAAAACTCACCAAAACTTTACTCTCTCTATAGGGCCAAACACTACCTGACAAATGAAGCAATTATTACCTAGCAGAAATATACCTCTTTTCATCTATGTTATATGCTTCCATTATTCTTACAAACATCAACACTATATATAAAACTAAACTAGCCTCTTGCTACTACAAATAGCTAAATTCAGAACTGACCAACCTTATAAAACACACCATTGCCTTACATTAAAACAATTAAGGTGGCTTGAACTTCCGAACCAGTTGACATACTGACAACTAATCATTGCCCACAACCTATTATACTGTCCAGACAAATGCCCAGCATTACAAAATAC